>NC_136959.1:51610287-52027787 GCF_032717465.1 Coenobita brevimanus | reverse complement strand
TGGTATTTTGAAGCCAAGTCAAATCTGCAAGTGTGCCATCAAAAGCTGATAATCCCTCATCTGTGAACTTTGGAATGTGACCTAAAACACAGTATCATTTTTTTAATCACTTCACTTCGATGACGTGTTTTTTCTTTTTATTCTTATTGCCTTCACAGGATTTTATTCAGCTTAGAACCTTACCTAATATTGCCTGCCCTGACCTAACCTAACCTAGCCCACCCTGACCTAACTTACCCTATTCTAACCTAGTCTACCCTACGATGAACCTAACCTTACCTAACTTACCCTACCCCAACCTAACCAACCCTAACCTACCCTGCCCTTCCCTTTCCTTCCTTAACCTAGCCTAACCTAACAAAACGTACCCTAATCTAACCTGACTTATTGGGCTGACGGGGTTAGCTGCAGCTTTCACTAATCCGTTAATTTGGAGAGCTCATTCCAACTCTGAATAAGATCGTCCGGCGGTAACGATAACAGACTGTAAAACACGTCACCGCACTGAAGGGTCAATCCCTGCAGGTGTGATGTAATACACAATACCACCTATAAGAAGCATCATTTTTATACCCACGCAGGCCTGTATATAAAAAATCAGTCAAATGTCAGTTCTCTTCACATTACTGAACATTCCTCTGGTGCCTCTGTTTCATCGCATTTACGATTTCATTAAGTCAGAGAATCCCACCGCTGCATACACGCTAAAAAAAAAATAAAAAAATAAAAAATAAAAATCAGGCTGATAAGTGGCCAGCCAACGCCAGACGATTTCACTCTGTTCATATAAGCATCGCATCCAGTGGGTTAGCCTCCCTTCCTCTGCCTACTACCTGTGAACACCCACCCTCTCCTTAACCCCTTCAGCTTGAGGACGTCAGATTTACTTCATTCACACTGCTACCAGACGATTAAATTAAGCTTAAGTACAGTTCCCTGGGAGCAAAGGAACTGATGAGGGGTTTGTCTGAGTCCTCTTGTTCCACTAGTTTTTCCTGAACTGAATAAAATCGTCTGGATACAGCAAAGATAAAATAAATAATCGGGCTGAAAGGGTTGAGGGCCGTAATCTAGCTGACATGAACTACAAGCGCTTGTGGCACCTCTTCCCTGGCGATTTATTTTGTCCTGAATGTTACTTGTATGTTCTTAATGACATGATCTGCAACTGTAAATATTCGAGGATATTATACGGCTTGGGCAAAATAAATCGTTGAGGAGATCTTACGAAATCGCCACAGACACCTGCAATACGAAACTAACAACCGTATTCTAAGTGGCATGGGAAATTTCGTAACAGCTCTTCCTCAGCGACATATTTTGCATATTACACCTTTTTCTCCCCCTTGAATGATACGGAGGCAACTAAGTCGATACTAAAAAAATACATAACCATTAAGAACATAAACGAGTAAATTAAGGTGTAACGTGTATAGTAAATCGCTTAAGTAAAAGGTGCTACGAAGCTTCCTGTGCCACCTAAGACCGTATTCTCGTCGGTTAACAACAATCCCTAACACCTCTTCCTTACCAGCTTATTTCCGTATATACAAACGTCCCGCAACTCCATCCCTATCCCCCAAAAGGATGATGGTGGACTGCAGGAGGAGGAGAACTTAAGCATGCAGTATACTGGGTTCACATTCCATATACTGTACACCTCCTACTACCACTACTACTACTACTACTACTATTCCACGCTGATATTCTCTCTGTGCAATCCGCGTCAGTATTAATAAGACTCGGATACGACACAAAATAAACAAAGGTGTCGTACTCAAAATTAACAACAACCATACAGGACAGAGAACCAGTACACATACAAGCAGGGTGTGTATCGCTGTCACTCTGCCTGTCACGCTGCCACTTGCCGGGCCCTGGGGACAGTCTGACCCCCTCTGACTGACCTACTGACCTCGCCCCACCTCACATACCAACTGTAATACACGTGTGTCACTTTAGCTACAGGATGGTCTCAGTGCTTGTTAGATCATTACAGCCTCTCTCTCTCTCTCTCTCTCTCTCTCTCTCTCTCTCATATACTAAGAACGCACTGTGATGGTATAGCCTTCCTACTATCAGATATTATTCATTCAAAGAGACAGTAGTGAATGGGTCGTGCATATGAAATCTCCTGGTTCCAAAAATCTCTCCTAAGGTGAATAACAACTCTAGAGGTAAAAACAAAGTGAATAATTGAAAAAATAAATCGCTGGAATGAAGTGGCAAGGGATAAACAGAACAGCGCACAGTAGGAAAACGAGAGAGAGAGAGAGAGAGAGAGAGAGAGAGAGAGAGAGAGAGAGAGAGAGAGAGAGAGAGAGAGAGAGAGAGAGAGAGAGAGAAAGCGCAATATGTTACAATCAGCATCCAGATAACCTTGAAATTTTTACCTTGATAATCTTCCTCTTTTTACAGCACCAATCACTCCCCTTATCACAATCAATATTAAGGTGAGAGAAGATAAGAGTTCATGAGTATACACGCAACTTTCCACCCTCACACTGTCGCGATAAGGACCTTCGTATACACAGAGATGCCAATTTACGTAGACTGTCAACTTTAGTATACAATTAATCTATGAAGCAAACACGATAGATAAAAAAAATGATGTATTATTAAGCAAAACTGATAATTATTTGCTCAACGTAAAGATGATAAACCTCTGAACTTGGTAACTATACGTGCTTAAAACCCAGAATGTGACGGATATTTAGAGTAGGTGTTGGTACCATGGCCTTTGAACTGTCTGCATAAATTCGCACTCTCTTGGTTCTCTCACTCTCTCTTTCTCTCTCTCACACACATACAGCCATTCCAACACTTCCACTTTCACACGCATCACTCTTCTTATAGACACAGAATTCATACTTAGCCAGCATGGAAGAGGGCAAATTGAGGCTATTACTCTTACCTCGATGAGAAGGCCCGGTCTTGCAGTGAACCTCATAGCAGACGGTTACACTGTTCTTGGGAATCTGAAATAAAGATGATTTTTGTAATAATAATAATAATAATAATAATAATAATAATAATCACCATCATCATCATCATCATCATCAATATCATTACTTTTCTTCCCCCACAAGAATGGATGAAGCACTATAATATTAACACCACTGACAACTATTACTGTGAATGCATTTTTATTGTCATATATACTGTCATTAATAATTTAGTATTGGTGCTAAAATCAGTAGCAACGACAGTGTCCCCACAGCTGCCCCAGAAAGAATGTGAGACGATACATTACTGCAAGTGTGTGTGTGTGTGTGTGTGTGTGTGTGTGTGTGTGTGTGTGTGTGAAGTGGCCATCTACCTTTGTTTGTTTTAACTCTCTCTCTGACGACACTAGGGCCACATAATATTAAGTTTTATCAAGTGTGGGATGGTTTACACTCTCTCTCCCTCTCTCTCTCTCTCTCTCTCTCTCTCTCTGACGTCAATCTGGCTGCATACTTCCATCAATTGAGGGATGACTTGCAAAATTGATGTCCCTCCACTTATCATCATCTACTTTCTCTTCCCATGTCTCTTTGGTCTACTCTCTCTCTCTCTCTCTCTCTCTCTCTCTCACACACACACACACACACACACACACACACACACACACACACACACACACACACACACACATACCGACCAAGGGTGTGTCTATGGGTGACTTTTGAAGATACGTAACATCTTTTCGTTAGCTAATTATTCTGCACATTACACACCAATATCCCCTCACAGGTTTACTAATACAGCTATTTGGATACAGCCACAATATAGATAACAAAGATAATATTAATGTGAAAAATGCAAAATAAATCGCTAAGCAAAAGGAGCTCCGAAGTCTTCCAAGTCACCTGGAACACTGGGAAATGTGTACAGCTCGATCTCTGGCGTCTCCCACAGTCATCTCCCCGACCGCATACATGATCTGTCCTCTCCTTTATCAGTCAATTGCCTAAGCACTCCCCTGCAATCTTTCAATGGACGCCTATTATCCTATTGAGGCAGTAGAGGCGATGCTGAGGCCTTGTGCACTGCCAAGACAAATGCAGGGACGCTGGAAAAGGGCGTGTGTGATGGAAGAATTGAATGCAGTTGAGTGTATGGTTGTGTGCAGATACGTGTGTGGTTGAGTGTATGGGTGAAGTATGGTTGAATGCATGGCTGAGTGTACCTGAGTGTGTGGGTATGAACACTTGCACGCATAAATACTGATCCAGTTCACTACGATAAGTAATGAGACAGTGGACAGTGAATTGCAAAACCTACTAATGCGATCTTCGGTACCCATCAACATTTTCAAAATTTTAGGTCAGAGCTTCATAACTGCTGGAGTAAAAAATGGTGCAAAGTCATTGTTTGGAACCGAATACTACTACTACTAACAACAACAAAACAACAGTAGTAGTAATAATAATAATAATAATAATAATAATAATAATAATAATAATGGCGTCACAGGTCCTCCATATCTCGTGCTGCCTATAAACTGGCTTGCTTGATATGAAAAATATTACAACAATTTTTACTATACTGTTTCTACTCTAAGCTGGCCCAGATTTTCGACCTTTTGTGGCTCATTTCACGTAGCTCAGTGGCGGGAAAAGGCAATACTACAGCTCTACAGCCCTTCCACAGCACTTGTTCGTAATCAACATAATACTCTAGCGTTAATCGATTGCTACAACTCGGCATTCAAGGTGGAGGGATGGCAATTTTAGGCCACGTTAGAGTAAAATGAGTATACTAAGAGCGAGCAATTGATTACAAAGAAAACAATAATAATAGAGTAAACACAAAACATACCCGCATACCTCCAAGGCTCGTGACACCTATAAAACTACACGGGTGTCCTAAAAATTTAAAGTCGGCGCCATGTTGTACCCTCACCCATACTCTTCCTTTTGCACACACACATACTTTCCACGATCATTTATAATTCGTCACATATCTTTTTTTTCAAATAATCTCCATAATTTTTGTGATTCTGTATCGTGTGTATGTAGATGCTACTCACTATAGTTCGTCTAGTTTAATCAGAGGAAAAAATGAGTCCATTCGTAGTACATTTCCTGTAACTTTGTGGCAGAATAAGGCAATAAGGTTTAACACTGTACAAAATTTCGCATACCTAACACCCTCCCCTATCAGGTGTGCATCCTATCCTTCAAAATTGTGCAGTATCTCTGTGGGTAAGCAAGCGGGTGGGTGAGTAACACAGTTCGGGACAGGCACTGACTTTGACCGGCCCTTTGGGCGCGGTAAACTAAGTGAAAGGAATAGAATGAGGGAGAAATAAAAATGCCTCCCCCTACTGATTCCTTCTAAGCAATATGTCTTCTCAGCCACTGAAAATAGAAAAATATGTCAAAAGTGGTATGATGCAAAGAAGAGATACTGTGCTGAACCATTCCACACTACTGTATACAGTAATATGAAGGATATATGTAATTATATGGTTGTATGCTTATTTTATATTTTACACACACACACACACACACACACACACACACACACACACACACACACACGAAAAAAAAAACTAGTCAGGCTGAAAGAAGATGGCACTTAGCATTCACCCACTACTGCGTGAAGTTGTTACGCGTGGGTCAAAGCAGGTAAAGTATTTCAGGTACTGCCCTCCGCCTTAACGCTCATACGTGTGACGCTCAGAGTACCAAACTTTTAAATTCCCCTCTTAATTAACTTTAGAAAAATGTCAACAACGTCCTCACTAAAGGGTTACTCTCCCTTATTATAATACGTCCCTTATAAACTGAGTATAATTTGCTGGCGATAGAGTTTAAAATTAAAAAGAAGTCACCGAACTACAGAGGTCAAAAGCACACACACACACACACACACACACACACACACACACACACACACACACAGCAAACTTTGTCCACCACTCAGGCCAGCGTGAGTGAGAGTGACATACGTGCAGTCCGTGTGGGGGCAATATTAACACTGGTGCCCACATCCCTTGCACTCCCCATATCTTTGGTCTGTGGGAAATGCTGTCGATGTATGGATGCTGGATAGATAGATAGACAAATAGAGAGAGAGAGAGAGAGAGAGAGAATAATGTTAAACAAATATTTTTCCCTACCCAAAAAATTACTCCGCGGACCCTGCTCACTGCCGCACTCACCCCGACTCCATTACACACACCCTCACAGACACCCAAAACCAAGCAGGCGAGTGGAGGCGTCTTGTTTACCCGTACCAAACACACTTACATAAGCACCAATACACACACACACACACACACACGCGCACACACACACACACACACACACACACACACACACACACACACACACACACACACACACACACCTAGACTTATTTACTCACATGGAGACACTCAAGCTGCCCAAACATAAAGTTCTAGTCCAAAGTAAATTGTAAATATCTGTAAGTGGGTTAATGCTGAAAATATGTAGAGCAGACACATAGCTTTAAGTCAGGTTAAATATTACACTTCCTATCACCAATAATACGTGGAATTCTTTCTTATGAGCCTCGCCCTCGAGTGTGTGTGTGTGTGTGTGTGTGTGTGTGTGTGTGTGTGTGTGTGTGTGTGTGTGTGTGTGTGTGTGTGTGTGTGTGTGTGTGTGTGTGTGTGTGTGTGTGTGTGTGTGTGTGTGCGTGCGTGCGTGCGTGCGTGCGTGCGTGCGTGCGTGCGTGCGTGCGTGCGTGCGTGTGTGTGTGTGTGTGTGTGTGTGTGTGTGTGTGTAAGCAAGTGGCCCGCATCAATAACAGAGCCTCCACACTACAAACTGAGTTGTATGCTATTCTTGTTGGTCTGAAGCAAGTATTCATAACAAGAACTGACACTTTTATATTAAGAGACCACCTGTAATATTTTCCCTTAACTCTTTACATCAAAACTATTATGTGCTTGTGTTTGAAGGCAGGTACAGGTACAACCAAATCCTTAAATATGGCACCAGAGTGTACCTTGTACGGATTCAATCTCTTGTTGACCTGCACATGCACGACACAGCAGATGAGCTGGCTAAAGCTGCTACCCAGACTGAGACAGTAGATTATAATTTCGGCTTGTCGACCAGCAGTTTGAAGACAATTATCAGAAGGGAGCAACAGTTAGTCTTAGAAAGACCAAACAGTAAACTGGACACGTGTCAGTCCGTTATCATCACTCTCTGATGCAAGAGGAACCCAATATTTATGGATCATAAACAGACTCAGCAGATTTCTTGATGTTGCTACAGCTGAACAATGATTAGGCCCTGAGCATCTTGGGCAAGAAATAAATCGCGTCTGTGTAGACACCCACGTAAATTATGCAAGAGAAACCTCCCTCATACAGTATGACATTACGTACTGCAATGAGAGAAGATACATAAATATAAGGATTCTTCGATTACGAATTTTACTGATGTGTGTAAATATACATGATGATATTCTTGGGGAGGTTCTGAGTGGATATCCAGACTTTGCTTCATGTAAGTGAAGTGCTATCACGCAGTGAATACTTACAGGCCTAGAGTTTTCATGAAGATTTATTTGTAAACAATGAACTTTACATATGAAACGTCTCATAATTCTGAGCACGAACTCTTGATTTAGCTTACTGGAAGTGAAGTGCTGTCCCTCAGTGGGTTGTGAGAATCCTTGATATTTCATAAACACCTGTACGTTAACATTTAACTTTGTATATGAAAAAGCTTATCTTATGTGATACTACTGACGGCATCTTAGGGTACAGATATTGGACCGATTATTTGTCCATGTCAGTGTTACGCTTCCGCCCACAGGATGGATACGGGACATAGAACAAGCTGGCCAAATACAAACCTCTCTCTCTCTCTCTCTCGGCCAAGCACTGCCAGGAAGGGTGCCAGAGAGGTCAGTCACGTCGTTAGGTTAAAAGGCATTGAGAGAGAGAGAGAGAGAGAGAGAGAGAGAGAGAGAGAGAGAGAGAGAGATACTGCTTGTGTGTTGGGGGGGGGGGAGGGAAGTGTGAGCGATTAAAGGGGAATGTGGGTTAGGTGTGAGTGAGAAGGGTGAGAGGTGAGAGGCGTGTGAGAGGGTGAGTGTGAGTGAGATATAATGTGAATAAGGTGTGCTAGTGTGTGAGTGAGGTGATGTGCGTCAGAATGGCAAGTGTGAATGAGGAGAGAGGGAGGTGCGTGAATATGTGAATCAGAATGAATGAATAGCAAACAGGTATATATGAGTGTGGGTGACTGATGAAAGGTGTGTGGGTGTATGAGTAAGAGTGAGTGGGAATAAAGTGTATAGGTGAGGCGTGAGAGCTGTTTGAGTGTCAGAATGAGAGGGAATAAGGTGAGTGAGGGTGTGCGTGAGTAAGAATGCGTGAAACTATAGACTGAGTGGTTCGGAATGTATGAACGAATTAAAACGGAGGAGACTCAGGTGTGTGGGTGAGCAGGTGAGATGTGGGAGTGTATGAATATGTATGAATGAGTGTGACTGAAAAATGAGAGTGTGGGAGAGGGATGAGAGGAGAGGGAATGTGTGAAAGAGTATGAAGGAATGTGAGTAATGGATGTGAGAGCGTGTAGAGTGTGTGTGAGTGTGGGTGAGGGCAGCTGGGGAGGGAGTGAATGAGCTCAACAGTACACTAGCAGGGCCTTTATGAGTGTATCCGCCCCCACCTTCCTCTTGCTACCCTTACATTCATTTTCTTACTTCTTCCTCCTCACTCTGTTCAACTTCCCTTCCCTTCACAACCCTTTTATTAATCTCTCTCTCCCTTTTTTTTACACGCTCTTGAGCTTCCATTCTTCTCCACCTTCCTCTCCTCTTACATATGTATCACTTCATATTCTTTTTCTTCTTCGTCTTCCTCACTTTCTTCAACTTTTCTTCCATTTGGCTCTCTTTCCTTTCTTTTTCTGTCTTCCCTTCCTATACCCTTCATTCTATTTCCGTATTTCAGTCTTCCCTTCCTTCACCCTTCTTTCACTGATCTTACTTTCCTTTCTGGTACACTCTTCTTCCTCTTCACAACTTCTCCTTCGTTCTTTAGGCTTCATTCCCTAAACTACAATTCTCTTACACTTATCCTTTCCTTACCATCCTTTTATAATCATACTTTCCTTCCCTTGTAGTCTCTCTTATAATCAAAACTTTACCTTCATTTCTCTTCTGCATTTCTTACTACCCATTTTCCTTCATTTTTACCAACTATTCCGTGTCTTCCTTTTCTTCATCTTCCTTTCTTTGATCCTAACTTCCATTATTTCTTTGAACATTTTCTTGTGTTTATAAATTCTCCCCTTTCCTTTAGTTATACCTCTTCATTCTTCTTCATTCTCCACGCCTTCCCTTCTCCTTGCATTCCCCTCCCTCCTCATTCCATCTCTGTCCTTTTCAAACCCTTTAATACCATGGCGCCTTATTTAGTTTATTCTTGCTGCTTCCACACGATTTTTCTCAGCTTAAGAGAGTCAACTAGGTGTAAATGAATTAATGAACGCTGCAGTCAACCCCTCCTGATAGACAGATACAGATAGACAGATGGATTGACAGGTAGACAGACTGAGAGAGAGAGAGAGAGAGAGAGAGAGAGAGAGAGAGAGAGAGAGAGAGAGAGAATATTAAATCTAATGACTATTTTCCTTTCTGCACCGGGTGAATGTACGAAGGTAAAGTAGGTGAATGCTCTCTCTCTCTCTCTCTCTGTCTCAAGTGTGTGTGTGTGTGTGTGTGTGTGTGTGTGTGTGTATCTCAGGGGTAAAAAACTGTGATATAGTCTGGGTGGCCTGAAAGAGGTGTGAAAAGATGCATCAGAAATGGAGCTTAGATATTCAATTACATACAGACAGACAGATAAATAAAAGCCAGGTACAGACAAACAGATATGCAGACAAATGGAGACAGACAGGTGAGAAGGCAGGTAAAATGCTTGATCAAACTAAAACAATTGCGTCCTCAGGCTGAAGAGGTTAATATTTACAGACTTTTAATGAAATAAAGAGATGTTTATTGTATACCCAGGTTCAAAAAGGCCTAAACACATGATTTCCAAACACATCCCAAACACACGACCCACACAGACCTCACAATCCAAGCCAAGTAATATTGAAAGAGAAGCATAAGAATTAAACAAGGCAGCATAAGATTCCCCAGCCACCAGACCCTACCGCCCTTACCCTAATAGGAGACAAGGGAGAACCAGCACACTACAGGACTGAAAATGCCCGCAGGAAATTTTACAGGAAAGGCAGAAATGAGGTCCGACAACAAAGAAATCGCGTTTGCAGTCTAGGAAGTAACATATATTATCCATTTGGCCGTTTTACTACCCGAGACAGAATGAGCATATAGGTACACTTTACACCACTTACACTTATCATGTTCACAAAAATTATTAAACTTTCAATATAAGACATATAACTTATTTACTTACGTACTTAATTACATACACACACACACACACACACACACACACACACACACACACACACACACACACACTTGTGCAGGGGCAAGTGTTGAAAAGTAAAGAGGCTATCACGTATTTCATATATTTAAGACCTAGCATTCCACCACAATTTAATTTCTCACAGCTTCATCCATTTATTTGTTATTAAATTTCTTCTCTGATATAAATGTAGACAGATATTTAGACAAACAGACAGATACAGACTTGAGAGAGAGAGAGAGAGAGAGAGAGAGAGAGAGAGAGAGAGAGAGAGAGAGAGAGAGAGAGACGCCTGACAGTGAAAAATGTAAGAGAAATGCCTAGCGGTGGGAGCCGAGGAAAACCCCAGACGGCACGTGAGGCCTAAGATAAGTGCAGGGAAACAGGGGTCAGGGAGGACGTGTGTGTGTGTGTGTGTGTGTGTGTGTGTGTGTGTGTGTGTGTGTGTGTGTGTGTGTGTGTGTGTGTGTGTGTGTGTGTGTGTGTGTGTGTGTGTGTGTGTGTGTGTGTGTGTGTGTGTGTGTGTGTGTGTGTGTGAGAGAGAGAGAGAGAGAGAGAGAGAGAGAGAGAGAGTACTGTAATGTGAAGCAACAGGTATAGACCCACAACCGGTAACCCTACTCTCAGACACCCCCCCTCCCCCATATCTCCTTCCTACACCTTCCCCCCTCCCCCATCACCACCCCTACCCCCCTACACCTTCCCCCTCCTCTTCACCCTAAACTAATCTTCCTCGGCCTTCCTCATTCTCTCTCCCCCGTCTATCGAGTAACACAACTGGGGACCTTGATATAACATCGACTATGGCGGGGCACTAATATAAGCCTTTTTCCCCTCTTACCAACCCTCCTCCCTTGAATGTGCAAAAAGTAAACTCTGGACATCACAATATTGGAATGTTTATACCAGTGCAGTCCAGTACACTGATGATATATTAAAACAGCCACCAGTATTATTTAGATCAGGGTGAAGACTGCCTCGTCATGTTTAGTAAATATGTCCATAGAAAAGGTTTAATGTGCGAAAGCAAATCCGGTATATCTACGATTTTCTTTACATCCCTTTACGAAATGGCAGTGAGAGAGACAAGTCATCAACCTTTCCACTACCACGGGCCACTACCACAGCTACTAAAGCATGTCATTGTATAGCCCTTTTAAGTTTTGTCTAAAAGTTTTCTCTCAAACACCACCCCTCATCCCATCCCTTAGACAACACTCAGTTTAACCAAAGAATTCCCCTCCTTCCCTCCCTCCCCCCCCTCTCTCTCTCTCATCTTCACTTCCTTCACATACAGTTTCTCTTCCCTCCTCCCTCTTTATCACTCCCTCTCGACACATACACCCCTCCTTCCCTTTCCCCCCTCTCTGCACCCTCCCTCTCTATCCCTCCCCCTCCATACACCTTACGTCCCTTTCCCTCCTCCCTCCATATACCATCCCTTCCTTTCCCTCCTCCCTCTATATACCCTCCATCCCTTTCTCTCCTTCCTCCATTAACCTTCCCTCCTTCCTTTCTTTCTTGCCTATGATTCCCTCCCTTATTTGTCCTCAATCCCTCTCTCCTCCCTCCATATGCAATGCCTCCATCCTCCACATACCCCTCCCTCCCTTTCCCTCCTTCCACACAGTTTCCTTCCTAAATATACCCTCCCTCCTTGCTCCGAATACCCTCCCTCCCTCTGTAATCCTCCTCCTCCTCCCCCTCCCCAAGACAGTCAGCTCAGAACCCCACATAAACTACAGGCCTATACCTGGCCTTCCTCACCTCTCTCTCTCTCTCTCTCTCTTTGCAACCTCCAGGCTATTTTTTTTTTTTTTTTAGCTAACGAGACACCTTTCCAAATGGAGTGGCTAGACACACACTTCACTAAACCCTTTATTATGAGCGGATGTCCCTCAAGCTGAACAAGATCGTCTCAGTTGGCAGAATAAACTAAAAAGATCACCTTACTGAAAGGTTCTAAAACAGTAAATTCAATTTTCAGATCATACCTCTTACTGAACCATATACGGAAAATAATTACATGTAAGGTACTTTAATCACATCTATCTATCAATCTATCTATCTATCTCTCTATCTATCTATCTACCTACCTACCTACCTATCTATCTATATGTTTATCACAGCATCCCATGGGAGGTGGTGTCGACAAAATAACCCGCAGGCACTCTGGAACCTAACACACCACCCTTCCTTACATATTCTCGCACATTATCTTTCCATCTCGTTCTTAGCCTCCCTCTTCTCTTTCCAACACTCTCTCTCACATCGTAAACAATGTGTCTGGACTACAAAACGACGAGAATGACTCAGATGAAAAACTGTATTACTCAAAAATGAAAATGCTGCTTATTTCGCTGATACAGCAGCTTCGATGAAATTACCTGTATGTGGGTGTAATTATACTACTAATCTGTCATTCTCCTGCTTTAGATGGTTAATAAAAAACGTGTAGTCAACTATATTAAAACCATATAAAAAAATGAACTAGAGCACTGTACATTTTTTTCCCCTCTGATGCAATATTCATCTCGGGGCTGATAAGTGGATTCTCAAGAAGTGGGAATGCGTGCTGTCTCTGTGTGTGTCATCCTTCACAGAAACCTTACACCCAGATGTGTCGAAATAATGTTGTGTGTGTGTGTGTGTGTGTGTGTGTGTGTGTGTGTGTGTGTGTGTGTGTGTGTGTGTGTGTGTGTGTGTGTGTGTGTGTGTGTGATATTACGCCACCACACACTGTTACTCACAATCCCCCCTCCTCCCTACTCCAGCCCGTTGCATCAGCCGAGACATGCCCAGGCGCCGCCATGCATGGTGCATGAGGAGAGGCTAAGGAGGGTGGGAGTAGGGGGGATTTGTGCTTAAGGTGTGAGTCCATAATTTCGTCAACTTGGGAGACTTTCTGGCACCCATTCCTTAGTGATTTACTTTGCTTAAATATAAATTGCTACTCTCTAGTCTGCTGTTTATGTCTTCGTAATGCTAACACAGACTGCATACATAGCACAGAAGGAAATACTGACGAGCTACGTGTAGCAATAAACTGCTAAGAAAGACTTATAAGCTGCCCATTTTTTCCCCATGATATACAACCGGCAAACTTATTGATTTGGTTATCGTGATATTTGATTGACTTAATTACTTTTTTAAAATCAGTTATTGCGCTTTATTATTTCTAAAGTGTTTAAGGTACTACAATTCACAGAAATCATGTTATAGGCTGAAGAGACCAGACTTCCAAGAACATTCTGATATAGTTGTGGTATCAACAATATGTGCTGGGCCAATACAAATGAATGTGGGATGACATAAACTAGATATGCCTTGCTGTTTGCTGTCGGACCGTTGGGGAAAGGGATAACCTGAACCTACATTACCTAAAAGGAAAACATATACGAATAAAACAAATACCGATAAACTCCGCGCGAAACTCTATCCGTGTTTCCCGGGGCAATTGGCCCAAATATGAGCCATAAGGACCTAAAAAAATCCCTCAAAAGAACCCTAAACGAGGGATTCTTTGCGGATCATCTAGGGCGTCTCCTGGGAGGGCACTGCAACTGTCCTGGAAGCTCTGGGGGGATGCCAAGGACTAATATCAGATCGACCCAACCGTAAGTCAGTGATTCTGTTAATTCAGTGATGTTGACTCTTCTTGGCCGGTCCTTGAGAGGGTCCGGCATAAAGGCCAGGAACATTTTTCACAAATGAAGAAATCTGGTGGCGTATATGACTGCAAATTTACACATTCTCTTCAGGTGTGCACCTTCCATACATTTCACACCCAAACGACAATTAATACTGGCGTGAAAAAAAATACTACTACAAACAAAACGCCAAACGGTAACGATAACAGCCAATCCCACAGTATCTCTTCAAGGTATAGGGTCCCGACGCTAGGCTACCGGAGTCCAGTGAATTTAAGGGCAGATAACAAGCCTATTTCCCTTGACGATAATGCATACTCGGAAAACCTCCATGCAAGGCCGCCACTCCGACCATAGCGTTCTAACCACCATGCCATCGCAGGGAGGTCGCGATGGAGGTGACGGAGGAAGGTGACTGGGGCCGTGTGAGGGGGGGGAAGGAGAAGGGGGAGGGGGGGAGAGTAATGTGGGGGGTCAGGAAGCTACACACCTAATATTTATAGACACACTCTCTCCCTCACCCATACTTCCTCTCACACCCTCCTCTCTCCCAAACACCTCTCTCTTTCATCCGTTCTCTCTCTCTCTCTCTCTCTCTCTCTCTCTCTCTCCGTATCCATCTCTGTCGGTACTGAATTTCGTTTTATCCATGTTAACTCCTCAACACACTATAATCTTTTCATGACTCTTTTCATACTCCTTAAACATTCTCTCTCTCTCTCTCGGGAAAAAAAAAAAAAAAAATCACTCACCCCATGCACACCCCCGTCTCCACCAATCAGAAAGCAGGGGGTGTGGAGCCAACCAATGGGCGTCAAGTGGGAGAGGGAGGGGCCAATGGGAGGGCGGAGAGCCGTGGGTGGGGCTTGCTGGGGTCACCTTGTCTGGTCCGACCTCAGAGGAAATGCCAAGTTTTTGACATTTTTAGATTTTATTGATGTCAGGCGGAGGGAGGTTTACTATCATATATTCCCACATTTTAAGTTTTACTATAATATTCTCTTCCACTTTACCATAACATTTCCTCATATATTAATATTCTGTTAATACTTCTCGATATTTTAAGATTTTACTGATGCCGCGCGGAGGGAGACTAAATCACTTTCATATACTCCCACATTCTAAGTTTTACTATAGTATTTTCTTCACTTTACCACACCATTTCTTCATATTTTACTTTTCCTATAATATACAGGGATACCTTCACAATGATAATATTTTTGATCTTTTAATAACTTTCATAGGTTTGGGAGAGATGTTAATTTTTACTATAATACTCTCCCACACTGTAACTATAACATACTTCCACATTTTAATATTAATGCCAAATATTCTTACATCTTAATTCTAGTATTATATATATATATATATATATATATATATATATATATATATATATATATATATATATATATATATATACATGTTTTAAAATTTTGCTCTTGCCTTGAAGACAGATATTACTTTCGTATATATTCACAATTAGGTATACTTTCGCGATCCAATTATACTTTATTATAGTCCTAAAGTATCAGTTTCTTATATTATCAAATTATTATATTTCATTCATACCTCTGATGGTCCAAAATTGATCTTACTAACAAATGTACAATAATATGATTTCACTATAATATCTCCACATTTTAAACATCACTACTGCATATTTCCAAATCTTCAAAATTCAGCACCACTATAACATATTCATGACTTTACTTTTCACCGTATTGGCTATTAGTAAAGAAAGATAATTTAGTTCATTTATCTAGCGTTTTTTTACTTATTTTCTGCTTATACGTGAATTATGCTTTATTTCTAGTTTCTGTGGTTTAGCAGGGTTTAATTTTAGCTAGAAATTTATATATGAACTTTATGGGATAAATGTTAGCGTGAAATTACTGACGTTATATTCTGTGGGAGAGAGAGAGAGAGAGAGAGAGAGAGGAAAGAAGCCTGTCTTGTCAAGTGTTGGACCAGAGGCTAGTGTGACTGTAATCTTCTCCCCCCTTCTCTCTCTCTCTCTCTCTCTCTCTCTCTCTCTCTCTCTCTCTCTCTCTCCTTCTTTCATCCCCTATTCTGTCTTTCCTCTTCTAACATATATTCTTCTGTACTATCTTTGTCCCCTCCTTCCTTTCTATAGTCTCTCTCTCTCTCTCTCTCTCTCTCTCTCTCTCACACACACACACACACACACACACACACACACAAAACCCCAATCGAGAAAATACCACAACCCAAATCTCAACCCCCTCCTCCCCACTTCCCCCTCCTCCCCACCTCCCCCTCCTCCCACACTCACAAGCCCACACAGCTGCTACCAAAAGTGATGATGTTGTACGCACGGGATCTTTATTATTATTATTTTTAAATTATATATATATTTTCGAGGTTAATCTGCGCCTCAAGACCGCTGGGCAAAGTCACATGAGTAAAATCCACCGCTTGCCAAAAATTTCAAGAGGTGGGTAGTGTGCTTGAGAGGACGGACGGAGAAAATGCCAACCGGAGAGAGAGAGAGAGAGAGAATATAGCACGGGGTCATTTTCTTCATTAGTCTTCGTTTTGGTTAACTTAGAGAGAGAGAGAGAGAGAGAGAGAGAGAGAGATAGCATGGGGGTCATTTTTTTCATTAGTCTTCGTTTTGATTGAGAGAGAGAGAGAGAGAGAGAGAGAGAGAATATAGCCTGGGGGTCTTCTCTTGTTTAGTCTACATTTAGGTTAATTTTTCTTCTTCTTTTACTGTTTTTCTTTCGTTTTCCTCTCTAGCTTTCTCTCTTTTCTTTTTCTAATTTCTTTGGTTTGTATTCCTCATTTTTTTTTCTCTGATTCATTTTATGTCTTCAGTCTATAACTCTCTTATCTGGTCTCTCTCTCTCTCTCTCTCTCTCTCTCTCTCTCTCTCTCTCTCTCTCTCTTCATATTCCACTCATCTCTTCCTATTTCTTTTCTTCGTGGAGAATATTTTCCTGGAGGACATTCAATTCTCAATACTCGTTTGACAATCTCTTCTTCCACCTCAGTGTTTTCTGTTGTGTTCCTCTCTTGCTTTTTTTTTTTTCTATTTATCTTTTCTTACTCTCTTCCTTTTTTGTTCCAGCCTCCTTCAATTTTCCCCTTTTTACCTCCTTCGTTTCCGTCTTATGCTTCTTCGCCTTTTTTTCTTCTTACCTACTTCCTTCGTTTTCAACCGTAACCTCTCCTCTTTTTCCTCCTTATATTCACCTCCTTCCCCTCTTCCTCTTTTCGTAATCTCTCGTCTTTTTCACTTCCTTCCCCGCTTCCTCTTTGCTTGATCTTTCTCCTCTTTTTTAGTCAGCTCAAGCTGCACACGAACATGCGTTTCAATTTTCACGTATTTTGTATATTCTCAGAGAAAGACGGTATTTGCCAATTCACACATTTGTCTCCTTGCACACACACACACACACACACACACACACACAGAGGACTTACAAAACAAACGCTGTGGTCATTAGAGTATCGATCTGTAAATGCGTATTATCAGTGTACACGTGGTAGCACTACGCATTTACAAGCTAATTAGGCCAGTAATTTAGCACTATCAAGGTCGGGATAGTTGAAGTACAGGTATTTTATCGCACGTAATATCAGAGAATAAGTTACAGAAGCCCAAGTGCTAAGGCTGTCACCATAAACCCTTTCATGGTAGGAAGAACTCTATTATACCATCTAATGCCTGATGACTGAAAGTAGATGAGTCATGGAAATCTGAGTGCTAAGATTTTCATCATTAAGCATATCGGTCAGTAATAATGAAGTATCGGTGTACAGTAGGTAATATTCTGCATTTATGTGTTAATTAGGTCATCAATTTAACACCCAGGTTCTAAACTGCCTATAATCGTGAGGTGTTTCCCGCAATACAGTTCTGCTCTTACACCGACCATGATATCGAGTCCAGCAACAAAAATGATGACTATAGGGGTCCAGAGATCAGACCAGTCCCGCGATGTAAGTATGGATATTATCAAAAACCTATGCGCCTAAAACTATACAGCGGGTCATGCACTAAGAAAGTATTTTGATAGTACTGAATGAAGGACCCCCCCCCCCGCCAAAAAAAAATGGAGTCCAGAAAAAAGAACTTCCAGCAATGATACAATGGGTAGTGGAATGAAAACGAGCTTTTTATAGAGGAAAATGATATCAGGAGAGAAAACAATAGAAAACAGGCATCATCATCATCATCATCATATCACCAACCCAATCCTAACACCCAGCTACAAGAAGGGGTGGGGTAGAATCCTGACAGAAGGTAAATATAAAATAGGAGAACTATCAAAACAACATACCTAAGGAAGAAGGACACATACTTTTATCCCTCGAAATCCTAAACCCTACCTCACAAGCAAAACTGTCTACATATATTTCTCCATATGCATCTTCGTAAATAACTTCATCCACCCATATCGACTCCTCCTCCTCAATTCCTTACTTTCCACAACTTCCACACCACGCCTGCCCTCACCTACAAACTCACATACACCCTTTTTAACAGCCCTGTCTACGTCCATTCTCTCCATATGACCCTACCACCTATGCATACTCTCTTGTACCTTTTCATTCGTACTCTTTCTTACTCCACATCTTTGACGAACCTGTTTCTTATCCGATCCAGTCTGCGAAGACAACACACAGTCCTTGACTAGGCCATTTCCACTTCTCTCATCCTTGACTTTTTATTCATGCCATAAAAATAAATAAATCCTATCTCCCTTCCTCCCCATATTAGTCCACCCATAAAAAACTCTACGGTCTACATAAAAACTAAAGTATATACAAAGAAAAAATATATAAAGCCTACCTTCAACCCAAAATTCGTGAAGGTCAACGGCAAACAAGGCCCGAATTCAAGAACAAAGTTACAATCAATTCCCTTTTGTAACTGTACTTTGTTTCTGCAGGAAGGACAAAAGACGTGGGTAGATTTTATGCACGCCTTTCCTTGTCCTTCTTAAGAAAACCAATCAGAGTTACGACCAAGAATTGATCGTAAATTTGTGAAATCTCTGACCAGGCGTCCAAGAGAGTAAAATAAAGATTCCAACGCAAATAGAAGTGGCGGTGGGGTGCGAGAGCCAAAATAATCACAAATAAAGAACCACACATATAAATAAAGCACCTAATCTTCGCTATGCTTTACATATTGGAACAAGACGCGAACTCCAAAAACCGTACGATAATCCCCCTTTTTCCAATATTCTAATCCTCTCTTCTATTAGCCACTCATTAGGAAAGTTTTAAATCAACCTAAATTCTAAGTTACTGAAAAATACCCACATACGGAAAATTATCACCCCTGTTATATTTCATCCAAGGTAAAGATTGTAAATGCATCTCTGGCGACTGTAACTGCTAGTGTGGGAGGGCGAGGGTGAGGGAGTGGATGTGGGTGTTGGTGAGGGTGAGGAAGTGGGTGCGAGTGATGGTGTGGGTGAGGGAGTGGGTGTGGGTGAGGGTGTGGGTGATGGTGAGGGTGAGGGTGAGGGTGAGGGTGAAAGTGCGGGTGAGGGTGAAAGTGCGGGTGAGGGTGAAGATGGGGGTGAGGGTGTGGGTTAGGGTGAGGGTGAGAGCCACAACGCAGGCATCAGCTGGCTTATGTTGCCCCGGTAGCCAACCCCACATTTTCTCTCGTTTGCATTAACTAGATTGCTTTGTACACTGCTTGCTGGGTGGCACGCAAGCACTCAAGTACACATACACAGAAGCGCACTTAACAATCTATGTCTATCTACACACACACACACACACACACACACACACACACACACAGATACAAGTACACTAACACATTCTCTCTCTCTCTCTCACACACACACACGTACCTGCATCCACCTGGACACAGACGTAAGTACCTAAGGCTTAGTCACAAGGAACTGCTTTGCGCGTTCCACAGGTTGGCACGACACCACCTGACAGTACACACCTGCAAAAGTACGAGATTATTCACCACTTTTGCATCACTTAGATTATTTTTTTGCATTAAACCTTCACTTACAGGAAAGATCACGTATTCATATTTTTTAACATATTTTTTTCTCAAGAGGTTACTTAGCCAAACTCCTAAAAATTGAAGCAACAAAATTATGAAGTACAATATGTTCAAACGCACTATGGCACTACTCGCTAAAGGACAAGTTGACATATGTATAACTCTCACGGTCCGGTGTCTGGAAAACTCTATGTAAATGTAAATAATATCAATAAGGCATGGTTCTTTCTAGTGTGCTCTGATATGACAAAATCACTGAATGACTCTCTCTCTCTCTCTCTCTCTCTCTGAATTTACCACTCTGACTTACTATTTCTTCGTCTACACATCTATTTATGTTCTTATCCTTGTCTCTCGGTCGATCTGTCTAAAACTATACATGTGGATCACCTCCTTTTCAAGGCCTAAGCCAGTGACAAAAAACAAGCCCACTGATTTTCAAGGTTCTACGTACCCCCCAGCCAAAGCCATCTAGATCTTCAATTTGGCTCTGTTATTATGTCTTTATTTATTTATTTATTTATTTATTTATTTATTTTTGGAGGGGACAATCTTGCTGTTTTCTGGCCTTCGGTTCCTTTTTCCTTGCATAAAAAAAGACGTCCCTCTAGATCCTTGCACCAGCCCCAACCCTTCCCCAACGAATCAGTTTGTGAATGCCACACTTCAATAGCCAAGTTACCTTTTGTTGTTACCTTAAATACCTAAAACGCCTATGGTAATTATACTATCACATCCAATTTACCTTTACCTGTGTTTACTAACTGCACCATTTCCCCCCTACAGGTAAGTTTGCTTTCCTGGTTGGCTGAAGCAGGGTGGTGGTGAGTACTGCACACAAAGATCTCTCTCTCTCTCTCTCTCTCTCTCTCTCTCTCTCTCTCTCTCTCTCTCTCTCACACACACACACACACACACACACACGCAGACACACCACGTATTATGGCAAGGGTGGAGGTTATGGATAAATGCCGAGCTAGTGGACCCCGCCAGGGTGAAGGAAAAAGTTGATCGTACGAGTATTCCACTTAGCTTGTCCTACCTGGCATAGGCCTACACACACCGGGATACAGATACACTTCAACATAATTACGTAGACAATGATACTCGTTTTTAAACACACACAAACCAACCAACCAACAAACATACATACATACATGCACACGCCTACTGCGAAGACACTTATATTCCATTGTTCACAGATACATAAGTTCATATATATTCACACACACACACACACACACAATAAAAAACGCCACAGATGGAGAGAAAATAACAATGGCAGTGGGACCAATGGGAGTGCAGGAGACAGGCCACACTCCCCCTGGCCAGCCAATGGGAGAGCAGCACACCCGCCACGCCCTCACACACCCTACCACAATGACTTGCTCAGCCTTTGTTTTCTGTTTTTTTCACGTCTCAAAAAAATAAAAATGCATATAAATACGGGAAATACAGAGGTTGCCGGCACTACAAAAGTAAAATTATATCAATATTAAAAACTGATAATGCAGAAGTACAAAAGTTATGAGAAGAACGAAAGAACACGAGTGATGTGAAAATAACATGACTAAGATATAAATAAGCACATAATTACTCTCCCTTCCTTTGTCTCACGTTTCGCAACACACGTCTTAGCAATATTATGTCCTAAGAAATACAGAAGCTATAGGAAACACAACAGCAGGAGAAAAGCGGAAAAAAAAATTAAATTACTGCAGAAAGAATACAAAGGAAATACAACAGTTATGAGACACATAATAGCAGAAAGAGAAAATATATTAAAATCGGACTATTGAAAACCAGTATATATGAACAGAAAGTAACGAAAATTGGAAAAAATTGAAAACTGAAAATCAAGTAATATGACATCAATGTATAATCTATCCCCAAGGTTTCTTATTTCTTGCTCACGTCTTAAAAAAAAAAATAATAATTATAAAAAATATCATTCTGAAGCTATGAGAAATGACAGATACATGAAAAATTGAAGATAATAAAAAAAAAACTATAAAGAAGCATTATAATGACAATTGAGGATTTATTCTGAACACATTCCTAACACAGCACCAACACATTCCTAACACAGCACCAACACAATCCTAACACAGCACCAACACATTCCTAACACAGCACCAACACAATCCTAACACAGCACCAACACATTCCTAACAGCACCAACACATTCCTAACACAGCACCAACACTTTCCTAACAGCACCAACACATTCCTAACACAGCACCAACACTTTCCTAACAGCACCAACACATTCCTAACAGCACCAACACATTCCTAACACAGCATCAACACTTTTCTAACAGAACCAACACATTCCTAACAGCACCAACACATTCCTAACAGAACCAACACATTCCTAACAGCACCAACACATTCCTAACACAGCACCAACACATTCCTAACAGCACCAACACATTCCTAACACAGCACCAACACATCCCTAACACAGCACCAACACATTCCTAACAGCACCAACACATTCCTAACACAGCACCAACACATTCCTAACAGCACCAACACATTCCTAACACAGCACCAACACATTCCTAACAGCACCAACACATTCCTAACAGCACCAACACATTCCTAACAGCACCAACACATTTCTAACACAGTACCAACACATTCCTAACACAGCACCAACACATTCCTAACACAGCACCAACACATTCCTAACAGCACCAACACATTCCTAACACAGCACCAACACATTCCTAACACAGTACCAACACATTCCTAACACAGCACCAACACATTCCTAACACAGCACCAACACATTCCTAACACAGCACCAACACATTCCTAACACAGCACCAACACATTCCTAACAGCACCAACACATCCCTAACACATTTCTAACACAGTACCAACACATTCCTAACAGCACCAACACATCCCTAACACATTTCTAACACAGCACCAACACATTCCTAACAGCACCAACACATTCCTAACACAGCACCAACACATTCCTAACACAGCACCAACACATTCCTAACACAGCACCAACACATTTCTAACACAGCACCAACACATTCCTAACACAGCACCAACACATTCCTAACACAGCACCAACACATTCCTAACAGCACCAACACATTCCTAACACAGAACCAACACATTCCTAACAGCACCAACACATTCCTAACAGCACCAACACATTCTTAACAGCACCAACACATTCCTAACAGCACCAACACATTCCTAACAGTACCAACACATTCCTAACAGCACCAACACATTCCTAACAGCACCAACACATTCCTAACAGTACCAACACATTCCTAACACAGAACCAACACATTCCTAACAGCACCAACACATTCCTAACAGCACCAACACATTCCTAACACAGAACCAACACATTCCTAACAGCACCAACACATTCCTAACAGCACCAACACATTCCTAACACAGCACCAACACATTCCTAACAGCACCAACACATTCCTAACACAGCACCAACACATTCCTAACACAGCACCAACACATCCCTAACAGTACCAACACATTCCTAACACAGAACCTACACATTCCTAACAGCACCAACACATTCCTAACAGCACCAACACATTCCTAACAGCACCAACACATTCCTAACACAGCACCAACACATTCCTAACAGCACCAACACATTCCTAACACAGCACCAACACATTCCTAACACAGCACCAACACATTCCTAACAGCACCAACACATTCCTAACACAGCACCAACACATTCCTAACACAGCACCAACACATTCCTAACAGCACCAACACATTCCTAACACAGCACCAACACATTCCTAACACAGCACCAAAACATTCCTAACAGCAACAACACATTCCTAACACAGCACCAACACATTCCTAACAGCACCAACACATTCCTAACACAGCACCAACACATTCCTAACAGCACCAACACATTCCTAACAGCACCAACACATTCCTAACACAGCACCAACACATTCCTAACACAGCACCAACACATTCCTAACACAGCACCAACACATTCCTAACACAGCACCAACACATTCTTAACACAGCACCAACACATTCCTAACAGCACCAACACATTCCTAACAGCACCAACACATTCCTAACACAGCACCAACACATTCCTAACACAGCACCAACACATTCCTAACAGCACCAACACATTCCTAACAGCACCAACACATTCCTAACACAGCACCAACACATTCCTAACACAG
This sequence comes from Coenobita brevimanus, assembly GCF_032717465.1. Lineage (NCBI taxonomy): Eukaryota > Metazoa > Arthropoda > Malacostraca > Decapoda > Coenobitidae > Coenobita > Coenobita brevimanus. The sequence goes on along the minus strand of NC_136959.1, from coordinate 52,003,490 downwards.
CACCAACACATTCCTAACACAGCACCAACACATTCCTAACAGCACCAACACATTCCTAACACAGCACCAACACATTCCTAACAGCACCAACACATTCCTAACAGCACCAACACATTCCTAACACAGCACCAACACATTCCTAACACAGCACCAACACATTCCTAACACAGCACCAACACATTCTTAACACAGCACCAACACATTCCTAACAGCAACAACACATTCCTAACAGCACCAACACATCCCTAACACAACACCTCAAAAAAACACACACACACACACACACACACACACACACACACACACACACACACACACACACACACACACGTTGCTCTTGACTTTCGTATCTACAGTTCTCGGCGTCTTTTTTTACGATGTTAGAGGAATTTGTGGATTTTCAGACACGCTGTAGAATGAACTCTGACATTCGAGGAAGAAGTACAGTAGCTTTTCATACATTCAGTAATAGCGAAACAAGCGGATTTTCATAAATTTTGTGGAATGAAGTTTGAGATTCGAGATACTGGGATATGAATACTTGCTGCGAGAATCATAGCCTCTTAAATGCAGGCTAGTGTGGTATCCAGGAAAAAATACTGCAGAGGTAACAGGAAATACTCTGTCCTTTCACTTTCTAAACTCTCTCTCTCTCTCTCTGTAACCTTGCGTCGTCCGGTAGAGTCAGCAGTGTTGTGGTGACGAAGACATGACGACCAAACACCTCAGCAATGATCACACGTCCGGTGCTGTGTTGGTGTGGCTGGTGGTGGGGTGGGTCGGGATAGACAGATAGGTAGATAGATAGATAGGTAGGTAGACAGCTAGATAGAATGATTGACAGACAGATAGGCAGATACACAGACAGACTGACAGATAGATAGACAGAGATAAACAGACTGATAGATATATAGATAGAAATATGACAGACCGATGGATGGATGGATAAATGGGTGAATGGATGGATGGATGGATACACAGATAGATAGATAGGTAACACATAACGGGTAGATAGACAGACAGAGAAGAGGTAAAAGAACCGAGGCGAAAGTGAAGGTGGTGGGGACGGAGGTGGAGATAGCCTGAGGAGGAAAGGAGGAAAAGAGAGAGGGAGGAAAGGCGAGAGGAGGGGAAGGGAGGGAGGAAAGGAGGGAGGGAGATAATGGATGGAGGGACTGGGGTAAGGGAAGGGCTGGGGAAGGAAGAAGCGAGAAAGGTTAGTAAAAGGGGAAGGAGGGAGACACATAAGAGCATGGGTGCAGATGGAGACACGAGGGAGGGAGATGTGGGAAAGAGAAAGGAGGGAAGAAGGGAGGAAGGTAAGTAAAGGAGGAGGGGGCGAAGGTAGGAAACGGGGAGGAAGGGAAAACAGGAGTGGAAAAGGGTGACACAGTGCGGAAGACAAGAATGATGAGAGGCAAGAAAGACGGATGGAAGTGAAGGAAAGAGTGAGGAAAGTAAAGGAAGAATAAGGCGAAGGAGTAAGAGAGGAGGGGATGGAGGGAAGAAGTTATGGAAAAAAGCTGACAGGGTTATGAAAGTGGTGGATAAAAAAAGGAAGGGAGGGAGGGTGAAGGGGGACGCACGTTAGATTTGGTGACATGGAAGGAGAGGGATAAAAATAGATGAAGGGAAATGGAATGATGGAGGACGTAGGTAGAGTGGTTGAGACCTAGGGAGGTAAGAGGAGAGAGACAGAAGTAGAAAAGCTGGTAGAGAGGAAGGGAAGAGGAAAGTGAGAGAAATAAGTAGGGTGATGGAAACGAAAGAAGGGAAATAAAAAGGATTATCAGAAAGGAGAGAGGAGGGGAAAAGAGGGAGGGAGGTATAAGGGGAATGAGGATGGAGGGAGGGATGTGAGGGATGGAAGTAGGCATGGGAAATGAGGATGATGGAAGAAGAGGGGGAGATGGAACTATAAACAAAGTCCAAAGAAGAAAGCATGAGAGTAAGATGAGAGTTAGCAGAGGACGGGGGAGAGGGGGTTGGGGAGGCAGGTGGGTGACTTGGTAGGTATCTAATTACGCAGGTGACTAGTAAGGTAGGTAAGCAGGTAACTAAGAGAGAAGGGGAGAAAGAAAGTAAAAGAGGAGGTGGATAGGGTGACGGGCTGTGGGTCGAGGCGGAAACATGGAGAGAAGGTAGAGTGTAGATTGAGGGGAGGAAAGATGCAGAAAAGGTATAGGTAGGGAAGCTGATGGAGGGAAACGTGAAGAGAATGTAGGTAGGTGGGTAGGTAGCTTGAAGGAAGGAACACAGAAAGAAGGTAGGTAAGAAAGATGATGGAGGGAAACGTGGAAATAAGTAGGAGGGCAAGTTGATGGGAGGACACATAGGGGTAGGTAGGCAGGTGATTATTAGCCTGTAACTGCCATCTCTCCACCTTGAATGCCGAGATATAACAATTGAACAACACTAGAATACGGTGCTAGTCACGAAGAGGTTCTATAAAAAGGATGTAGAGCCGTAGTTTGTCTTATTATGCAACTGAGCAACGTGAAACTGGCCGCAAAAGGACGAAAATATGGGCCAAGTTAAGGTAAAAGGAGTATAGTAATGATAATAGTAGTGTTGCTGAAGGGAGGCGATGATGGTAGATGATAGTGGTAGTGATGGTGGCGTCGCTGTGGTAAGGGTGGTAGTGCCGTTGATGTGGTAGCTGAGGTGGTAATAGTGGTGGTGGTGGCGGTGGTAGTGGAGTAGTAAGTGGTAGTGGTAGTAGTGGTGATAGTGGTGGTGGTGGCGGTGGTGTAGTCGTGTTGCTGAGGCAGGTGGTGTTGGTGGTGGTGGTGGTACTGGAGTAGTACGTGATAGTGAGGGTGGTAGAGGTGGTGCTGGCAGTGGTGTTACTGAGGTAGATGGTGATGGTGGTATCAGAATAGTAAGTGGTAGTGAGGGTGGTAGTGGTGGTGCTAGCAGTGGTGTAGTGGTGTTGCTGAGGTAGGTGGTGTTGGTGTAGGTGATGAGGGGCAGGTTCTTCAGTAGCCTAGACCCCCTGCCAGCACTCAGCTCAGCAGGTACAGGTGCTTGGGCCGGCTGTATTACCAGGTGCATTCACAAAACCTGCCCCAACATCTCTGATAGGGATTATAAAGAACCTAACGGCTCTCTGTCTGTCTGTCTGTCTGTCTGTCTCTCTCTGTCTGTCTGTCTGTCTGTCTCTCTCTCTCTCTCTCTCTCTCTCTCTCTCTCCCCGGCTGCTTCTTTAACCAACCAATAACTCTCTCAGGAGGAAAAAGGAAGAAAATGAACGCAAAAGCAAGGAAGAGAGAGAGAGAGAGAGAGAGAGAGAGAGAGAGCTACTAGACCGGTTTAAGATAGACGGTTTACCTTGGGGAACATTATATTTCCTTCACAATTACCACCACCACCACCACCACCACCACCCTCCCTCCTATTCTCCATATCTCTGTATCAGTACGTATTAGGAACCGTCTTTTTCTGTATCGTCCCCACTCTCCACTACTGTAATGTGTGTTGCTGTATCCGCATGTATTATTTTGTATTTAACTCTGCCTGAAACTGCCATTTTTCCATTTTGAATTCGGAGTTATAACAATAGACTTACACTAGAATGCGATGCTAGTCATGATGCAGTGACATGGTAAGGATGTAGACCCACAGTACAATGTCATTTGGCTACTGAGCTACGTGAAATAATGCAAAAGGAAGAAAATCTGGGCTGAGTTAGTGTAAAAGAAGTATAATTTTCCTGTACCCTGCACCACCCTCATTTGTACCGTCATCTGTTGTAATGTTCTACACCGCCGCTAATTTCTTGTATCATCGGGTATGCAATTAACAAAACATGTTCACTGTAAACTCGGCTAGAACTGTCATATTTTCATCTTGCATGTTCAGCTGTCACAAGAGATAAACACTAGAATATGGTGCTAACTGAGAAGAAGTGCTAAAGGAAAGGATGCAGTGCCGTACGATTATCCGTCTCAACCATTAAACTAGGTGGAATACGCTGCCAAAAGACGAAAAGTTGCGGGAGACGAACTGTAGCATTTGTATATGTATGCATTCCCCAAAGCATCCTAACACGTGCTATTATCGCCACATTTTTCTCCCTGGCGGCGAACCACGAACTATACACTTTATTCTAGATAACATAACATAATCTGATTCAGCTCAGAGGAACCCAACCCAACAAAATGGCTAAATCTTTCTCAATCAACATTTTCACCAAGAATTAAGAGGTTTATATATTACTCCACCCAACGCCACAGGACATAATTCATCTCAGTAAAACCCACCACACTCAAACGGTTGAAGAATCATCTGAATTCCTTTTATACTTATATCTTTGTATTATGGTCCCTTTCTCACCGTCCTGTACCCCAACCCCAGCTACCAAACACAAAGATAACCCAGACACCAACCTCTCACAAAGCTGGATCCCTTCACTATAGGCACGTCTTTATATCTTTTTCTTGCTCTTCCCGGATGATTTTATTATGCTTAGGGAAGACTTTCTGAACTGGAGGGGTTGGATAAAGACTGACTCCTTCTATACAAGTTTTTTTTTTCCTAGGCTGAACAAAATCGTCTAGAGGCAGCAAGAAAAACCCGACAAAGACGTCATGATACTGAGGGGTTTAAATAATCAACAAATCTCCTTAAACATTTGTACACGGACAATAATAATGATCCAGATGTTAGTCGAATAATTATAAAACTATTACATAATATTCTGAATAGTGTGTTGGGCTCCGAATATCGTACTACTGGGTTTCAAAAGTCATTGCTCACTGTCCCGTAAATTATCGTCAAGAAGTGAATCAGTACATATGATCGCAATTGTACCCCTGCATTTTGTTGTCAGTGTATATGATCGCAATTGTACGTACTTTTGTATTTTGTTACCGTTTCGTACCATCCTGTATTCCTGCCACGGTACAGAGCACAAGAGCTAACCCAGATACCTGCTCCAACACGCAAGTCTTAAGCCAGTATTCTCGTCGGGTTGAAGAAATTCCCCAACACCTTTTCCTCGCCGATTTATTTTGTTTATTACACTTTACTGGCCTCTTCTGTGTTATGAAACCCTTCTAACATCGCCATACTCTGCACAAACAACGTACAATATATGAACTATCTACATTCAAAAATAAATCGCTGAAGAAGAGGGGCTAGGGAGGCTCCTTACCCGACGAGAATACTAGTCTTAATCGTCACCAAGCCTGTTTCACCCACCCAGCACTCACCACAAAAAACTTACTCACTTAACAGGATTATATATGGAGTTAAGTTTAATTCTTTTGGCCGGAGGATGTAATGTGTAATGTATTATGTATTTGTGGTTTCTCTACTTAATTTTATTCAGTTCAGGAGAGATAGTTCAAAAGAATCTTGAATTTGGCTCTGTTATTTTTTTTTCTTCTTCTTGGAGGGAACATTCTTGGGGGTTTCTGGTCTTTGGTTCTTCCTTCCTTTAAAAAAAAAAAAAAAAAAATCACTAAGAAATGCCTCCCCTGAACTGAATCCCAACGTCTGTTCGGGAGGCAGGAGACTATACTCTTCTCACCTTAACTTGGCCCAGATTTTCGTCCCTTTGAAGCTTGTTTCACGCAGCTCAGTGGCACAAAAAGACAGGGCTACGGCTCGGCATTCCTGTCCATAGCATTTCTTCGTGACAAGCGCCATATTCAAGTAATAACCTTCCACTACAACTCAGCATTCAAGATGGAGAGATGGCAAATTTAGGCCAAGTTAGAGTAAAAAGAGTATAGCAAGAAGAGGTCATCGGGGAGAGGTGGCTGATTAGATTTCATTTCAGCAGTCGTATCTACACTTCATCACTTCAGACCTTCACCAGATTTCAGCATCAGCACTTAGATATCATTCGGCTTACACACACACACACACACACACACACACACACACACACACACACACACACACACACACACACACATACATACGCAAACACACACGCACACACCAGACCTACTAGCCGACATATTGGGTAAAACACGCTTTTTTTTTTTTTTTTTTTTTTTTCCGACTCTGGGCATAGGCTTCACAGCCTGCTCTCTACACCCACACTTACACCTTCATTTCCACACACCATCAGTCTTACGGTCTTATACATAAAACTTACAAGGCGAGACGAAAGGCGAACCCAACCTTTTTACAATATTTTCTGAGGCACGTGACAAAGTTCCGTATTCTAGGCGACATTAGAGATTACGAAGCGCTTCCTTCTCGGCGATTTATTTTTTTCCTATTATACTTTCTTCAGCCACGTGAACACTAAAGAGCGGAACTAAGTCGGTGCGAAAACAAAGGTGAGAATAAGCAGGTGTGAGAAGCGTAATCACGGGGCGAAAATGCATAATAAATCGCTCAGACACGGGTGCCACGAAGTATAATGTCACTTAGAATACAGTTCCATGGGAAAGTGTTTGGCCTCTATGGTTCATATTCTCCTAAGCGATTTATTTTTGGATACGGCAAGTTAATATCAATTTGTCTGTTACTGTGCTGACTATGTGGTATTTGAATGAAATAAATGGCACCGAAGAACACACCATGGAGTAATAAGCAAAATAAATCGCTAAGGAAGAGATGTTACGGAGCCTATCCGACGAAAATACGGTCCTAATCGTTGCTGACTGCACTCGGTAATGTTGGATGCAGGCTGATCACGCTGTACAACCAAATGTGTCCCATAAATGAATCGGTTAAAAATTAGGGTTAGGAAACTTACTAACACACTTCACGGTTTATTTCCGATTCTGCTCCGTTACTATATTCGTGTGTATTATTCATCAACCTGTGTCGACAATAAAAAGATATAAGATGAAAAAAAAAAAAGGGGGGGGGTTGCTAATGAGTAGTCAGGAAAATAAATCGTTAAGGAAGAGGTGCTAGGGACCTTCCTTACCTGACGAGACTACAGGCTTGAATGTGAGTTAGTAAGGCTGCTCTTCTTATATTCGGGGGGTTTCATTTCGCTGGGGCAGGTAAAAGAAAGGATGTATTTACTCTAAAGCAAGAACAACGGATCCTGAGAGACAACAAGTAAATACAAATACACTGCAACACACACAGCTCGAACTCTGACCTTACCCTGTTACCTTGACCTTTGACTGGCTCTTCTCAAAACCAAATCCTTCCTCCTTATCTCCCTCTCAACCCGTCCACCAAGTTTGGTTTATGTCGAATTAGAACTATTAAAGCTGACCTAGATATATAAGTCTGACATTTGACCTGTTGTCCTCAAAAGCAATAGGCCAACCCCATGGCTGACCCTCAACCCATCCACCTAGTTTGGTTATATCGTACAAAACTCTGAGAATACCAGTACAGTACAACTAGGTCACTTACATACATACAACTGAGTCTCTTACTTACATACAAGGTTACATATTGTCAATCACAGAAAAAAGTGCAGAGAAGTTTGTTAGTATCATCATAACTAATTAACTAACTACATAAATAAATAAATGAATAAAAGATAAACATGCGTCACAACAAATCCTGAACACCTGGGCAAAATAAAGGTAGTGGAGGAGGGGGTGAAGGTAAAGCAGTAGGCTAACGGGAATACCTGAGTGGGCTGTAATAGACCCAACCACTCCCTCCCTCAGGCCTCCACTGTTGGCCTTGACGTGTGTGTGTGTGTGTGTGTGTGTGTGTGTGTGTGTGTGTGTGTGTGTGTGTGTGTGAAAGAGGGGGGGGGGAGGAAAGGTGACGGTGGATAAAAAAATAAACATCAAAGTGCGAGTCCTGTGAAATCCCCACTGGTTTGTTGATGGATATGTGGAGAAAGTGAAAGAGATAACCTAACCTAACCTAGATGCTTTGTGCCAGGCCTAGCTAAAAAAGTGGGGCATCTCAAAGGTACTTAATCCCCTCCTCTCTCTCTCTCTGGATAAATGAAAATCACAAATAACAATCTACGGTTTCCGACCATTACATTTCCCTAATTAAAATAATCTTAATTACACAGGTATCACGAACAATCGTCTGGTGGTGCGAAGAAAAAATAAAAGACATTGAAGGAGACGTATTAAATGTGCTTCTCCTACAATCAATTACCTTCAGAAATACCATCATCATCATCATCATCATCAATACAACTATCAGCATCTCCCACTCTCACCAGCATTACCCCTCTCTCTCTGTCATTCTCATCATTTTGTTTTCCTTCTTCTACTCTTACCCCATCATCTCCCTTCGCAGTCACCATCACTCTCACCCTCACCATCCCTGCCTCTACCTTTCTCTCTCTTCGTCCCCTTCCCCCACCTTCACCATCACTCCAGCTTCACCATTTCTTTCACCATACCATTCCCTCACCATTACTCTCACGCTCACCATCTCTTCCTCTCCCTATCCTCTTTTCTCCTCTTCCTTAAGTCATCTCCACACTTACTCTCACCATCATTTTTCCGCTTCTAACACCCCCCCCCCTCTCCAAACACCACCTCCCCTCAGTCATGCCCCGTTAAGCCAACAGTAACCCCGCCTCCTCTCCCCTCACTCTATTTCTTCAATTCTGTCTCCTCCCACTCCACTCTCTTATCCTCCCCATCCCTCACCCCTCAATCCTCATCTCCTCAACCTCCTCTCTCTCTCTCTCTCTCTCTCTTCCCTCTTCCTCTCCCACCCCCTCTCTCAGTCTCTTCTCGTCCACACCTCTCTCTCTGTCCACACCCCTACCCCCATCTCCCCCACTCTCCATCTCCCCAACAAAACCAGGTAGCCTATCCTGCTGACGTCATACCTTTTTCTTTACTGGGGGGTGGGGGGCAATGTTTACATGGTGTGCATTGCTGAGGGAAGAGATAGGGGGGCGGCACTCCCTGTATTTACATCTGAATCTGTGTGCTTACGGGTGTAGCTTGTGTGTTCTGATGCGAATGCGTGTGTTCATATTTGAGTGTGTGTTCATATCTAAGTTTGTGTGCTTATATACAAGTTTCTGAGTGTGTGTGTGTGTGTGTGTGTGTGTGTGTGTGTGTGTTTATATGAAGGAAATGTGATAGTGCAAGTCTTCTGAAATCCTCAGTGGCATCTCCACGGACAGACTGATAATGTGTAAGACAACCTAACAGAAATGTGACAAGTTTATCTACATAACTCTCTCTTCATGCTGATAACTGCAGTACTTGAAAGGATACTCAACTCTCTCTCTCTCTCTGAAAAATAAATAAATAAATAAATAAAGGGAAAAAATCACACACACAAAAAAACTAAGGCTTCCTAAACTGCATATCCCTAATTAAAAGAAGCTTAATTAACACAGCTATAATTAATCTCCCTAATCACTCGTCTAATGGAAATTTCTTTTTGTAATCCCTGTATTGGGAAGGCTGTCTCATAAAGATAAACGTTTGGTGGTCGAGAAAATAAAAGACATCGCAGGGAAGGTATTAAATGCGCATCTCCTCCAGTCACTTACCACATCATTATTACTCGTATTATCAGCATCACCTTTCTCACTCTTTCACTCTCATCATCATTTTTGTCTTCCTCCCCTCTTACTCTCATCTCTTCCCTCAAAATCATCATCACCCACACCATCTCTACCTCTATCCCTCTCCTTCCACCCTCCTCCCTCATAATTCACCACCACTTTCACTATATTTCCTTTACCCTTTTTCCTCTATCACCATAACTTTTCCCCACACTGACTCTCACCTTCACTATCTCATCCTTTACCCTTTTTCTCCTCTGTCACCACAGGTTGTTATTACAATCACTCTCACTCACCATCGTTCTTTCTTTCCTTCCGTCTTCTCCCTTCAGAATCATCATAACTCTCACTTTCACCATCTCTGCCTCTCCCTTTCCTATTCTCTCCTCTTCCCTCACAGTCACTTTCACCGTCGTTTCCCTCCCCTGCCTCCCACCACCACTACCACTTCCTTATGCCATGTCCCGTTAAACAAACAGTTCCCCCACCGCCTCCCCTGTCCCCACTCCCAACCCCATCCCACCATTCCCTCACCTCTTCTCTACTCCCATCTATCTCCCCCTCCTCTCCCCCTCACTCCTTCTCCCCACCCAGCCCTCTCTCTCTCTCTCTCTGCCTCCTCCTCCTCTCTCATCCCTCTCCCTTTTCTAACCCCCTTCCTCTTTCCCCCTGCCCCCACCCTCCCCCTCCCCCAACACAACCAGATGGCCTACCTTCTGTTGTCACCCCTTCTTCTTTACTGATGGGGGGAGGGGGGCAATGTTTACAAGGTGTGCATAGCTGAGGGACGAGAAGAGGGGGCCGGTCCCAATATTTAAATCTCAACCTGTGTTTATGTCCGAGTGTGTGTGTGTGTGTGTGTGTGTGTGTGTGTGTGTGTGTGTGTGTGTGTGTGTCTGTGTGTCTGTGTGTGTGTGTGTGAGAGAGAGAGAGAGAGAGTAACTGTTATATATACTTATGTCTATTTTTACGCGTTTATGGGTGAGTAGGTAGGTAATCTTATGTCTACGGAGTTGAGCAAAGGCGTCAGGAGAGAGCAAGGATAAACACGCGCACACACACACACACACACACACACACACACACACACACACACACACACACAAAGGAAGTTCCCGGATATAAAGCGGTTAATGCCAGAGTAATTACTAAAACAATAATTTCCTCTGTGAATGTCAAAGGTGAGGTTGCACAGGAATGAAACTAATTAACTTCTTCACAATCATAACATATTATTTTTTTCTGTTTTTCGCAGACGGTAATACTTTGAATAGGAGGATTATTTTCAAACTGCTGATTACCGTCGTGTTCTCTGATTACCGTCGCGTTCTCTGATTACCGCCGTGTTCTCTGATTACCGTCGTGTTCTCTGATTACCGTCGTGTTCTCTGATTACCGTCGCGTTCTGATTATCGTCGTGTTCTCTGATTATCGTCGTGTTCTCTGATAACCGTCGTGTTCTCTGATTGCCGTCGTGGTCACCTTCACTTACTGTGCCATCTCTTTATATTCATGTCCGCATAAGTCCAACACAAAAGCAAATATTCATCAAAAAATTAATTTCTTTTGTGTATTTCAGCTATCATGGTCAGGTTAAAAAGTAAAGAAATGGAGATCGAAGTAAGGTGACCACCAAATACACTTTAATTTCTAAGCTAGTGTGTAACCTAAACATGTCGATTCTCTCTCTCTCTCTCTCTCTCTCTCAGACTATACGATACCAAACTTCTTCCGTAAAGTTTTACTAAATTCTATATTCAATTTTGCGGCAGCACGTCCAGTACCACTTAGCATTCACTTCCAAGCTGTACTGTGAAGTCAACAAAAAGATAGGGAACTGCAAGGACAGGTGTCACCCAGCACACTTAATGGTGGCAGGACACTAATGGGGTCGCCGCCAGAGGTCCGTTCTCCACTGTGCCATAGTACCATCAGACCAACAATGTCATGAAACACATGATGGATTACACACACACACACACACACACACACACACACACTTGCAGTTGGTAATAATGAGCCTCAGCAATATATAACTCTAGAAGAATGTACCAGCATATGATATTATTACTGTAATTTAATTTATTGCCTACTGTAAGCGAAAACGCTACTGCTGATAATGATTAACAGATCTAACAATTTCAACTGCATTCTACGCTGAATGTTGGGTTCAATTTCCTTCCTCTTCAAGAAACAATCGTGTTAACTCAAGAGGCCTCAGGATCACAGCACACAATCCTGGTTAATCTTCTTATCTTAAGGGCTGGTGGTTAATTCCGTCCCTTGGCCGTGCGACGCTTGGCGGCACCTGGCACCTTCCTCCACTGACGTCACAGGGGACACATGGGAATCTTTGTTGACAATAGCGATCTCAGTTTCGCTTATACAGTATGTACCTTCTGCATTCTCCCCATTTTCGCTCATTTGTACGTTCTGCATTCTTCCTTATTTTAACCAGGCACATATGCGCTCACTGTTAATGTAGGAGATGTGTAGCTATCAGAATACAGGTACATGACAAGTGTGATGAGACACGCCGGAGACACGTCCAGCTGCTGCCCTGTGTTGCATGCGTGTTCCTAGTACTAACTCCTTCACCTCGAGGACGTAGTTTATTTTTGTTATTTCCAGCCAAAGAGTATTCAGCTTAAGACAGATTACTGGACAAAAGGGGTTGGGGGTAACATGCACAAACCCCTGCAATACACGAGGGTTTTCCTGCTAAAATCGTCGGTAGGAAGTATAGGCTGAATTAATGTCATCGTTGTGATGGGGTTAACAGCATCAATGACTACAGTGATGATGATGATGATTATTATTATTATTTTTATTATTATTGTTATTATTATTATTAATTATTATTATTATTAGTGTTAGTATTAGTATCATCATCATCATCATTATTATTAGTTATCATTATTATTATTATTATTATTATTATTATTATTACCATCACATCATCATCATCAATGAAAGTGACATTAATAATTATGGTCGTTAGAACTTCGAAAATAACTCACACACTTTACCTCCTCTAATATCTAGTTCAACATACTGATATAACGTCACAAATTAATGTAAAAATGTCCCAGTTCAGACTCTTAAACCAAATCCTGGCCTAAATTTGCGACTGGTTGTTAACACCGTGAGACGTGAATTACCGCGAATTTTAAAAAGGGGACTATTGAGTGCTTAAATGGAGGCCAGTGACGACTAATTATCACACAGGAATACACATCTCTTACTTCCCGTGAGTAGTTATGCGGAGTTTCCCCGGCTTGGTGGTTACAGCGTTTGTCTCCCGGTATGTTATGCCCTAAGCTGGGTTCGAATCCAGCCGTGGCAGACATTTAAAGTGAGTGATGGTAGATTTTTTTTTTTTTTTTCATTTTAAGGTATGTATATTCACTTGTCGGTTTATTCTGATGATATATACAGATTCTTGACTTACAGGACACAATCACACTGGTCCCACTAAAACCCTTATCTGATTCGTACACTGCCAGAATGGAAGAGTTACGGTATTTTGGCTATCACTCTCCAACCAAAGAGAAGTTCCGGCCCTGCACTGTACACTCGCGTTCATTAACAAAGGACACACATCTACCCGTTTTGTTTACTGTAGTGTCCAGTACTGGTGACACATGAAACTTTTCGCTTTTATTGCCTGGTGCAATGATCATAAGTGCACCACGCAGCAAGTGAAACATTTCCAAATCTCACCAGCAACGGATACCACAGTGGATAAAACGAGCTGATTTGTATACCTACTTACGAACGCATGTATACCTAACAAGGATTAATACCATACAGTTTCGTAACGTATGTCCTCAGTTGAATGAACAAAATACAAGTTGTCATGATAGGGCATAAAGTTAACCCTCTCAAGCTGGTATGACCCAATCTCGACTGAATAATATCGTAGTATAAGGAATAAAATACTTAAGTGGTTCCGACCATGAACGGGTTAATGATATGAACATTAGCACTCTCAGGCTCTTATAATTTTCTCAAACTTGAATCTAGAGTTGTCCCGACCATGAAAGGAAATGCAGCAGGGCACCAACCCACTTTCCTTACACTGTGCCAGTATAGAGAATACTACTTTTTTGCCACAGTCGAATAATCTGATAAGGGGATTACTTTGCTCACACGATACCCAGCATAAGACACGCTGTAGAGGGTGGGGTACCAGTGTTCCTGTCGTGGTGAGAGGTGGTAGTCTGTTCAGTGTGAAGGGCATGGTAACACTGTCATTTGATTTATCTTCCTATTGATACCACACCAGTTTATAATCCTGGGATAGACTCCACGAACTTGAGGCTTTAGATACAGTCTTCATTAACCCCTTCCCTATTAAAGATCTCTCCTGTGGTGAAAATAATCATCTACAGATTGCACACATAACAAAGACGTCACTGTAGTGATGAATTTAAAGCACTGAAATACTTTTACGGACAGGGACTGTCAGTAAATCCGCTGAAGCATCTAATATTATAATCTTGCTATCTTCAGTGTTATTCAGCTTTGGGGGTTTGGAGAGGGTTGAAAAGGCATCCATTAACCCTTTTACTACCATGGTGCTCCCTAAGCTGAATAAAATCGTCTGACTGCAGAAAGGATAACACAGGAATGACGTGCTCACACCAAAATGCTTATCAATAAGATCTGATCACGTATATACCTCACATGTTATAAATTACCCTGAACAACCGTTACAATAATAAGAAAATGCTGTACTCTGGCTCGCTGGTAATAAATTAGAATACTTCATGAAGTATATATAACAAGTATCGTAATCTGAAAAACTGCACACGCCACAGTACCCGCATAACCCTGAACAACAATGCACACTGCAGCAGAACCCAGAGTGTCCATAAGTCTAAGTGTAACTGAGAAGAACACTAACTTCACACCGGCATCAGAATTAACATCGATATTGAAGGTATGGCATTGGGTTTCAAGTCGACTATCCTTTCGATCGAAGGGCTTAATTCTGTATTCTTTGCAATGTCGGAGGATTTTATTCAGCTTAAAGGAGACTTCTCGTCCTGGAGGGGTTGGATGTAGCAGTAATCAACCCCTTCACAACTAGATATCACTCCTAGGCTGAATAAATCGCCTGGTAGTAACTTGTTTAAAAGGAAAAGGCGTGATAGTACTGACGGGGTTAAGATGTATGGGCGACTATACTCATTCACTTAAACTTGGACCATATTTTCAATCTCTGCATTTTATTCCACAATGATATGGCTCTACATCCTTTCCATGACACTTTTTCGTCACTAGCAGCATATTCTAGTGTTAATCTCTTGTTACAACTCAACACCGAAAATGGAGAGGACAATATTAGGCCCTTAAAGTGAAGAGGGTATAGTGTTCGTGATGCTTGCTGAGTCAGAGGTGAAAAGGACGGTGGTGTCGGTTTAGGTCACGTAGTTGAGGTAACAAGTTAGTGTATGGTCTTATATTTACAGGTGCATTATTGAAATTGAGTGCGCGAAGGTGTAAGTACGTTTCTAATATCAGACAGTCATTTATGGAACACCTGTAATAGATGTGATAACCCTGCATCCCATATTGCAGTCTAATAAGCAATGGTAAACAACGATTAGACATGGTTATCATCGTCACATGCTTCTGAAATAATGTCAGAAACTGGAGGCTTGTCCACTCTTTGGCCCTCTGAGTTTTACAATATCGTCCATATTAGCAGTTGATGCTGGGGTCGGGCGCCTTCCCACGATGGCACCGAGACAGCTGGGTGGCTGTGCTGCCTTTGACATGCAAACACCCCTCAGACAGGGGTGAGGAAGTGTGGTGCATGTTGGTGCTATACTGTTTTTACCCTAACTTGGCCCCAGATATTCGTCTTTTTGCAGCTTATTTCACGCAGATCAGTGGCAGGAAAAGATAATACTACAGCTCTACATAAATTCTACAGCACTTGTTTGTGCCTAGCATTATATTCTCGTGATAACCTATCGTTACGACTCTGCGTTCAAGATGAATAGATGGCAATTTTAGGCCAAGTTAAAGACATTATAACGGTAACAGTTACAATGCGTTTGTTCTAACCTGACACATATCCCTAACCCTTTCAGTTCAGTTGTCATATGCATTCAGACTGAAATGCTGATTTGACTAGTAACTAAGGAAACTCATTCCTAATTAACAGCTAAAGATAATCGAATTTCATGCAACCACGCCTCAGTATTCAAGCTGTAGAAGGGACCAGTTCCATTAGGTGAAAACTAAGCGACTACAGTGGTAAGGAAAACAATGGTGTTGGTGGCTGTGATGAGTGACGGTGGGATAAAGTGGTGTGGATGCGATGGAAATGGGGAAGAAAAACCTTATCTTGCCTTATCGCTAGTCTCGTCCATCACGGTCACTGAACCACTAGATTATCAGAAAGTATATTAAGGAAGAATTTCATCCAAGTATACAATTATCAATATGCCAGAACACAAATACTTAACAACCAATAAGTTTAATTTCATCACAAGCGTCTCTCATCCAATAAAGCAAAACCTATCTTCTTCACCCGAGTCGTAACTATGAAATAAACTACCTTGCGATGCTGTACGCAGTTCTTATTATATACTGCTTGGCGATCTCTCTCACTTTACCTACAAACTTAAATCGGAGGGTTTAGTAGGTGTGTGAAGTTTTCTGCTCCGCTGTCCTTTGGTTATTCATATTCTCCTTTTTTCCCCACCGTATCCTATCCTTAATCATATGATATTTCCTCTCCCTTTTCCTTCCCCCTGTCACCTTTGTCTTTCCTCGATTTTCTCCATCATACTCCTATTCCTTTGTACTTTTCCTCTCTTCCCCTCTCTCCTACCTTTCCTTCTCCCATTCCCTCCCTCCAACAGTATCCCTCTCCTTATGCTTACCCTCCACCCAACCAACACCAACCCCCTTCCCCCTCTGTGCCTCTCTCTCTCTCTCTCTCTCTCTCTCAGCACGTGGCTTATAGCGCAGGCCCATTCAATATAAAGATCGTTATTTTCAGCACTCTGTCCGTCCTTCCTCTTACTCCTTTTCTCTCACTATTTCCTCTCCTCCATTTTTCATTGCCTTTGCTCCAACCTCCTTCCGTCTCCCTCTCACTCCCTCTTTCCCCCCTCTCTTTTCCCTCCTCCCTCCCACTCCTTTCTTCACTCCCTTATTCTTCTCCATTCCTCTTTGCATGCGCTTTCTCCAACCTCTTTCCATTTCCTCCCTCACTCCCTACTTTTTCCCTCTCTCTTTTGTCTCCCCATTCTCCTACCCCATACTCCTATCCGTTTCTCACTCCTTCTCGCTTTCTGTTTTTTCTATCTCTTTTCTCCTCCTTTCTTTCTTCCACACCCACTTTCTTAGGCTTCTTCCAACACACATTTTTTCTGCCCTCCCTCCTTCCCTTTCTTTTCTTTCCCCCTTTCCTTCCTATCCTTTCCAATTACCCCCTTTCCCGTGCTGCTCTCCTCCTTTCCTCGCTCTCTTTCCCTTTCCTATTCTACCTCGAACACTTCACCCTCTTTTCTTTCCCCATAGTCAAATCCCTATGCTTTCTCCTAGACTACCCCTTCCTCCCCATCTCTCTCTCTCTGCATAAGACAACAAAGCCCCAGCCAATCCCCCTTCTCCCCTCTTCCCCAGCATGTGGCCCCATAGCGCTGGCCGAGTCAATAACCAGGCCCTGTATTTATAAAGAAGCCTAACATATTCCAATATAATCAATCCTGCATAATATGAACTTACTGATATCAGAAATGTTTTTTTTTTTTTTTCGTATTATTTCACTTCCAACAAACACTCACTCTACCTTAGTCGTGAAGTGTATGGTAGCCGTATGAGTGTAGACATGAGTATAAACAAACAATCTTACACAAACTAGGCACAAGAACGCTGGTAAATATGGAACCGTTTGGCTATTTTCCCCGCGCGACACTAAAATGCAGGTGGCTCAGCACTGTGACGTCAGAGCCACCGCTGCGACGTAGCTGTGGCCGGGATATTCTTTTCGATACACGGGACAAATTTTCCGACCTCGCACACGTTACTCGGAACCCTGACTCGTGACTGTTTTGGACGCACGGAACGCTTGGAAAGTTAATGGTAAATAAACAAAGCACGTGGAGAGTGAAGATTTAGGTATTTTTACCTCTGCCAGCGAAAGCTGGAGGTTATCTATTCATCCCTGTTTGTCTGTCCACAACATATCTCAAAAAGTTATTGGCGGATTTCAATGAAATTTTGTTGATAAGTAGGTCATGGGCCAAGGAAGAGCTAAATAAATTTTGGTGACGATCTGAGTCGTCTGGTTTAGGCGTTCGTGGGGTATGCGCTCTCTGACCGCTGTCTAGTTATATTTATTGTTGCTACTACGAGGCGATTTAACAGTCGGCAGTCCCACAGTAGTCAGGGGATTAATGAAGGCTACAGCTGTCCCATAAATCTCAAAACTAAATAAAATCGTCTGGTGGCGGCAGAAATAAATTATGTCGTCGGACTGAAGTTAATCATTTCAATATCCAGGCGTCTTTGCACTGTATTCCTATCCCTAAACAATTTCATTCAGCTTAGGAGAGAGTATTGGACTTTCGAGTTAACACCAGGGCGCTCTCCACTGCTTAATTCGTCTTGTAGCAGCAAAAATATAATGGATGTCACCGTACCGAAGGGATTAACCACGAAAACGAATGAAAGCAGATTACGGGGGAAATGAGAAGACCATGGAGATGAAAATTTAAAGTGAAAGAGACGAGAAGTAACACACATGAGGCTGGCAAGAGGGAGTGGGGATGAGTGATGAATGAGGCTACCCTAGATGAGATTTGAAACTAGGCAGCAAGCAGCAGACACGCATATGGGGACAGAGTACTTTCCTTGCCATGAAATGTTCTGGTATGTGATGAAGTCAGTGAGAGGGGGAAGGTCTTGAGGCGGGGCCAGAGATGCAAATGGTGAGATAGCGTGGAATAACATTAACAACAACAACAACAATAATAATAATAATAATTAGAATTAGAATTAGAATTCTGAAACTCCTGAATATTCAAAGAACTCCACATTCCAGATGATAATACAACATTCAAGATTAGAATGAAAAAAAAAAATCCACACTTGTACATCAGATATGGTGTAGTCTCTGAAACATAAACTATATTAAGAGAGGTTGTGGTAAATGGTGCATTATTAATAATACATCATAAATTGAATGTGCAGAGGAGTTATGGTTTTTGCTCTAATCAAGAATCTCGGTCGAAAAATCGTCAAAAAGCGTCACAATATACTTATTTGTCATAACTGCTGTTATGTAATCGTAAAAAGTAGACACTCTTAGGAATCTGGAAAAACTCTCCTTACACTGTAGACCTAATATTAAGGGACTTTTGGTATGGCTCATTTTTTTTTTTTTTTACCTGTTACCTTGAGATCAAGGTAAAGATCATTCAACTACGCAAATCATGTTCAATCATGACCCACTACATTTCCACCAAGTTTGGTCAAAACCGGCCAAATACTTTCCAATTTAGCACTTTCAGGCATGAGGCGGCCATTTTTATTTTCCTCAATATCTCAAAAAGTATTTGTTGGATCTCAATATCAATACCCAGGTGCACTAGTATATGCTGACGACTACATACTAGAACATTGCAAAGCAATCGCTTCAGTAGTTTTTGCTGCGCAGGAGAGAAAAACTGAAAAAAATAACATAGAAGGCGCTAGTGCTAGGGACCAAAAAAAATGTTCAAAAGAAGTCTGCAACCAAAATACATCACTCCTAAAAATTTCAAGTCTCTACCTAGAACAGTATTGGAATGCTAGCCTTCTAGATCTACCCCCCACAAACACACACAGAATGTGGAGTTCTTAATAATAATAATAATAATAATAATAATAATAATAATAATAATAATAAAAATAACAATAATAATAATAATAATAATAAAAATAATAATAATAATAATAATAATAATAAGTAATAACAATAATAATATAATAATAACAATAATAATAATAATGCTGCTGCTGCTGATGATGATGATGATAATGAAGAAGAGTAATTTGATGAAGGAGAGCACGATGGATAAAAGTTCCTAGAGATGACACATTTGAGTGGTCGACCCCAATTACTCCCTTCACTCCGATGACGTGGTTAGGACTACAGACGTCAGATATGGCTTTCGTTAACTCCTTCACTACGAGGGGTTTCCTAAGCTAAGTAAAATCGTCTGGAGGTAGTAAGAACCCAATTGACGATGTTACCGGATTCAAGGGGTGAATGTGAGTGCTACTACTACTACTACTAGCAGCAGCAGCGGTGGCGGCGGCCGCGGCAGTATTATTATTATTATTATTATTATTAGTAGTAGTAGTAGTAGTAGTAGTAGTAGTAGCAGTAGCAGTAGTAGGTGCAGTTGCAACCCCAGGCTCGTCTGAAAGTGAAACCAGTGGAATGCAAGTTGGAGCTGCCAAGCAGTCCATCATCCAATGAGGGACAGGGAGGAAGCTGAGGGACGTTTGCACAACCAGGGAACAGAGCAGCTGGGTTACATCGGTGCCACCACATGAAGGCGTCCCTCTCAGCACCGACACAGACGTAGAAGGAAGCCATGATAAGAATGTGTGTAGGGACAGGAGGAGCGGCATTTGCTATCCCTGGTATTTGTGTCGACAGTAGATGCCAAGTACACGTCACGTATATTGTCCGACGCTGTGGCCGTGACGTGTGAATCTGATGCAGGGCCACAAATACCGATACATTTAACTCCTGCATTCCGGTGACGTATATTGTATTATTGCAACCCTCAGACGATTTTATTCAATTGACGATGGACCTCTGTTAGTGAAAGGGTTAATGGAGGCTAAATCTATCCCCTCCAGTTCAGTAAGTTTTTTTTTTTTTTTTTTGTTAGCTGCATAAAATCACCTGATGGCCGCGAGAATAAAAATAATGTCACCAGAATGAAGAAGTAAACAATGAAAAAAAAAAAAAAAAATAGAAGTGCTTAGGGTACTCTTCAATTAGATGGCATATTTTGCATCCCATTTTTTTTTTTTTACCATAAGTCTATATCATTAAGTTTAGTGGATGCTTTTCGAACGAAGAGGGTTGGATACAGCCTTCACTCAACTCCTTCACTATCAGGTGGCTCTCTTAGGCTAAATAAACAGTCGATTTCTGGCTAAAAGTAAAGATTCTCACGCATTGATTACGCAACACTTTGGAGAGGTGTCCAGGCATATTGTGGCTCAAGTTTTACCCCTTAATATTCGGCCGGTATAATTAAAGTTTGAGGTCAGAATAGAAACAGAGAAAGAAAGAGGGAAAGAAATGTTTCAGCCTTGGTATGGCGGAAATATTAATCAGGCTCACAGTTTGTCGAACGCGTTGCTTCTGTTTTATTTCAGGCACAAATATGAATTCTTGTGTCTAAAATATAAGAGAATTAATTTTAGCCGACTCCAGAAGTCTGCCATAAAGTGTATATATATTTTATCTGATGTAAAAAAAGAGAGACGTCACTGGGCTGAACGGTTGATGCGAATAGGAAAACACACACACACACAAACACCAGCTAAAGTTTAAGGGTTAAGGGCGGGGGAGGATGCAGCACTGTGGCGCCCCAATTAGCTGGTGACTGAATGAATGAATGGCCACAGCACACACACACACACACACGCGCGCGCCAAAAATGCACTCGGAAATACTTTAACTGCGTCAGGAGATGGGGAGTAAGGGGGAGGGGAAATGGGGTAGCGGGGAGGGGGCGTGGACAGTCAGCGCTGTGGACAGTAAGACAGGGAGGAGGGCAGTGGCAGTCAGGGAGGGAAAACCGGGAGGAGGGTGCAGTGAGGGAGGGAGGACAGGGGGGCTTGGTTAGTGAGGGAGGGAAAACAGGGGGGTTAGGGTAGTATGAGAGGGAAGGCAGGGAGGCGAGTGCACTAGGGGAGGAAAGACAGAGGGAGGAGGGGGCACTGAGGGAGGGAAAACAGGGGGTTGGGGGAAAGTGAAGAAGGGAAAACATGGGGGGGTGAGGAACAACTAAAGGATCTTACATAATTGTCACGTGGGCAAGGCATGCACCAGAGACGTGGCGGGTGAACAGTGATATAGTTGAGGCACAAGGATTTACTGGTGTCACCGCTTGGGAGGCTATAATTACCAGCAATGGTTTATGTATTTGCAAGGTTGATGGCAGCATGCACAGTGGAAGGTCGGGAGGGAGGAGGGCTAAAGTGGAAGGGCATAAGACGGAGGATTGTTTAGATCTGAATACTCGACAACGCTCGGTATTTATCACGTTTCCTTTTACCATCTATCTATCTATCTACCTATATCTATCTATCTATCTATATATATATATATATATATATATATATATATATATATATATATATATATATATATATATATATTACGTGTCTGACTCTGGGCAAAGGCTTCAATGCCTATTTCTTGCGGGCAGTGACCTATCCCAAGGCCCAGTAGTCCTATACCTCCACATGTCACCACTTCGGCGCTAACACCCACCGTCCATACTGAATATATGCTAGGGCTGTTTCATACAGGACTGGTGTATTGGTATTAGCGGGGGTATTTTTACAACATGTCAGCGGGTCATTTGGCAGATCAGGAAAGTCTGCTTTTTAAGAAATTCAAATCCTTAAACTGTTCCCTGCCCCAGCCGGGATTCGATCCTGGGTCCAATAGGACTGCAGGCCGCCTCTCTACCGATTCAGATATATATATATATATATATATATATATATATATATATATATATATATATATATATATATATATATATATATATATATATCCATCCATCATCCAATCCTACGTGTCCCCATGAGGAGCGTAGGAGCCCGGGGCTAGGCAGTTGGTCCTGATATTTAAGATGAGTGAATATATATATATATATATATATATAACGTATATCGGTGATTATATAATATATATATATATATATATATATATAACGTATATCGGTGATTATATATATATATATATATATATATATATATATATATATATATATATATATATATATATGTAGTACATACAGTATGTGAAAAGTTTCTAACGTTCTGGCCGGGAATCGAACCTGGGACTCCCCGATAGGAACGAGGCATTGTGTCGCTTTACCATGGCGTGTGACACGCCTGGCTACCTGAATTCTATGAAGAGCCAGGTAAATCCTAACTCGAGACCGAAGATTTGTGAGTTCGCGGCGTGCCCGGGTAAAGCCCCTGTCACACATACGTGACTCAAGGGCCGACCGCGGCGGGACTGAAGGTCGTGTCCTAGTTGGCTTCCACGCCTCCCGATTGGCCCCGAATCCGCTATGCTCATGACTGTCCAAGGACCGCGTCAGGACTGCCTCACGACCGGTCGTGTCGTCCTCAAGAACGCGACAAGATCACGAGGCGACAGAGCTACGAGTCTTCAAATTTGAAATTTTAATGGATTTCTGTCAGCCACGACCGTGTCACGACCACCCAAGAATGCAACACAACTGCGTGACGCATTCGGGGAATGCACAACGACCCCCCCGACATCCCCATGACACCCCGACGACTGACCAGATCACCGACCACACCAGGTTCCCGCCAAGTCCCTTGGCACACTCTTTGCACGGTCTGGACTCGGGCATAGCCCAGTCGTCATGTGGTCTTGTTGCAGTTGTCACGTGGTCGTGAGCCACGATTCCGAATCGCCGATTGCACTGTCAAAATGCTTTTGAATGGTCATCTCGGGGTCTGGGTGCAGTCTGGGTGCGGTCTGATCGTGGTCGGCGACTCGTTACGCAGTTGTAACATTTTTTTGGTCGGCGATAGCATCACGACACGCAACAAACGAATCACGATGCATCTGATTGAGCCAATCAGGACTGACCTACGACACTCCCGACTACGACGCAACTGTGACATGACTTTTGGCAAGTTGTGAGGCTCGACAGGTCGTCCCAGCGGCTCATGACCGCCCTCAAGAGTCTTGGCTTTGTCAGCGAATCAAGGGACGATTGATGAAAAAATGCGTTATGACCTTGAGTCGCGCCTCGCTCGGCCCTTGAGTCGCGTATGTGTGACAGGGGCTTAAGCTGCCATGCCGAGAGAGGTAGCGCTCTCCTGTCACCTAGCTGGTTGTAGCAGCCGTGGCTCAGTGGGTTAGAGCGCTCTGACCAATGGGTCGGAGATTCGAGTTCACCCAAGGGTCAGTGGAAAACATCAGGAAGGGCATCCGGTCATAAAGTGCTAAACGTTCCAAAACCAAAGTCCTCTACTCACGGACAACGCCTTAGCCCTTAACGAAAAAATGGGGCACGGCGTAAAACTAAAATAAATAAGTAAATATGATGACATGTTCCAGAGTCATCCGGATAGATTGTTGCTTAGCCCCACGCAACTGACAAACGACAGCTGGGATTGATTAAAATTGCTGTCACTTGCCGAGTTGCGTGGGGCTGTTCTTGGGCTAATTGTTAGCAATAAATTCTGTATCAACACTGGTTCAATTCTCCTGCGTTACGGATGTGGTACCGTAGCTCGGTGAGTTTGAGCGCTCCGCTCTGGCCAAAGGGTCGGAGGTTCAGGTCCTCACCCAAGGGTCATTGGTAGACATCAGGAAGGGCATCCGGTCATAAAGTGTTACACGCTCCAAACCTAAGTCCTCTACCCAGGGGCAACGCCTTAGCCCTTATCGAAAAAAGGAGACACGGCGCTTAACTCATTCATTCATTTCATTCATCATCTAATCCAGTGCTGCCCATGAGAAGCATGGGAACCCGGGGCTAGGCAAGTCGGTCTTGACATTTAAGATACGAGTGATCGGCCTCACTCATCCCAGAGTGGTATTACGTGAGCAAAAACTCCACCCTCCTCCCAAAAAAGTGAAAACGCCTCCATCATAGAACACCCAAAAGGTTATCAGTAACTGTACAGGTAACTCCGCAATGCCCGTAAATTGGACCCATAATGATACAGTCAAATTTACTCATGATTAGCCCAATAATAAAGCCCTGAAGTTTCTCACACATTTCCGAGACATCTTATGCATTATGCCATCACCTACCTTCGGGGTATATGGTGTGGTGAAGCAGAAAAAAGCAACAGCCCGGAGTATGGCCAATGGTTGGAAGGGTGGCCACCTGTTTCCACGATTTCGTACAGTGAGGAAATTAACCGAGCCCGGGGATGTATTTTTCATTTTATTCTTGCCATTTCCTGACAAGTTTATTCAACGTACGATAATTTTTTCGAACCTAAGATGTTAGTGTATCCTTTGTACACCCAGTACGTCCATTCAATGCAACAGGCCTTTCGTAAGATGAATGAAATCGTCTGGTAGCAGCAAGAACTTACTAAAAAAAAAACAGGAAGTCACCCGGATTAAATGGGTTAAATAGCGTTCTGGAGTTTGCTTGATATAGCATGGAATGGATAAACCCTACGAGACATGAGTTAATACAGTTTAGACTTTAATTCTGTTTTGCTGGTTCAACACGGTCTTCCAACAGAACTTGGAAGATACTTTGGCTGCACATTACCAACCCCTACACACTTTCAACATCACCACCCCTTCAACCCTCCTCCTCTTCCCACCCTCTCCCACTCTTAATACTTCTCCCTGTCCATTCCCTTCTCAGTACCCCCTCCACCTCTCAATCCCCTCTCTACTTTTAAACCCCTTAATTCTATTCCCCCTTCAATTCCTCTACAATATCCCTCTCCTACATCCCCTCTGCTTAATACATCCATGGTCATCTATCCCTTCAACCCCCTTAACATCATTTCCCCCGATCAACTCCTCCCTGAATCCTCTACATACCTCTCTCCCTTTCACTACTCCTCTTCTTTCAGTCCGTTCAATATCTTCTTCCTCTTCAATCCGCTCTAAAGGCCACAGTCCTTCTGTTCACTCCTTTACCTCCTTCCCCTCTCAGTACCCTCTTTCAACCTTTCCCCTCAACCCCCCTCAACACCCCCACCTCAATCACCCCCCATCCCTCCACCACCATTCTCACCCTCCCCAATTCTTCCACTGTTGCCAAGACATGGGAGAAAAAGCTCATTCTTACAGTACTTTCACCCTCTCCCTCTTCTTAACATCTTCTCTCTGTTGTCTCTCTTCTCTTTTTTCTCCACCATTTTCCATCCTTACTTCTCGTCCTCCTCTGTTTTCATGCTCCCCCCCCCCTCTCTCTCTCTCTCTCTCTCTCTCTCCAACTTTCCCTCACGACGACTACCACTTCCTCTTCGCCTCCCTATTCTCGCCCTCACCCTTCTGGCAGACGCTCCTTCTTATAGTACCCACAGTAGGTCAGGGGGTCATGGGGGGTGACTCACTGTCCCCCCAATATAGTTCCCACGTACCCTAGGTCAGCCCCACATCACCCCTCCCTCGTGGGTAGTGAGGTGGGGAGGCAGGTGTGGGAGGGTATGGGAAGGACGTAGTGGCGAACAAAACCAGCTAAAAGCATTATGTAACCTACCTTACACAACTACACTTTACTGTTATTTTCCGTTTCACTCACTGTATCTTCTTGACCAAACCCTTTCTCCTCGTACTAGCAGCTCAAAAAAAAAAAATGTCAATCGGGTAAACTACGTCGTCATGTAATCGTTAATGGGTGGTTAAAGAAATGGACGTGGTAAGCAAAGGAATGGGTGGGGTGGGCTGAAATGCTGACTGGCGGTGGAGCTCAGGCAGGAAAATTATATTCTGTGTAAATTGGTGTTGTAGGATCCGTGGTTTGAGTTCAGTAAAGGAATATTTCAAAATATTCTCCAAGAATGGAAGTGTGATGGGATAGAGGTACAGAAATAGATATGGGGAATAAAGAAATTGGTTGTATGAGTTGGAACTGTGATGCAGGGATGGGGACGGGCCATGACAAAAATGGGTGTTGTAGAATTAATGGTCTAAATGCAGTGAGTTATTTCAAAATTTTCTCCGTGAAAAACATCAAGATAAATACTTTTTGCTATCATATGCCTTGCGACTTACGACACACGCATACACACAAAAAACCTACAGTACAGTGTCAGTACCATTAACATCGTTTCAGGGTTTGTGCTTTGTATCTATCCTACCAGTCACCGAGTCGCCCTATGACTTCACCCTTCAAAACTGATTAAACATTAATTAAGCGGGGTTTTCTGCGGAAACAAATCATCCGAAGTTACAGAGCAGCAAATAAAATACCAAAGTTGACTCAAGGAGAAAAATTTAGGGACTATCTTCTGACTAGGCAGAATTCAATAAAACTGAACGGACTTAGAATAAAACATTCAAATTGGACCACTCAGTGAAGCGGTTAGTTTGGGTTACATTGATGTGACTCCCTTACTCATCTTGTGAAGGTCAACACAAAACTTATAACAGCACAAAACTGGTTCAAGGACGGGATCGTTACGTCTTGCACAGAAACAACATACTTATGAACCGCTCTCTGTACTAGCTCATCCCACAGACTAAGTTAAAACTCACTCTCTCTCTCTCTCTCTCTCTCTCTCTCTCTCTCACACACACACACACACACACACACACACACACACACACACGATATATATATATATATATATATATATATATATATATATATATATATATATATATATAGATCACACACACACACACACACACACACACACACGATATATAAATATATATCTACATATACATACACACACACATACATACATACATATATATATATATATATATATATATATATATATATATATAAATATAAATAGATAGATAGATAGACAGATAGATATATATATATACATTTTTATATTTATATATAAAACAATTACATGGCTTGGTACGTTAATAACAACCCTTCACATATTTATATTTCATTAACGTTCATGACTTCAGCGCAGGGTCCGTGTTTGGTGGGTTACGACAGAGAAAGAGAGAGAGAGAGAGAGAGAGAGAGAGAGAATGGTAACAGGTTCAGGAAGAGACAAAGGAGGGAAGTGATGAAAAAAAAAAAAAAAAAAAGTTGAGGAGGGAGGCAGAGGGTGGGAAGGTGACGTAAGAGGGAATGAGGGGGTGATGGAGAGAGGATGTGGGTAATACCGTAGGAGAAGGAAACATGATTTTTACATTACCATCATTACTACTGCTTTTTACTTCAGACGGATCTAGATAACTACTCCTACATTCTCAGTTTTAAAAGCATTATAAAAACAAGTAGTGCTCATACCGCCTTTCTGCTTAGGATATTACATTTTAATCACGCCACTCGTATCGGTATATCATCATCATTATCCGGACCTCCTTTCCCACCCTAGAGCAGGATAAAAAAAAAAAGAAAAAAAAGAGAGATAATGTGTACCTCTTATCTTTCCCACAATTACACACATTACCCTTTAAATGTGTTCCAATATACAGCAAATAAATATTCCTAGGCATTAGATATTTTAATAAACCATGCCGAGTAGAAAAGAGGAGTTATGAATGACGAGACATATGAAGAATACAGAAATATATAGTGTACAAATGCACGGAACGACTAACACAGCAGGAAGACGGATATACAATAAAGATAAATGGACAGAGAAGCGGACAGTCATACGAGATAAACAGATCAACAGACAGACTAAATGGCAAACAAAATACAGATTCGAATGGACGGAATAGACAGGAAATTACACATATCAATACATGGATAGACAGACGTATAGTTAAACGGATGGACAGAGAGACAGACGGACAGAACGATGGACATATACAACAACATTAACAGAACTCGTATTGGCGTCTTTTTCTACATTCCTGGACTTGGACTATGACCTTGGACGAGAGAGAGAGAGAGAGAGAGAGAGAGAGAGAGAGAGAGAGAGAGAGAGGGGGGGAGGGTAGAGGAGCGATGTAAGAAATATGGGAGTTGGGGGGATGGGGGAATAGTTACCTCACGTGTCGGGCAATGTGACTACCTGCCTACCCTTCCCTCTCCCTCTCTTCGCCTCTCCTCCTTCCCCCTACCTCTCTTCGCCCCCCCCTCCCTCTTTTCGCCTCCCCTCCTTCCCCCTCCCTCCCTTTGCCTCCCCTCCTCCCCCATCTACATGCAGACCCCCCTCCCATCTCTGCATAACTCTTCTCCCCTCCCCCTTCCCCCTCCCCTTTTTGCAAATCTCACCTGCCCCTCCCTCTCCCCTCCTTGCATACTCAGCCCTCCCTATCACTCTCCTCCCTTCCTTCCCTCCCTCTCTTCCACGCAGATCACCTTCCTCCTCCCTTCCCCCTTCCCCTCATTGCAAATCCAGCCTGTCCCTCCCTCTCTCCACTTCCTTGCATACCCACCCCTCCCTATCCCTCTCCTCCCTTGCTTCCCTCCCCCTCCTTCTTGCAGGTTACCCCCCTTCCTCCTCCCTAAAACTTCTCCCCTCCCTACCCCGCCTCTCTTTCTCTGCATTCACTCCTTCCCTCCCCGTCTATTCACCCCTCCTACACTCTCCCCCTCTTCTCCCCTCACCTCTCACCCTCCACTTTCTTCATCCTTCAAGGAGTGAGGTCAGACAGGGGTTAAGAGACGGGAAGACCGGATTCAAAGCACAGACGGTGAAGGAGAAGACGGCGGCAACAGACAGTGGTATGGCGTGGGTCTGGTGAATTAAACGGGTAGTCAGACAGGAGTTAAGACCGGGGCAGAAGAGATACAGACGCTGAAACAGAAAACAGTACTAGTGGGCAGTGGTGTGATGTAGGTTTGACTTGTGACTGTTCAGGAGTGGCGTTAATTTTACACCGCTTTAATGCGATAACGGGTTTCATCAGTTTATACATATTTCCACGAGTATAAATAATTGGAATCGTTGAGTAGGATCATCTGGTGGTAGGAGGATTAAAATAGCACAGGCGTCATCGTAGTGAAGGGGTTAAGCGTCCAAAGCACACACTCAGCGGTAGTCAGTGGAGCTCGAATTCACTTCAGGGCGTCCCCAGACCGCGAGATGCACGAAGCCACCGATTCGCCCTCATCCCATATTCTGCATTTCCTCCACCTTCCCCTTCCATACATCTCTCTTCCCAGTCTTCTCCCTTATTCTTTCTCCTCCTCTTCCTCCCTGCATACACCTCTCCTCCTAAATCATCATCCTTCCTCTATATCCCTCCATCCTATATCCGTTCTGTCCTCCCATTCTGGAACAACTTCTCCCTTTCCTATGTTCCTCAGCCCTGCATCTGTCCTCCCTCCTTCCTCTACCACTGACCTTGCTTTTTTAATTCTACCATCCCACGTACCCTCTTCTCTCTCTCTCTCTCTCTCTCTCTCTCTCTCTCTCTCTCTCTCTCTCTCTCTCTCTCCCTTGCCTCTACCCTTCCCTCAAATTCACCCCCCCTTCTTCTTCCACCTCTCCTCATCTCAGCCAAGTCTCTTCTTTCCTTCTTTTCTCCATGCCAAAGTTTCCACCTTTTCTCTTCCTCAGCCAAACACTCCCTCCCCTTCCATCTTCCCGGCAGGCAGACTTCGTTCCTCTGCATGGAAACCTCCCCTCCATCTCCCCCCCCCATTCTCCCTACCGTTATGTTCCCCCTTTACCTCGGTCACTCCTCTCTCTCTCTCTCCCCACCAGTTCTCTCTTCTCTTTCCACTTCCAGCGTCTCTTACCTCTTACCGCTTCGCATCTCCCCCCCTCCTTCCCTTCCTCTCCTGCTGTCTCCCTCCCTCCTTCCCTTCCTCTCCTGCTGTCCCCCTCCCTCCTTCCCTTCCTCTCCAGCTGTCTCCCTCCCTTCTTCCCTTCCTCTCCTGCTGTCTCCCTCTCTTCTTCCCTTCTTCTCCTGCTGTCTTCCTACTCTTCCTCTCCCTTCAATATTCAATCTACATCCTCACCCTTTCCTCCTTTACCCAGTTTCACATTCACTCTTTTTTATCCTTCCTCATCTACGAACAATTCCTTCCCGACACCCTCTCTCTGTCTCCGTCTACCCCTCTCTATTCCTTTTCCCTCTACCTCAATTTTCTCCCCTCGAAAACTCCTTCATATCTTCTTCGTCAGTCTCTTCCATCCACTCCCTCTCCTTCCTCTCGTCACCTCTTCGCCGTCTACAGCTCCTTCTCAACCTCCCGCCAGTCTCTCTCTCTCTTTTTTTGCAAGCTATCCTTCTCTATAACTTCCATGTTATTTCTGCCTCTTCCTCGTCCTCCTACTTCCTCTTCTTCCTCCTCCTCGTACTACTACTACTACTACTACTACTGTTATACTACTACTATTACTACTACTGTTATACTACTACTACTACTACTACAGCTGCTACTGCTACTACTATTTTCTTGCCTAATCCTCCTCTCCCTTCCCTACCCTCCACATTTTCCACTTTTTCCCTTCTTTCCTTCTCCCCCTCCATCCTTCCCTCACCCTCCAGTCCCTTCTCTCCTGTCCTCTACCTTTTCCATTCCCTCCCTTCTCCCTTCTTCATTACCTCTCCCTCGCTCGCACCTGTAATGACCCATTCTCCTCTGCCAACCACACCCACTTCACCACACCACCTATCACGTGTCTTGGGCGGGTGAGGCAGAAGGAGCTGGGTCGGGGGGGGGGGGATGATGCAAGTGAAGCAGGTGTGAAGAGTGAGAAAAGTGAGGCAGGTGTGGAGGATGTGGGTGGCAAGACAGGTGTGGATAACAGGTTAGGATAATGTGAAGGGTGAGGTAGAGGTGGTGGGTGTTATATGCGTGGCAGGGGTGGAGAGTGGGACATGTGAGGCAGGTGTGGTGGGTGCGATAGGTGAGGCAGGTGTGGAGGGTGAGACAGGCGAGGCAGGTGTTGTGGGTGTGATAGATGAGGCAGGTGTGGAGGGTGAGCCAGGCGAGGCAGGTGT
The DNA here is from genome assembly GCF_032717465.1 of Coenobita brevimanus. Lineage (NCBI taxonomy): Eukaryota > Metazoa > Arthropoda > Malacostraca > Decapoda > Coenobitidae > Coenobita > Coenobita brevimanus. The sequence continues at coordinate 51,972,219 of NC_136959.1, read as the reverse complement.
GGTGGATGTGATAGTGAGGCAGGTGTGGAGGGTGAGATGTGTGTGGAGTGAGACAAATAAGGCAGGTGTGGAGGGTACGACAGGGGAGGCAGGTGAGACAGGTGTGGAGGGTAAGACAGGTTAGGCAGGTGTGGAAGGTGGGACAAGTGAGGCAGGCATGGAGAGTAAGACCGGTGAGGCAGGTGTGAAGGGTGAGAGGTGAAACAGGTGTGAAGGGTGAGATAGGTGTGGAGGGCGAGGCAGGTGAGGCAGGTAAGGAAGGTGAGTCAGGTAAGGAAGGTGAGTCAGGTAGGAATGAAGGGTAAGACAGAGACGATGGGTGAGACATGTGAGACTAGTATGGATGGTGAGACAGGTGTGGAAGGGTGAGACAGGTGAGGCAGGTGTGGTGGGAGGGTGGAAGGTGAGGAGCAATGAAGGGACCGGATTTACTACATTTCTTAAGCTGTGCATTTGTTCGCTTGTTTATACATTTTCAATCATACACCTACAAAACACTTCACAAGCAAATCATACTGAATAGCAAACTAATAATGTAAGAAAAACAAACTGATAACAGAAACTAGTAAGATTATTTTTTTATCCTCGTAAGCTGCTTATTAATTTTATCCACGAAACTAGCCAAAATCCTTGCTAAATACAGGTCCAGCTGGAGTGTGGAGTGGCGCTGTGTTTTAGCCAGCCTCAGGCCACCCCATTTTCCAGCTTACATAACGACGTCTGGAGAAACCGCGGCCTTGCGACGCATAGGTTAAGTTAGGTTAGGATGGATTACATTAAGTACGCTTGGATTATGCTAAGTTGCGTTATGCTAAGTACAGTAGGTATAGGTTAGGTTAGCTTGTTCTGTTATGTAGTGTGATGATAAAATGTGTTTATTACCCACGTTCAAAATACAATGTTTCCAGGTAACACTATGACAGCTGCTAAGTTGGAGAAGCTGCAGCCTTCCAACCTTATACCTGACACTAAAGGCCCGTATTCTCCATGGCGTATTGGTTTCGCAGCACCTTTTCCTTAACGATTTATTATGCATATTATACCTTACCACCTGGTATTGATAAGTGATTACTATCAATGTGCTTTGCTTTAGTGACGTACAAGAGGATAAAAAAGACGTACTATGCAAAATAAATCGCTAAGGAAGAGGTGTTACGTCCTCTCCAGCGCCACCTGCAGTGTCTCCAGGTAACATAACGAAGGCTGCTGATCTGGAGAAGCTTCGGCCTTGTAACTTCTAGCTTCTACCTGATCCTAAATGCCAGCCCCTTTTTATCGTGTGTGTGTGTGTGTGTGTGTGTGTGTGTGTGTGTGTGTGTGTGTGTGTGTGTGTGTGTGTGTGTGTGTGTGTATGGATACTCACAGATAAACAGACAGATAAGTAAATAAAATAAATGGAGAGAGAGAGAGAGAGAGAGAGAGAGAGAGAGAGAGAGAGAGAGAGAGAGAGAGAGAGAGAGAGAAACACGAAAATGGCTGGGTCACAACAGAGCTAAAAAAAAAAAAAAAAAAAAAAAAAAAAAAAAAAGTTTTTTACGATGCGAGTGTTTTGCAGCTAAGTTAGCATACACTAATTATGGGTAAACCTGTATATATAGCGCCGATGGAACATGCTGGGAATTTTGTCCTGTTCTGTGGGCCGATGATGCAGATATTCTTTTACAATAAATGAATATTATCCCAGTATGTCGTATATCAGCTTCTCGCTTTAAAAATAATAATGATAACAGTAGTAATAGTAGTTGTAGTAGTAGCAGTAGTAGTAGTAGTAATAATAATAATAACAATAATAATAATAATAATAATAATAATAATAATAATAATAATGATGATGATGATGATGATGACGTACACTCCTGTCAATTAATACACAGCAAAGTATACACTGTTAGAGACATCTTAAGATTCTACATGCACTCCATTCCATCTTTCCACAATACTTAAATGCTTCAACTTGCATTAATTTCACGCCTGGATACCAATGTGATGAGGTCTAGGAAAAACCTCTTGTAATGAAACCGAGAAGGAACGTCATCCCTACCCCCCTCCCTCGTTGGCAAGTCCTGCGTCATATCGTTCGATGGTGGCAAGGACAGAATGCAAAACAAGCCATAGCAGTGAAAGGCATGACGCGGCTACGTGCACTGTGCGATGATAAGTAAAACGGGCAGGAACGGGTATGAGCCAGCCAAAATTTATTGAGCCAGATTGTGTACACTGCAGTCGTGTTCAGGGTTGCCAATGCGGTGTTCTGGCACTGGACCTAAAACCATCCATGCGAAAATCTATCTGGTGTGTTTTGAAGTTCTGTTCTGCAGCGTGAAATTTTGACCTCCTTACCTATCATTTAGTCCGTTTTAAAATTCAATCTAGCATTTTACATATCTGGAAGGCAATCCTGGTCGCTCTACAACCGGTTAGGAGGTCAGGCAGCGGTCAAACACGTGTGGGGAACCGAGAGTCGTGGTCTCCTCACCTGAGTAGCTTCTTCACCACCTCTTCACCTGTTCATCAATTATTTCTGCACAGGTCACATTCATCTCTTTTTTAGGACGTCATATTTACCTTATTTTTTCTGGCACCATCAAGTTCATTTTGCTTGTTAGGGGAGACTATACAAATGGGGTGGTTGGATACAGCAGTCCTTATACTCTTCTCAAACATGTGTCCTTCGTTACTTCAGTGTTACAGTCTGATAGTAGCCTGAGGAATATTAACAGAGCGCCAACGTAGTAAAGAAGTTAGTAGTTTCTTGTATGTAACTTATGCAATCTATGACGGTATCTATAAAAAAATCAGTAAAATACACGGTAATATATAGGAGTAATTATGCAAAATAAATCGGTAAGGAAGAAGTGCCAGAAACACTCCCAAGCCGACGAGCATACGGCCACAACAGACAAGCAGATCTTAGCCTGTGCTCAGATTAAACACTCTTACTCCTATCAGGTGGTGCTAAAGAGGGCAACTTCCAGCGATGGCACCTGCATAACTAGGCGGGTGAACTGCCTGGCTATACAAACGCCCAACTCCCTATTCCGCGAAAGAGGGCGATAGACTGAAGGGGAAGGGTATTTTCGGCATGCAGTCCACTGGGTTCACATTACGATGAACCTGTGGCTACAATAATAACAGCAACAACAATTTCCATGAGGTGCACAGTTTTATATTTTCATGACTCAAGGATAGTTATGTGAAGCCACCATAGACTGACTGCCAAGTAAATAGCTGAAGTCACTCCCATCAACAGAAATTATTTTAAACTGGAGTCTTGCCCACAATATAGGCCTCTGTTTGTCCCTAATCATAAGACGTTAGTGAATAAGAGTGAAGGAATGCATTAGAGAGAGAGAGAGAGAGAGAGAGAGAGAGAGCAGGCCTCTGTGAGAAGTATAGAGGCAATTTCTAACAACGGAGGTGGTATGCCTGACGAAGGGTAAATAAGGAGAGGGGAACGTAAAAGTCACAGGTGAGGAAGTAGGGGAATGGGTACATCAAAGATAGTCTTGAAAAACAAGTATCATTACCAGGAGAAAAATACACCAAACTTACAATATCAAACACAGACGAAACAGAAATGCGTTACTTTTTATTTTTTCATCAAGAGCGTAGTAACCCAAGGCTCGGCTACTCAGTTCAGACATTTAAGGCAAGAATGACCGATCCTTAGCCTCTGAGTAGGATCATCAAAGCATTAAACCAAAACCACCAAGCAACTGAAGCATCATACAATTCTAAAGATAATTTGCTATCATTATAATTTCCCTTCTCTTTAACTAACCCTATTCTCATTTTCTTACATACTTTCCTTATCTCTTATCAGCTCCTTGCCTTACGTCTCAGAAAGTGTATCAGGGTACGATAGGCCTATGAGCTAAGATTATCAGAGCGCTTATCTCAGAGGTAACCATCGATAACAGTGCTGTGTTGTACAAAGTAGTCCTGTGGTTATGAATCATTATATGGAGTGTGTAGAGAAGGAGTGTTGTAACCTTATGTATTCTAAACTGTGCTGGTTGATGTGTTAAGACGAAATAATGTATAGTGGTATGGTGGTATAGTTTGTGTGGTATGGGTGTGTGGTGTGCTGTGGTATTTTGTGTTACCTGGTGCACTGTGGTATGGTGGTGTGTTGTTTGTACGTGGTAAGTAAAGAGACAATCAGGTAACAAAGGTTTTCTAACGCCTAATATTTTGTGTTTGCAGGTATGTGTTGTGATGCAGTGAGGTGTGTTGGTAGCGCTGGGAGGTAAGTGTGTGGCATCTCGACCACCACCAACGTCTTCTTTCACATCACTTTAATTATACACGGTACTCAGCTGGTACTTAGATCCCATTCCTCAACGACTACTTGGAAGCTCATCTCTTATCAGTAAAGCTCTAAAACCGCAATTACGAGTACTGCGTGTTGGGGCAGTAATGGAAAGGTATATTGTTAGGTCTCCCCAAGGTGGAAACATAAACAGCTTATTAAAGTAAAAGATACACGCATGAAAATCAGAACATGGAAAATCTTGGCATGAGTTGTTATGTGTAAGAAGCAAAGGCTCAACACTAGAACTGGCTCATTATATACACATGACATAATTATCAACAAATCAGTCCAGTGGCCGAATTATGAAAGGTCTATTAATGGGAGAAACATACCAGTGAGGTTAAGTCAGGTTATTATAGATCCCTTCAGGTTCAACCAGAGCAATTTAGGTTACTTCAGGTTTATTTATATCCCTTCAGGGTAAGTTTCGTCAGCGCAGCTCAATTTCAGCCAATATACGATTCATATTAGCTCCCACTGAGATCTATTCAGGCCACTTCAGACGCAACCAGGTCATTTTCGGTCCATCTAGGCCTAGTCTCATCTAGGCAGCTACATCCAGGTTCGACCGGAGCACTTCCACTCCACTGATATCCATTCACAAGCATTTAAGTCCCTTCACATCTACTTAGGTTCAGTCAGTTCAGTTCTGTTTCACTTGAGCTCAGTTTAGATCCATTCTTGTCATCTTATACGTGTTCAGACCAAAAGTCGGTCAGATGACATCCACTTAATCCCTTCAGTTCGATGACGCATTATTTATTTTATTGTAACTACCTCCAAGGCATTTTACTTGGCTTTAGAGTGACTTTTCCAATTGGAGGGGTTAGAGACAACTTCCATTTACACGTTCAGTACAAGAAATCTCCCCATAACTCAATAAAACCATCCATATGTAGCAAGAGCAATAAAACATCATTGGTTAAGTAAACTTTTTGCGAAATTCAGACGGATTCTGCTGTATTTACTATTGGTCCTTTCAGGTTATACCAGGGCCATCAGATATTCTGAGATACGACTTTTGAAGCTTTCCTTTTCCTTGATTGTGTGTGTGTGTGTGTGTGTCTGTGTGTGTGTTAATGGGGGGTGGGGGGTGGAATGGGGTATACAAAGATGGCTGGACTAAAGACCTTTTTGTAAACACAGACGGGCAAGAACACCAAGGTTGTGACTGGTCAGGGAAGTAGGCGCCATGTTGTGTCTGGACGTGCGTGGCAACTGTAATGTTTTTGTCTACTACTCTTGGTCTGATAATGGGTCTACGTCTAACTAAAGATTGCAGTTATTAGACATACCCTACTAGCAGCCCTAAAGAGTGAGCATAATGGGATATCAGGATGCAGGCGTGGGGATAAGTTACGCTAGTTATTATTAGTAGGACAACTTTAATACTAAGTTGTGTTCAGTGAAATTCAATAAACCCTAGCTGTGTGGTAGGAATGAGTCTCCTTGGTTACAAGTCAAATCGACCCTCCAATACGACTACACTTGACCAACAACCGAGCTGAAAGGGGTTAGAGACCAGGAAATATAACACGCGCTTGTGAGTCTTAAAATTATGAGATAAGAAAGGGTTGTGAAACTTGGAGATCTACAGAAGGATGCAGTGGATAAAAGGACATTAGATCAAGGTGGTAATTAAGCTATATGTTCTAACTATAATTAGCCCATTACGTCGTGCAGGGAGAGAGAGAGAGAGAGAGAGAGAGAGAGAGAGAGAGAGAGAGAGAGAGAGAGAATACTGTAATAATAATAATAAAAAAAAAAGACGAACACAAGCATTTACTCACTTGTTACTAAGACACACACATACCCGCGGGCGCAAATGCACATACGGCTTTACTGACATTTGTACAATTACAGTATCACGCAAAATTACACATTTATATATGTACTGTGCATTTGCACATGTGTGAATATTAACTTATTCAAATGTACGCACACCACACACACACACACACACACACACACACACACACACACACACACACACACACACACACAACGTCGCACTCTGAAATACACGTACAAATTTAGCGGACAGGTCAGGGAGTTGGCAGGCTGACATGAATGCACTAAGAAAAACAGACAGACATGCAGGCAGGAAGGCAGGGCGGTAGGCAAGCAGACAAGCATGAAGGCAAGCAGGCCAATCAGGCAGGAAGGCTGGGAAACAGGCAGACAGGAGGGTAGGCAGACAGGGAAGAAGGCGGGCTGACAGGTAGGTGTGCGGGAAGGTAGGCAGGTAGACCAGTATGTAGGCAGGCAAGAAAAGTAAAAAAGGAAGTCAGGTGGGCGGATAGGAAGGTAAACACGTACAGTATATTAAGGTAGAAAAGACAGACAAGCAAACAGGTACACAGACAATTGCGCAGACAGGCAGAGCGCATATAGCATGGGAGAGGCGTTAGGCAGCAAGTGAAGAACGTGGAGATGTAGGTAGGCAGACAGAAACCAGGGAAGCAGGCTGGGATTTTGGAACACAGCTTGGTAGGGAAGTTTTTTGGTCGACAGGCACTTGGGCAGACAGACAGCAACAGTAAATAGGTAGGCAGGGATATAGGCCAAAGAGGATACAAATACACACAAAACGTAAAAAATATAAATAAATAAAAAGGTGGGGAGACAGGTAGGTAAGTAAGTTGGTAGGATAGTTGGCTGGTTGGTAGGCAGACAGAAAGGTAGACAGGCACACAATTATACTGACAGGTATAGGTAGATATAGGTAGAATGCAAACATGTAAATGCAGATAGGTAGATAGGTAAATATGTAAGTGAGCAGATAGGTTAGCTGGAACGCAGTAAGTGCTGGGAAGTAGAAAGGTAGACGGGCCTGGACGAATGGAGAGTTTCGCAAACAGTGAGAAGGTTAGGCCAGTGGGCAGACATGCAGGTAGGCACCGGGGCAGAAGGTTCAACAAACTGGGAGGTAGGCAGGATCACATAAAAGCAAGCGGGAGGAAAGCGGGCAGACACAAGCGAAAGTAGGGGTAGAAGGGTGTATCAGTGAGTAGGCAGAAGGACAGCTGACGAGAATGGGATGAAGAAGCAGACAGGCAGGGGAGTAAGAAGGTACGCAGGAGGAGAGGCAGACAGGTGGGCAGGTATGCAGAGGTTAGGAACACGGTAGGCAGGTGAGAGGCAGGGGGTAAGTAGGCATGTAGGGAAAGTGGAAGTGGGGAGGTAGGCAAATGAGAGGTTCGTACACAAGCATGTAGGTAGGGGAGGGAAAGCAAAAAAACAGTGGAGGCAGAAAGGTTGGGATGCAGGAAGGTATTCAGAAAGGGATATGGGAAACAGGAAGGTAGGCAAGGAGAAACAGGCAGATAAATAGTCGGGAAGGATGCCAAGCAAGTAGAGAAGCAGAAGTGGGTAGGCAGGAAGGCAGGCAAGGGAGCAAGTAGGAGGGGAAGCAGGTAGGGAAACAGGTACAGCAGGGAGCAAGACAGGGTTGGGATGGTAGGCAGATACAACAAATAAGGCAGACCAGGAGACGGGCAGGAGGAGAGGACGTGAGAGAGGGAGGAGAAGGAGGTAGGAGTGGAGGGCATGAGAGAGGGAGAATGTGGTAGGAAGGAGAGGGAGATGTAGGAAGAGCGATAGAAGGGTGGATGGGGAAGAGGAAAGGGAAAGGCATGAAGCAGGGAAGGCAAACAACCAGATGATTGCATGACCTAGATGATGTTTATATTACTGAGTCAGACATACACTTCACTTGTTTCCTCCCTGTCCCTCCCCCTTTGTCTATTCCTACCTGCTCCCTCCCTCCCTCCCTCCCTCTCTCTCTCTCTCGCTCTCTCTCTCTCTCTCTCTCTCTTACACCTTTCCTGCCATCCTCTCACTCTCACCTTATCCGCCATCCTTTCTCCTTCACCCCTCCCTCAATCCTGTTTCCCCCACCTCTCTTTCAAGCTGTTCTTTCCTTACCGTCCACTCACCTTGCCTTCTATCTTTCCTCCCTTCCTTCAACCCCTTCACCCCTAGGACGTATATACCTATTTAATTCTTACAAATATTTGAGGGTTTTATTTTGCTTTGGGGAGACTTTTATTTGAGATGTTTTCTAGCCCCTACAGTAGCTTAGGTTTTTACACAGCTAAATGAAATCGCCTTTTATGATAGCAGGAAAAAGATATAATACACGTCCTTGGGCTGAAGTGGTTAAAAAATGACCACTACTTCCTCTTCAGTGTGTCCTCTATCCATTCCTCCCTCCTTCCTTTCTTCCTCTCATTCCTTTTCATTTTATTTTCCTGTCACATCCTTTTATTGTCTATATCTTCTGTACCTACTTCTTTCATCCCCCTTTCCATCATCCTTTGTTATGCCACTTTTCTTCGGCTAAAACAACATACTTTCAAAATAAGCTTTCGTTTCATTTTGCAATTCTCTCTCTCCCCCTCTCTCTCTCTCTCAAACAGCCCTTCCTGCATCGCTCCCTCTTTTTCTCATTTCACCCCATCTTCCCTCCTTTTTCTAGTCATTCCCCCAATCTTCCTCATTTCCTCTCCCGCTCCTCTTTTATTCTTCTCTCCATCTACCCTCCTCTTTCCTTTCCCACTTCTCCCTTTCTCTTCTCTTTCCATCAAGCCTTAACTCTCCCTTCCTTCACTACTCCCTTCTCCCCCATTCTCCTCTTTCTCCTTGCTTTCCATCTGTCCTTTTCATTCCTCCTTTAAGCCATCTTCCATCTCATCTATTGCCCCCTTCCCCCCTCTCTCTCTCTCTCTCTCTCTCCTGCCTGCCTACCTGCCTCCCTTCTCCACTCTCTTTCCCCCCCTCGTTCTCCCCACCTCCATCCTTCCCTCTCCCTCCCCCCACTCCTTCTCTCCACCTCCCTCCTTCCCTCTCCCACTCTCTCCCAGCTTCTTCAACATTCCAATGATTTATGCAACTGGCTGTGATTTGCAACAAACGCCCCATTGCACATGTTAACTGTTTTCTGATTCGCTGGTACCAGATGTATCAGCCAATCAGAGGGAGGGTTACTTGGGGTGCTGAAGGAAGAAGAGATTGGGGTGAGAGGGAGGTTGGGGAGATGAGGAAGGGTAGGGGGGGAGATATGAGAAAGAGAGAGAGAGAGAGAGAGAGAGAGAGAGAGAGAGAGAGAGAGAGAGAGAGAGAGAGAGAGAGATTCAAAGACCGCACAGACCTTACCAGCCTTCGAAAGTGACCCCACCTTAACAGAAATAATAATCCTCAAATCAAAGAAGTTAAAATAAGACAACATACAGATGCCTTTCACACACACACACACACACACACACACACACACACACACACACACACACACACACACACACACATCACCCACGACTGAAACGCCTCAAATGACTGATGATGGAAATAGAGATAATTATAGTAGTAAAATTGAAGTTGCTGATAGGATCGTACAGTACACGAAAAACTACTAACCATGCAGCAATATTTAGTGTATGAGATCTTAAAAAAAAAAAAAAAAAAAAAAAAAAAGATCAGCACCGTCGTTTTGAGCTGAAACTAAGCCATAAGAAGAACGAATAATAAAAAGTAGTAATGAATTGTAATCTAGTAAAAAGTAATAGTAATAAGAAGCATAAGTAGGAATGGAGCAAAAAGAAGTAGTAATTATGAGTAGTAATCCAGCCCTATATATATGCATTTGTCACTAAGGAGTTAGGCGCGATGGCAGTCACATCAATTATGCTTAAGTTTGACATCAATGGCATAACTGTTTAGGAATGCCCACTTACTACACTTAGCCTAGCCATAAAAGGATATCAGTTTGTGTGTGTGTGTGTTTGTGTGTGTGATAGATAAAGAGGGGGGGTGGGGGAAGCAAGCATCTCCCAGGCACACAAATATAGCTTCATTTTTGTACATCAATGGGCGTGCTCAGACAGGGGGGTAGGAGGCGGGGCTTATGCTGTCTCAATCTCTCGCCTGCATTTTATTCCTTTATCTGAGGCGATTTTCTTCAATTTCGGGAGGTTTTTGGAACTGGAGGGGTTAGATATTGCCTTCAACAATCCCTCCACTACGACTGGTGTGTTCTGAGGGGAAAAAACCGTCTGCGGATAGAGAGAACTGTGTGCAAACTGTCGTGATAGCGAGAGGGTTAAGGGGAGGGCGGGGCCTGAGTGTGTGTCGTCACATCACACCACCGTTCTCAGAGCCAAGTACACACACGCACATGCATAAACATACACACACACACACACACACACACTTGGTATGTAAGAGTGTAAGAGCAACACACACACACAAGCTGTTCCTCCATCATTTCCCTCCTCTGACTTCCTCATGGCTGACATTAAAATTTTTTCAAAATGATGTATTTTCTGCCATCACTGGCCTTAGTACTAACAAGGCATATGGGCCTGATGGGGTCCCTGCGGTTGTCCTCATGAACTGTGCTTCTGTGCTTACACCCTGCCTAGGTAAACTCTTTCGCCTTTTGTCTGTCAACTTGTACCTTTCCTTCTTGCTGGAAGTTTGCTCTCATTCAGCCAGACCCAAAGAAGGGTGACCATTCCCAGCCGTCTAACTGCCGCCCAACTGCTTTAACATCCTGTGCCTCAAAAGTTTTCGATTCAATTCTTAACAGAAATTTTTTAAAGCATCTTTCCTATCACAACCTTCTCTCTGATCGTCAGTATGGGTTCCGTCAGGGAAGCTCCACTGGCGATCTTCTCACCTATCTCTCAGAATCCTGGTCGTCCCCCTTTCGGGACTTTGGCGAAAACTTTGCCATTGCACTTGACATCTCGAAGGCTTTCGATCGAGTCTGGCATAAATCTTTATTTTCCAAACTGCCCTCTCACGGCTTCTATCCTTCTATCTGTGTCTTCATCTATAGCTTCCTTTCTGGTCGTTCTATTGCTGCTCCTGTAGACGGCCACCGTTCTTCTTGATCTATCAACGGTGGTATTCCTCAGGGCTCTGTCCTATCACCAGCTCTCTTCTTTTTATTCGCCTGTGACCTTCTAAGCTGTAAATATAATCCTATCCACTCATACGCTGATGATTCCACCCTTCACTTTCCATTCGGTTCCCGCAACGTCCATCTCGGCAGTTACTTCAACAAACAAGAGTTAAGGCTATGGCACACCTAATGTCTGATTTGGCTCGTATCTCTGACTAGGGTAAAAGTAATCTTGTCGTTTTTTATGCATCAGACTCAGTTCTTACACCTATCAACTCGACACAATCTTCCACAGGAGTACTCACTAATGTTTAATAATATCCAGCTCAATCCTGCATCATCCTTAAACATACCTGGGGTTTCATTCACTCGGGACTTATCTTGGAAAGATCATATTACATCTCTTGTAAAATCTACTTCCAAGAGATTAGGTGTGCTACGCCGACTCCGCACCTTCTTTACCCCTGCACAGTTGTTGATTTTATACACGGGGTTTATTCGCCGCTATGCAGAGTACATCTCTCGTGTGGGGAGGCTCCCCACATACAGCTCTTCTCAAAGGGATGGAGTCAAAGGCTTTTCGTCTCCAACTCTCCTCCTCTTACTGACTCCCTTCAACCTCTGTCTCTTCGTCGCACTGTTGCATCTTTATCTCTTTTCTATCGCTATTTCAATAGTCATTGCTCCTCTGAACTGTCTGCTTGCATCCCTCCACCTCTACGACGGGCGCGTAGCACCCGTCTAGCAACAAACTCTCATCCCTTTTCTGTCCAACTCTCTAATGCAAAAGTTAACCGTTACTCCCAGACCTTCATTTATGCAACAGGTCAACTCTGGAACTGTCTTCCTTTGTCTACTCTCATACCTTTTCTGTCCAACTCTCTAATGCAAGAGTCAACCGTTACTCCCAGACCTTCATTTATGCAACATGTCAACTCCGGAACTGTCTCCATCTGTCTGCATTTCCTACTTCCTATGATCTCCAGGCTTTCAAACGCAGTATTGTCCAGGTATCTCGAAATGAACTTGAATTTGGTTCTCTTTTGTATTGTTTTTGTTTTTTCTTGGAAGGAACGGTTTGCGTGCTCCTGGCCTTCGGGTCTTTCTTCCTCGCATTAAAAAAAAAAAAAAATCAAGCATCTTTACGTGGCTCAAGCACACACAAACAATCACATACACACACACACACACACACACACACACACACACACACACACACACACACACACAAACAACAATGCATCTTTACGTGGCTCTCTCTCTCTCTCTCAAACACACACACACACACACACACACACACACACACACGTATTTGGTGTATATCTTGTCTCTGTTAGGTTTATTTATATCTTTGTGGCATGCATTTATTAATGCATGTCCGAGGCTGAAGCGCTACAAAAGGAGGAGGAGGAGGAGGAGGAGGAGGAGGGAAAGGGGGAGGGGGAGGGAAAGGGAGAGGGGGAGGGGGAGGGAAAGGGGGAGGGGGAGGGAAAGGGGGCGAGGGGAGAAGAGTGTGGGGGAAGTGAAGCAGAAGGAGGAGGAGGACTGGCATAGGGAGGGAATGCAAAATGAATGCACAGTATGGGGGGGGGAGGTTAAGGGGAGGAAAAGGAGGGACTTATGTTATAGAGTATGGGGAGAAAGTGGAAGGTGGATAGGAGGGGATATGGGGAGAGGAGAACTGGAATGACAGGGTGGTTGAGGAATTGGGAAGATTAGTAGGAGTGAGAGAGGAGGGTCGAGGAGTAATGAGAGAGAGAGAGAGAGAGAGAGAGACGAAGGTCAGTGGGGTAGGGATATAACACAAACATGAATGCTAGGTCACGTGTCTACCCCCTCCCTCCTCACTCTCTCCCCCTCCTCCTCTGCTTGCAAATCACGTGCATGATCGCCATCCCCCCATGGAGAGGGTGGGAGTGGAGAGGGGGAGAGGGGGGAGGTGGAGGGGGGAGAGGGGGGAAAGGAGGGAGGAGAGGGGGGAAAGGGAGGGACAAGATATGACAGCTAAGGAAGAAGAAAAAGGGAGAAAGAAAGCATACTTAGATGTTCTGCCTATCGACTACACGAAGGCCATGAGGGAGATATTAAAGTTTTTGCCAAGCTCCAATCTCCCTCTAGAACACGAACCGCAACAGTCGACATTGCATCCAGGTCCCTAAACGTACTGCTGGGTGAACAGGGACAACAGGGAAACACTCCTTGTCTTACAGTCTGGTTGGTTTGCGGGATTTGGCAGTAAAATGGAGAGGGTGGGTGGGTGCGAAATGCAGTGAGAAAGGGATGGAGTGGTGAGGTTGGAGCAGGAGGGCGGGGGAAGCGTGAGGTGGAAGCAGGAGTGGAGAGCAACAGGGAAGGAACAAATGGGTGGAGTGAGAAAAGGAGGGAGAGGAGAGGATGAGAGAAAGAAAGAGGGTACAGAGGGAACAAGAAGTGGATGAGGGTGGAAAGGACGGAGCGAGAGATCAGGGAAGAGAAGGAAGTTCAGGTGTAGGTGGAGGGGGATGGATAATGTGGAGGAGGGAGGGGAAAGTGTAAGGATATGGAGACGTAAGGATACGATGGGTAGAAGGATGGACTCAGGATGAATGGAGAGGAATTAAAAAGATGGTTGAAAAATAAAAATGGAAGGAAGGAATTCTTCCCGCTCCTTTTGGCACCTTGCCAAAAACCTTTCTAACAACTTTACCTCATCATCCTTCCCTCCTCTTTTTTGCTCTGATGGTTCTGTAGCTATTTCTTCTACTGATTAAGCAGATCTCTTCGCTCAGACTTTCTCCTCCAATTCCACCTTAGACGAATCCGGTGCTGTTCCTCCATCACTTCCCCCTCTGACTTCCTCATGGCTGACATTAGAACTTCTTCAGCTGATGTATTTTCTGCCATCACTGGCCTCAATACTAACAAGGCATATGGGCCTGATGGAATACCTCCTATTGTTCTCAAGAACTGTGCTTCTATGCTTTCACCCTGCCTAGGTAAACTCTTTCGCCTTTGTCTGTCAACTTGTACCTTTCCTTCTTGCTGGAAGTTTGCTCTCATTCAGCTAGTCCCAAAGAAGGGTGACCAATCCCAATCCTCTAATTATCGTCCAATTGCTTTAACATCCTTTGTCTCAAAGGTTTTCTGGTCAATTCTTAATAGAAAAATTTTAAAGCATCTTTCCTATCACAACCTTCTCTCTGATCGTCAGTATGGGTTCCGTCAGGGACGCTCCACTGGCGATCTTCTCACCTACCTTTCAGACTCCTGGTCATCCTCCTTTCGGGACTTTGGCAAAAGCTTTGCCATTGCACTTGACATCTCAAAGGCTTTCGATCGAGTCTGGCATAAATCTTTAATTTCCAAACTGCCCTCTTACGGTTTCTATCCTTCTATCTGTGCCTTCATCTATAGCTTCCTTTCTGGTCGTTCTACAGCCACTGTTGTAGACGGCCATCGTTCTTCTCCTAGATCTATCAACAGTGGTGTTCCTCAGGGCTCTGTCCTATCACCAACTCTCTTCCTTTTATTCGTCACTGACCTTCTAAGCTGTACATCTAACCCTATCCACTCGTATGATGATGACTCCACCCTTCACCTTTCCATTCGGTTCCCACAATGTCCATCTCAGCAGTTACTTCGACAAACAAGGGATAAGGCTATGGCAACCCTAATGTCTGACTTAGCTCGTATCTCTGACTGGGGTAAAAATAATCTTGTTGTTTTTAATGCATCAAAGAATCAGTTCTTACACCTATCAACCCGACAAAATCTTCCACAGGAGTACCCACTAATGTTTAATAATATCCAGCTTAATCCTCCATCATCCTTGAACATGCCTGGGGTTTCATTCACTCGTGACTTATCTTGGAAAGATCACATTACAACTCTTGCAAAATCTGCTTCCAAGAGATAAGGTGTGCTATGCCGACTCCGTTCCTTCTTTACCCCTACACAGTTGTTGACTTTATACACGGGTTTGTTCGCCCCTGTGTGGAGTACAAATTTCATGTGCGGGTAGGCTCCCCACATAGAGCTCTTCTCAATAGGGTGGAGTCAATGGCTTTTCGTCTCATTAACTCTCCTCCTCTTACTGGCTCCCTTCAACCTTTGTCTCTTCGCCGCACTGTTGCATCTTTATCTCTTTCTTATTGCTACTTCAATGGTCACTGCTCCTTTGAAATGTCTGCTTGCTTCCCTCCACCTCTACAACGGGTGCGTAGCACCCGTCTGGCAACAAACTCTCATCCCTTTTCTGTCCAACTCTCTAATGCAGGAGTTAACCTTTACTCCTGTCCTTCATTTATGCAACAGGTCAACTCTGAAACTATCTCCCTCTGTCTGTATTTCCTGCTAGCTATGATCTCCAGTCTTTCAAACGCAGTGTGTCCAGGAATCTCGAAATGACTGGATATTGAATTTGGCTCTCTCTTGTATTTTGTTTTTTTCTTGGAAGGAACAGTTTGCAGGCTCCTGGCCTTTGGTTCCTTCTTCCTAGCATTAAAGAAAAAGTAGAATGGGTAAGAAGGAACGGAGGTTTGGGTAAGACAGGGATGGATGGGAAAGGCAAAAATAGGGGAGAGGAAGCAACAAAGCAGAAGAGGGGTGGGAAGGGCAAGGAGACGGTAGCATGGAAGGGGGGTGGCAAGAGAAGGGGAAGAAGAGGAGGGATGGAAATGGCATAGGGAAGTAGAGAAGGGGAAGAAGAGGAGGGATGGAAATGGCATAGGGAAGTAGAGAAGGGGAAGAAGAGGAGGGATGGAAATGGCACAGGGAAGGTAGGATGGAAGGAGGGTGGTAGGAGAAGGAAAATAGGGAGAAGGATGAGAAGGGCATGGAGATACGGGGATGGATGACAGGTGGTAAGAGATTGGAGAGGAGGGGAAGGATAGAGCACGGAGGGATGTGGATGACTGGAGCGGCGATAAGGGGGACAGTGAAGAAATATCAGGATAGCTCAGTATGGGTAAGACTGAGTAGCAACTGGTGGCTTAGTCGGTAAAGAGGTGGCCTGCGGTCCTACCGGACCCAGGTTCAAATCCCCGCTGGGGCAGGGAACAGTTTGAGGATTTGAATTTCCCAAAAATCAGACTTAACTGATCTACCGAAAGACCCGCCGACATGTCGTAAATATACCCCCGCTAATACCAATACATCAGTCCTGTATGAGACAGCCCTAGCATGTATTCAATATGGACGGTGGGTGTTAGTGCCGAAGTGGTGACATGTAGAGGTGTATGGTATGTAGGAGGACTGCTGGGCCTTGATAGCAGGCTGTGAAGCCTATGCCCAGAGTCGGACACATAAAAAAAAAAAAGCAGGTTAACTATATACCAAGCAACTCTCAAATACAACTATGACACCATGTCTTTGAGATATTCACATTCTTGTGCAGTCACTGGTAACATGAACAGACACGGGAGTACAAATGCAGAAGTACAATGCACTACCATTTGTGCAGCTGTGGTATGGTCCGTTAACTTGACGAAACTATGCCATTCCCACAGCCTGAAGGTTGTGGGTATGTGAAATCTGATGAGCCATCGTTATGAGGCAGGAACGAGTCTTCGGTCACTAGCCAAATCTACCCTACAATCTGACTACACCTGGCCATCAAGTGAGCTGAGACTGGGTAAGGTACTTCGCCAGGCCGGAAAAAACGGTACAGTACAGTGGGTGGCTGGAGATCCTCGATGTGACCCGGGTTCACTTCTGCGGTGGAGTGACCGGTCAATGAACACCAGCCATAACCTACATAACTAAGTGAAGGTCAAATTTTGCCCTCTAAAAATACTGGTGACATCTGCTGGCACTGTGGTGGCGTAAAATTATGCAATACCCCTTACATGCCGGGAAAAGACATAGCTCCCTCGAGGTATTGAAATTACAAAGGTCTGTTATCATTAACATAACTACAATGATGATGATAATGACAACAGTAAATTTACGTGTCATTTAAGTACACGTACACTCATTTGCGTGTCCCCTTGGTAAGTGGGTGACTGTCAATGGACGTTCAGGTGAGGTGAGGTAATAGGGTAGGTGGCAACACAGGCAGGTGGTGTGGATGTGCTGTCGGGTGGCGTGACATCCACGTGTTGGTAGATGTGCCAAAGTGACGTGAGATCACCCCATACATTTTTGCACCTTAGCTTCCCTTCTCCCCCTTCTGTGTGTGTGTGTGTGTGTGTGTGTGTGTGTGTGTGTGTGTGTGTGTGTGTGTGTTTTATCATTCAAACCCCCCTATTCCTCCACTTTCTTCCATCTTCCTCAATCGCACACAGTTCCCCCTCCTTCTCTCTCCTACTCTCCCTTTGCTTGTCTACCTACCTCTGTCTTATCCCAGTACTCTCTCTCACACCTCTGTCGCCTCCTTTCTGTCCCAACCTCCCTGTCTACTCTTCCATTTTGTTACCCCTCCCCTCCCTCTCTTTTTCTCCACGTCTCACCTTCATCTAATATACTATAGCAGTGTGTGTGTGTGTGTGTGTGTGTGTGTGTGTGTGTGTGTGTGTGTGTGTGTGTGTGTGTGTGTGTGTGTGTATTTTAGGCAGCCGAAACTACACGTTCAAATCGCACCAAAACTGGCACAGATATCGCAAAAAAAATTCGCTGATGTGAAAAAACTTGGTCCTATCACGACTGAAAAACTTTTGCTGTATTTAATGAGCGATCACATTTTGACCAATAAAACGCCGCTCCTGGCGCCCGGCATAGGATCTCCGTAGAATTTCTTGCCCACAGGTACAGCTAAAGTATTTCGGACTCGCGTTCGGACAACTTGGGTTCCATTCCCGAGGCTGCAAATAACACGATCAATTGGTTAGCTGCAAAAAATTCAAGTGACAACGTTACACTAGAACAGCACATAAACGCGAGAGCCCTCCGCAGGAGCAAGCGCGAGGGGCCCGAAGGGCCCACGAGCACTTGTTTCTTCTACATCACTCTCTCCTCCCTCAGTCCTTCACCACTGTCTTCTCCTCCCCCATTTCTTCTTCTTACCTCCACTCTCTTCCCTTCCTCCTCCCTATCTCCACTCCCTCTCTTCCCTCCCTTCCTCCCTCCCACCGTCCTATCTTCAAAATCTCCTACCTTCCCCATTCGCTGCTCCCTTCTTCCATCTCATCTATCCCCTTCCCCTTCTTCCTTGCCTCTCTCCGTGCTATCCTTCCTCTCCCTTTCATTACTCCCACACGTATCCCCCCATCCCCCCACCGTCATGAGGTGAAAATATAGAGGCTAAAATCCTTAAGGAAGGTCAGTTCCGCGTCACTAGCGCACACGCACGCATAAACACCCCCCCCCCACACACACACACAGCTAAATATATCGTGTACATCCAGACAACCAAACGAAAACACACGAACACAGCCAAACGCAAGCGTGTGCAAAACACACACACACACACACACACACACACACACACACACACACACACACACACACACACACAGCGGTCACGTGATCTAGTGATGAGGCAGCAACAGTACTTATAACGGCTCTTTCTCTTCTGTCATCCACCGTTCCTCATCTCCCTCCCTCCTTTCGTCTCTCCCTTTCTTCCTCTCAAACTCCCTCCTTAATAATTCCTTCCCTTCTTCCTTTTCTCTTTCCCTTCCTTTCCCTCTTGCCTCCCAAACTCTCTCCTTATCCCTTCCTTCTCTTCCCTCTTCTTTCTTTCCCTGCTCCCTTACTCCCATTCTTCTCTTCTTTCCTCGCACACACTCTCTCCCGCTGCATTCCCTCCCTCTCATTCTTCCCTTCCTTCCTGTCACAGTTTCCCCTTAACTCTTCTTTCCCTCCCTCCTTCTGTCCCTCTCTCACAACCAGATTCTTACCGTCCAACTAACCTAACATTTGTGGTCTGGAAGTTGTTGGAAACTTATCAGAAACAAGTCTGTCACACACTCAGAACTAAATAATCTCATCAAATTCAAAACATGTTTGTAATAATCGTTCTTGTCTTACGACTCTGAGATTTTTTGAATGATTTACTGAACGTATACGATAAGACCAAACAGGCTTACACTGCCTATCTCGATTTTCGAAAAGAACTCGGTAAAGTTGCCCACAAAAGACGCCTTCAGAAGCTAAGGCGCCCGGGTTCAGAAGCAGTGTGCTCGGGTGGGCCGATAACTGGCTTAAAGGAGGTAAACAAAGGTTGTAATAAATGAAAAATATGTTACAATGGAGTGCCACAGGGCTCGATGCTGGGTCCTATTCTGTATCTATCGATCTATCCACTGTATATCTATCTATCTATCGATCGACCGATCTGTATCTCTCTATATACCCTATATATATATAGATACCTTATATATATATATATATATATATATATATATATATATATATATATATATATATATATATATAATGAGTATAAGCCAATGCACAGGGTTCATATATATATATATATATATATATATATATATATATATATATATATATATATATATATATATATATAATGAGTATAAGACAATGCACAGGGTTCATATATATATATATATATATATATATATATATATATATATATATATATATATATATATATATATATATATAATGAGTATAAGATAATGCACAGGGTTCATTTTGTAAAATATCTGAATCTGTTGCTGATACTGATAGTGGTAATAGAGCAGACACCTTTCCAGAGACAGGCAATTCAGAGTGATCTCGATCAACTGTGTAAATGGACTCAAACATGGCAGATGGATTTAAATGTTAATAAATGCAAAATGATAATCATTGGTTTATACCATGAAAAATATTCAGCTAAATTATAGAAACCGTCGACAGTGTACGGAGGCTGTAAAAAAATACAAGTTATTAATAAGATTTACAGGTACGTACACATGAACAAAAAAAATTATATTACACTTTTCCGTTTTTACGTTTTGTAACCGTGGACGAGTTAACTGAAATTGTATGCCTGTTATTACTATGAACACCTCTAAAAACATGAAATTCATGTAACATCTACAATAGACTATCATTCAGAACTATTTGCCTTAGGAAGAAAACGAACAGCAGCACCGTGCTTTGTGAAATCACGATCACCTGCTTAAAGATACTTTTTTGATCGAGTGTACAGCATTTCAGTATACACCGGAAAATATTACCCCACCTAATAAAATTCACTAGTACGCCCACACTTCTGGAGTATTACGCCTAATTCTGGCCACCGTATTACAACAAAGATATAGGGACACCTGAGAGTACAGATAACGGTGACAAAAATTCAACCTCGACTGAGCAATAAACCATACGAGGAACGCTTATACGGGCTGAATCTCCTTAACTAAGCGCAGGTTACGAAGGGATTAAATTCATGGGCACGTGTCAACGGGTGGGTTGGTGAGGGGTTAGTGTCCCTCCCTGTAAACCAACTAACTCAAAGACAAACAGCCACCCCTTACAGGATTATGGCGTCTGGCTATAGAGAGATACATAGAGATTATACGGCTGTTGTAAAAATACTTCACAGTAAATAGGTCTAATTATGCTAGATGTAATGGTCGTGAAATTATTGCCAAATGATTCCGGTCACATTAAGTTAAGCATTTCTTCATGAACAGTGTTATATGTATCAATTTGTCCCGTAATATATTAAACTGTAATATTGTGCTAACTTTCAAAAATCACTTGAATAATTGTTTAGCTTCATACCCCGAGCTAAATATGTTCACTCCTGAATAAAACATTTGCTTGGAAACTAGGATGACAGAGGGAGGAAGGGACAGAGTGACAGGAGAGAAGAAGAGAGAGGGAGTGGGAGAACTGAGGGAGGGGTATTGGGAGGAGAGGAGAAGGAGAGGGAGGAGGAGAACAGAGAGAGAGAGAGAGAGAGAGAGAGAGAGAGAGAGAGAGAGAGAGAGAGAGAGAGAGGAGGGAGGGAGGTAGGCATGGGGGAAGGTGAGGGTGGGGGGGAGGGAGGGAGGAATGGTCAGCAGAAAGCGGTATCAGTTGCCATGGATACAAGCATATCACCCAGGGTCATAGGTCACGAAAGAGAGAGAGAGAGAGAGAGAGAGAGAGAGAGAGAGAGAGAATTTATTTTCCTTATCACGACTATAAGTTCGTGGAGGTTACTTTCTTTTCTTTAGCATTATATTTAACACCATAGGGTCCAGCTTGTTTTTCTTATTTTAACCTGGCGAAGCACGTGTTTAAGTATCTTGCACGTGGATTTGTTTACATAATAGTGGCTGGTGTAGTAGGTCCTTGGTTACACTGTTAATGTAAGACTCTCGACCTTCACACACATTCCAGCCAATATCACTTACCGTCCTTCAACCCTCCTACCTATACCTCCTCCCTCTATCCCCTCCCCTACCCCCCATCCTCTATCCCCTCCCCTACCCCCCATCTTCTATCCCCTCCCCTCCTCCCTCGATCCTCTCCCCTCTCTTTTATCCCCTTCCATCCCCTTCTTCTATCCCTTCTCCTCCCCTTCCTCTAGCCCCTCACCTTACCTTCATCACCCCTCTTTCGGCTATCCCCATTCATCTACCATTTCTCGTCTCTCTATCCCTCCCACTCTACCAGTCCCCCTCCCTGTATTTCGTCCCCTTCATTACCTCTCTGCCCTCTATCCACTTTCCCTTTCCCTCACCTTCCATCTTTTCTCCACACTTCTTTCCACATCCTTCTAATCCTTTCTATTACTCTACTCCTTTTCAACTTAGCCACTTTCATGCATTACCTCCTTCACACCTTACCCATTTACACCAACCTACACCCCCATCTCCATTCCCCATCCCTCCCCACTTCCCCCTTTTTAAACAGGGTAGTTAGTTAAAATAGAAGAGGTTTGGTCAAGAAGGGATAGTAAATGGGTGGAGAGTAAATCAGAAGTTTGGCCTAGAAGCTACACCGGATGAAACAGACAACAGTGACAGTATGGATATATCACCCCACATTCTTCCCTTCCACACCAGTTCCTTCTCTCTTACTTCCCCATACCTCCCCACTCTGCACCCCCTCTCCCTTCTCCTCTCCAGTTTCCCCTCTTCCTTCTCCCATCTCCCCCACACTGCCCTCACATCCCCTCTTCCTTCCCAACTTAATCCACACTCTTCCCTCCTTCCCCACATCCCCTCTTCCTTCCCCACATTCTTCCCTCCATTTCCACATCCCAGCTTCCTCCCTCACTTCCCCACACACTTCCCTTACTGCCCGCATCCCCGCTTCCTCCCTCACTTCCCCACACACTTCCTTTACTGCCCTCACCCCCCCTTCCTTCCCCACACTGCTCCCCACAATCCCAGATCCCCTCCTCCCGTCCCCACCTTCTATTCATCTCCCACCATAACGTGTGCGGTAACTAATGCTGTGGTTCATATGCTAATTTTACTCACAGTTACCAAGCCCATCAAACTAATCTCAGGGACTTGACACGGGTGAAGGAATTTGCTGAGAGAGAGAGAGAGAGAGAGAGAGAGAGAGAGAATGATGGGGGAAGACACGAAGGAACAGTGAAGGAGAGAGGGGAAGGTGCAAAAGAGAGAGGAGAGGAGTGAGGAAGAGCAGGGAGGTAAGTCTGACAGTAGGAATGGGAAAGAAGAGACGGAGGGAGGTGAAGTAGCAAGAGTGAGGGAAGTAGACGACAGGAGTAGGTGATGGGCATGAGGGAAATGACAGGCAGCAGAAGAAATGGGAATGTAAGAAATAATGGGAGTGTGAGGGGCGGCTGGGAGGATGGGGGACTTGGGAGTGAGGGAGGGGTAGGGGGAATGGAAGGCATATCGGTAGGTGTGAGGGAGAGGTAGGGGAATGGGGAGTTTGGGCGTGAGGGTGGGGCAGGGGGGATGGAAAGTTTGGGAGTGAGGAAGGGGAGGCTTAGGTGTGAGGGAGGGACAGGGGAGGATGGGGAGTTTGGGTTGTGGCGCCAGTAGCTCATGCTTGGCGGAGGGGGTGGAGAAAAAAAATGGAGGGAGTGAGATGGTGGGGCAGGGAGATTTGCTTTCCTTCCACTACCCTCTCTCCTTTCCTCTCCTCATTTCACTCAAACATCAGTTGTTTATGCCCCTTCTCTCTCCTTCCTATGTCCCCTTAAACTTTCCTGTCTCTCAGTTTATTTTATAACCCCCCCTCGCTCTCCCTGTCTGTCTGTCTGTCTGTCTCCTTTATCTCACTCTTCCTTTACTCTATCACATAATTCACCAAAGCTTTTCTAACTTGGTCTTCTCCTTTCAGTTCCACTCTCTTCACCCTCCCTTCACTCACACTCTCGTTACCCTTCCTTCCCCACCCTCTCTCCTGTTCACATGTCTTTATAAAACTCTCATACAACCCCCAACTTACTCACATACATGTCCAAGCTCTTTCGTCACATCAGCAAAACACAAAAATACACAACCTAGAATCATTACCTTGTTTCCAATGTACGAAAACAGACACGAGTACAACTAGGCAGACTACGATGTGGCTACCAAACTTCTCTACTTCATTATCAGCACAAAACTCAGGCAATCCACTCTGTCCTTACTGTATGCAGCCGCCTCACACCACAACACACCACACGCTCCTCACTCTCGCAATACAGTCAAACCTTCAACATAACCTCAGCAAATGATCTTACAGAAAGCCAAGCTGAAATGGTCAGTTTCCTGCTGTCCAATGAGTTCACGACCAGATAAGCCAGAGACCCCAAGAACAACAACAATAATACAAGGAAAAGGCGATTTTTTTTTTTTTTTTTTTTTTTTACAGAGTAAGACAGATACATGACAGGCGACGAAACAGAAGACACTGGTAACAGACGGTGGTATGGTAGTCACAGAGGGTTAGAAGGAGGGTAGGACAGATACAAGGCTCTGACGATGAAACAAAAGATAGTGGTAGTACTTGGTGGGATGGGCTCTGTCTGTCTGTCCCCCCCCCCACATCTCTCTCTCTCTCTCTCTCTCTCTCTCTCTCAAGGCAACCAATGCCATCCCTCTTCGTCGACTTTAACGATATACAGGGTACACAAGGGCTCTATTCTGTCTTCTCTGTCCCTTGAGTGTGTGCTTTGGGTGGGGCAGGGGGGTGTGGGGGGTTGCAGGGGGGTGGAGATAGGGAGTGGGAAGTAATACCACCAGGACACCCCAGCCTATCATCTCTTAACTCCGTCGATGCTGTTGCTGCCCTTAGGTATACTAGGTAGGTTGAACACAGACAATTCCTTCATCTGTGAGCAAATCAAACTCTCAAACTCTTTAAAAATCTATTCAAAGTAACCCCATCCCTTTTGATGGTGCACTTATGAATTATATATGAATTAAGATTAAACCTTTTTTTTCTTTATCCGAGAGAAATCTTGATTGTTGAAAGGTTGAACTACTTATTTTAGACTCAACTCTTCCAAATTTCTCCCCATACGCTCCCACCACTATTCTTTCTCCTATTAATTCCCTCTCCTACACTCCCTCCTCTAGATGCTCTCAGTCTCCCTACTACATTTCCACCATACAATCCTTCCCATATATTTCTCCCTATAATCCCCTCCTTTACACTCTCTTCGACTCCTTCATACATTACTCTCCTACATTTTCCCTCATACACTCCCTCCCATATTTTTCTCCTTTTAATGCCTTCCTACACTCGCTCCGACTCCCACCCTACCTGACCCCTCTTGTTGGTTGCCATCTCTCTTAATCACATATACGCCTACGTCAACCGGCATGTCAACCAGTGTATGTATGGCTCTCATGCAGTGTTCACCTGACGTGCTGTCCCTGTTCACGTGGGGTGGGCGTGTGTGTGGCGTGCCCAGTGTAGACAAGGAGCCACCACAGTCACTCCAGCCGGATATTTAGTTTGGTCTGGAAGTATTAATAGTGTAGGGTAGGCCTTGTGTTGTGGCACCACTGTATGGGACCACGCTTGGGGTAGGGTGGGTGCTTGGAATAGTGGTACGACAAGATCGGAGTGGGGAGGTAATGGCAGGGGGAAGGAAGGGGCGGGGTGGGAAGGCTGCATGGAGGGGAGGGACGGGGTGGGCTGGGCGGGACGAGGCGGGGTGAGGAGGCACTAGGAGGGGAGAGGCAAGTTGGACGGAGGTTAGAGGGAGAGATCAGTGGTGGACACACAGTAGATATTAAATATAGCCCCTCTCTTCTATAAGAGTTTACACGGGTATCCTATCGAGAAGTTACAAAATAAAAGATACATAAGAGGCCCCCCAGAATAGCAGTGGGACGGTGAGAAAAAAAAAATGGCAAAGACTTGGCGGCGGCAAATCTAAGAGTATTTACGACCGTTTCACACAACTTTTATTCCAAGTGGGCTTCCAAGTTTTGCGTAAAAGTGGGCAGAGAAATGTTGTCTCTGGTCCAGGTGAAACTAGTACTCCTTGGTTGTGGTCTATTATATTCAGGACAACGTTTACCTATAATGTGTGGCTTTCTATAGTATACAATATAGAATTTAAACTTCTAATGTATCATAAAATTCTGTTATCCTTTGTAAACTGATGACCCTGGTAAAAGCGGGAGGGTGGGTGGTAGAGGAGTGGAGCTGGGAGGTGAAGGGGAGGGTGGTGGATGGGATGGCTGTGGGAGCATGAGATTGTGTTGGGATGAGGGGTATTCTGTAAAAGAGAGGGGAAGGGGAAGTCAAGGCTTGAGGGGTTACAGAAAGTATGGTTGATGTAGGGGCGTGAGGTAGACTGCAGGAGGGACGGAGGGCAAAAGTGGAGGTTGAAGGGTTAAAGGGCGAGAGGCTGACCTGGGGATAAAGGGCAGGACAGGGAAGGTGGCAGGGGGAGGGGCGCTGGCGGCAAGCGGGTGACAGGTGGACAGTGGGTGACAGAGGTTCATTGGTGTAAAAAAGCAAGCAATTATTGTACAGTACTACCACACGTTTTGTATATGCCTGAGACACAGAAAAAATTTTACCAACAATCCTTCTAGCCGACAGGAGAATGTGAAATGGAGTAACGAAAAATAAAATAATAGTCATGCATGTAACAGAAAATGATAAGCAACACTACGAAACCTAAACTGCATCGTAACTTTGCTCTAAGGCTGCATCTTTCTTGACCGTCATAATAGAACAAATACAGTTTTCGACCGTACACCTGCGTCATACCGGTACAAAAGTCAAAAACAAGTAAAACAACTCCTTGGCTCGTACTTGACCACGTAGTATCAGAGGGGTGCAGTGGTCGGTGCAGATCCTTTCAGGTCGTTCACCCTATCAACCTGAGGGCGGCAGTATTATTCAATTTTGTTACACCCAGCCAAGTACAGTATATTCTACTGAGATCTCTTGTACTGAAGAGCCTGATGAAGACTGTATTTAACCTTTCCAGTACGAAAATCAAAATAAAATAACTTATAAGTACCACACACACACATTTCTATCTATAATATATATATATATATATATATATATATATATATATATATATATATATATATATATATATATATATATATTGGATGGAAAGCTTTCGGTAAACATAAAGATATCATAAAAAGTAGCTTGCAATATGCATGAAACAAAAAGTATATAACGAATATATAATCCCAGCTATGATGTACGGTTGTGAAACCTGAAAACTGACAAAATCGATGGAAACTCAACTAATCCGTTCTCAAAGGTTATTGGAAAGGTAAATTTTGGGAATATCTTTAAGAAACAGGAAAAGATCGACTTGGGTGAGAGAGCAGACTAAAGTCAGACATTACTGAAGTTATAAAAGACGAGAAAAGGAGGTAGGCAGGTCATGTACCATGAATAAGGAATAATCGATGGAACAAGAGGCTGACTGACTGGACTCCAAGAGACTGTGAGCATAGCAGAAAAAGGCCTGACAGATGGTAGAGAGATTAGACAGAGAAGTTTGCAGGCAAAACGTGTCAGAGACTGGTTCAATCATGGCATTCGTGGAAAAGGTTGGGGGAGGCCTTTCTTCAGCAATGGACTTGCAATGGCTGCTGCTGCTGCTGCTGCTGCTAATAATGATAATGATGATGACGATGATAATGAAAATGATATAGTGCATTCTCTCTCTCTCTCTCTCTCTCTCTCTCTCTCTCTCTCTCTCAAAGTCGTCTAAGTATAGCGGTCACTATTCACCATATCAGTTCAGGTCGCTTCAGGTCCTGTATCATCTAATTACGCCTATCCAAGGCAGTTTACATCCATTCAAGCCAAGTCAGTTTTAATCACAACAGGTCGTCAGGTTCAGTTGGGCCCATTCAGGCAATTCAGGGTAAATTATGTCAATGCATGTCCATTCAGACCATTATAGGTCCAGAACAATTCAGCACACCACACTAATGTCCTTCCAGGCAATTTCAGGTCCAGTTAGGTCTACCTGCGTCTCTTCAGACCCATTCACGTCTATTCAGGTTATTTATATCCACTACTGTCCGTTCAGTTTCATTTACATCCACTACTGTCAATTCAGTTTCATTTACATCCACTACTGTCCGTTCAGTTTCATTTACATCCACTACTATCAATTCAGTTTCATTTACATCCACTACTGTCAATTCAGTTTCATTTACATCCACTACTGTCAATTCAGTTTCATTTACATCCACTACTGTCAATTCAGTTTCATTTACATCCACTACTGTCAATTCAGTTTCATTTACATTCACTGCTGTCCATTCAGTTTCATTTACATCCACTGCTGTCCATTCAGTTTCATTTACATCCACTACTGTCAATTCAGTTTCATTTACATCCACAACTGTCAATTCATTTCATTTACATCCACAACTGTCAATTCATTTCATTTACATCCACAACTGTCCAATCTGTTTCATTTACATCCACAACTGTCCAATCTGTTTCATTTACATCCACAACTGTCCAGTCTGTTTCATTTACATCC
The DNA here is from genome assembly GCF_032717465.1 of Coenobita brevimanus. Lineage (NCBI taxonomy): Eukaryota > Metazoa > Arthropoda > Malacostraca > Decapoda > Coenobitidae > Coenobita > Coenobita brevimanus. The sequence goes on along the minus strand of NC_136959.1, from coordinate 51,944,181 downwards.
ACAACTGTCCAGTCTGTTTCATTTACATCCACTACTGTCAATTCAGTTTCATTTACATCCACTACTGTCAATTCAGTTTCATTTACATCCACTGCTGTCAATTCAGTTTCATTTACATCCACTACTGTCAATTCTGTTTCATTTACATCCACAACTGTCCAATCTGTTTCATTTACATCCACTACTGTCAATTCAGTTTCATTTACATCCACAACTGTCAATTCAGTTTCATTTACATCCACAACTGTCAATTCAGTTTCATTTACATCCACTACTGTCAATTCAGTTTCATTTACATCCACTACTGTCAGTTCAGTTTCATTTACATCCACTACTGTCAATTCAGATTCATTTACATCCACTTTTCACGTTCATTTACATCCACTAATGCTGCTTTAAATTCAGCCTTGGATCGAACTTACATCATTTTAGACAACACTTTCATTCAGACAACTTCAGATCCATTCACATTCGTTCACACCCATTCAAGTCTGCCTCGATTCATTTACATGCTCTCTGTACTTTAACCTGGCCCAGATTTTCGTCATTTGGTGCTTATTTCGCGTTGCTCAGTGACAGATTACAATACTATGGCACTACTACACCCTTTCCACAGCACTTCTTCATGACTAGCATCATATTCTAGTGTTAACCTCTACAACTCAGCATTCAATAAAGGAGAAGTTGAGTAGTAAAATGAGTATAGTCATTAAGGTCACATCAGTCTTGTTTTAAACCCACGGACGTATTCGAGATGGCACCGTCGACTTTGTATCACCTATTACTAAGCGATTTATTATTCCTATTGCACCCTGATATTCTCTCTTATGTTATCTATATATATAAGGTGGCCCGAATATATTGCTCCACTTCCGCTCCACTGGGCAATTTCTCGTGTTTTGCGGGGACGGCTCGGTGTTACCAGTATCTGCCCTGCATCATGTACTCATTTCCTGCTTTCGGTGCTACAACGACGTCCACACCAGCCAACTAAGCAACACACATGATACTGCCAGGTGTGTGTGTGTGTGTGTGTGTGTGTGTGTGTGTGTGTGTGTGTGTGTGTGTGTGTGTGTGTGTGTGTGTGTGTGTGTGTGTGTGTGTGTGTGTGTGTGTGTGTGTGTGTGTGTGTGTGTGTGTATGTGTGTGTGTGTGTGTGTGTGTGTGTGTGTGTGTGTGTGTGTGTGTGTGTGTGTGTGTGTGTGTGTGTGTGTGTGTGTGTGTGTGTGTGTGTGTGTGTGTGTGTGTGTGTGTGTGTGTGTGTGTGTGTGTGTGTGTGTGTGTGTGTGTGTGTGTGTGTGTGTGTGTGTGTGTGTGTGTGTGTGTGTGTGTGTGTGTGTGTGTGTGTGTGTGTGTGTGTGTGTGTGTGTGTGTGTGTGTGTGTGTGTGTGTGTGTGTGTGTGTGTGTGTGTGTGTGTGTGTGTGTGTGTGTGTGTGTGTGTGTGTGTGTGTGTGTGTGTGTGTGTGTGTGTGTGTGTGTGTGTGTGTGTGTGTGTGTGTGTGTGTGTGTGTGTGTGTGTGTGTGTGTGTGTGTGTGTGTGTGTGTGTGTGTGTGTGTGTGTGTGTGTGTGTGTGTGTGTGTGTGTGTGTGTGTGTGTGTGTGTGTGTGTGTGTGTGTGTGTGTGTGTGTGTGTGTGTGTGTGTGTGTGTGTGTGTTTACACATGGATCACCGTATATTTGTATCGCCGAAGTTTGCTTTAATAAAGCATACGAGAATAAAAAGGGGTAATATGGAAAATAAGTCGCTGAGAAATAAGCGCTACACAGACTGAGACCAAGACCCCCCAGTCAGAGATATTCAAAGCCCATGCCTATTACTTCATTCACGTCAGGCTCTTTTCCACCCTTTCCTGTCAATTTACATCTCTCAGATTATAACCCAATCAACGTTTATGTGATTCAGGTCAAGTCCATAAAAAATTCATCCAGTTCTTTCCTACCCTAGCCTGGGAACGAACTCGCATCATTATAGACATGCGGCCTCTCTAACCACTCGGCTACCACCCTGTGAAAATGGGCGTTGAATGTCGGCAAGTAAGGTTTAGGTCCAAATCCTCTCTTCGAAAATCAAGGGCAGGGGTGGAGTAGTTCAGAAAATGAGTGGGGTTTTGCAGTACGGAATGGCCAGAGAGGAATGGGATCGTGGTGAGCAGTGGGGTTGGCCACGAAAAGAGGGGGCTGCAGGTTGAGATTAAGTATTTATAGAGAATCAAACGGAAGAAGGAAACAAGTGGGTGAGATGAAAAAAAAAATGAAAGAATAAATAAGTAAATAAAATGTAAGGAGGACGGGCTGGAATGGTGACGCATGACGGGTGGGGGATATCCTGTGTAGATGGGTGTTGTGAGTCCATCGTTAAGGTGCAAGACAAAGATTTTTCAACCAACATTACTGGGGAGTAAAAGTATGTGGAGTGAAAAGGAGTGGGCAGGATGGGATGAGATACTGATGGGTGGTGGGGAAGGATGGGGAGAGAATTATAAAACAAAATGTAAGGATGGGGTTTGCAGGTTGGACGGTATAAGTGTCGTTAAAATTTCAGTTAAAAAAAAAAAAGTAACAAGATAGAAAATAAAAGGAAAAAAAGTGAGAATGTGTTGTTCTCATACAACTGGCATCTTGTGACGTTGGTAAATATACGAAGAAAGTAGGATTTGCATACAAGAATATATGTATTTTTGTCATGAGCATGTTTAGCTAGGAATCTGACGCTAGGTACTTCTCCACGCGTAATATGAGAGTCTGTGTTATGTTACAGTCTACGCGTGGCAAGACGATTTCTTCCACGTGCTTATAATTATGTCGAAGATGATAATTTTCCTCATATGACTACAAACGTTTGCTGATAATCTTGTAGTCAATACATCACTTGCAGTTCGACCGGTACACCATGAAATATTTGTTAACTAACATATCTATAAAAATTCGGAAGAAATTCAAACACAGCGCTGAGTGCTAAATAAAACGTAGTTCTTAACACTTCTGGCATAGTTCGTTCCTCAGTATACACATAATTTCTGTCATCCTGTGCTGTACAGTACTTCCTCTGAATTCAATGCATCTTTTCCCTCAAATATTACGAACAGAACTGAACATTATATCCTGAACGAGGAAGCAGAAAATGTATAATGAGAAAAAAAAGATCTGAATATAAATGCTCTAAGTATGGAATCAGTAGATGCCTATGATTTTTCAAACTCTGCTATTAACTAGTGATTTGATTTGAAATGATGTCAAAATGTATTATTTACAATAATGCATTAGCAAATATTTTTTTTTATATTTGCTCTCTCTCTCTCTCTCTCTCTCTCTCTCTCTCTCTCTCTCTCGATATTCAGCGCTCAGCATCTTTCAGTAATATAATCCACTTGTTACATTTGGATTCCATTAAAAGGATGAGCAGTGGGAAAGTGGGGTTTAGGGATGGATGGAAGAGTGTGGTAGTGATGGGGAAGGTTGCAGTGGAGGAGTGGGGTAAGGGAAAGGATGGGAAGGGTTATGTGATAGCGATGTGGTATGGCTGTGTGGTGGTGGTGATGGAGTAGAAGGAGTGGAAGTGGTGTAGTGTGGTAGTGCTGGGGTATGATTATGTGGTGAACAGAGTGGGCTGCAGTGGTGTAAAATGTGGTGGAATGGGGTGGAGGAAAGGAAGGTAGGGTTGTGTGGTGGTGGTGGTGGTAAAGAAAGGTAGGGTTGTGTGGTGGTGGTGGTGGTGGTGGTGGGAGGGGTGGCGGTTTGGGTGTAGAGGAGGGCTGGGCTGCGGGGTTTAGGTTGTTTAATATACTTGAGGAACACGTTGGATGGCAGGGCAGAACAAGTGAAGGGGTGGGAGGACAGTGAGAGCTGGAGAGGTGACAGCTGAGAAGGTAGGGGTGGGGGGAGGGATGTGGAGGTCAAGGCTAAGCAAGAGGGGGGAGGTGAGAGGGGAAGGGAGGGGTAGATCGGGAGGGAACTGGGGTTGGCAGGAGGAAGAATATAGGGAAGAGTGGGAAGGGGAGAGGAGGGAAGAAGTGAGCAGGAGGGGAGGGAAGGGAGGAACGGGGGAGGTGGGGGTATCTAAGAAGAGGCTGCAGAGACATTTTGATCGCCTGGAGTCATATGGGGAGGGGAGAGGACGAGACTGGGTTGGGGAGTGGAGAGGAGGCGACAGGGGATTGGGTGGGGAGTGCGGCGAAGGGGAGGGATGAAGTCAGTGAAAATATTCATCAGGGGAGGTGGGGAGAGGAGGGAATGGGGGGAGGAGGGGAAGGTAGGGAAAGCGAGGTATCAGGAGAAGGGGGAAGGTGGGGAGGGAAAGGGATGAAGGGAGAGAAAGAGAACGAAAAGTATGGGAATAAAAAAATATATATATAGTCGCTGGAAAAAATGTGAAAAAGGACGCCACAGAGACGAGGTCATGAGGAAGAAAACAATGACAAAACAAAACAAAACAGAGGGAAAGGGATAAGCCTAACCATGGTTGGGCTGGAACACAGGAGAATGAAGAAATAGTTTTAAAAGTAAAAAGGGAGGTTGGGAGAAAAGCTATGACGATACTGGAGAGCACAGAGAGGGAAGGGTACCAGGAACTGAGTAAATGCGACTCGGTGGCTTGGTCGATTTGGTACTGGCCTCATGTTCGGGACGCTGTTGTGAATTCGAGTTACCTGACTGCCACTGGGCTTGTAGGGTGAAGGATCACACTCTAACACCAGTTCGCAGAGATCTATTAACACCTTCAATCCAATTATTCAGTTTTATTCTTGCTATTTTCAAGCAATGTTATTAATCAAAACACAGACTTTGAATATTAGTAGTTAGATAAAATTTTAAATAGCCACTCCAGTACTAAATGTCAGTCCGCAGCTGAGTATAAGAATATAACATAAAAAAGTCATAGGATTCAAGGTACAGGGTATTAGCCAAATCTACACCAAATCACTGTTTACTACCACTGTCTTCTGCTTTACGCCTGTGCCTAGTTAAAGTCCTGCCCTTCTCCTACCTCCTCTACGACTTTACCTGCAAAAGAGCATAAGGGAGAGACGAAGAACAATGGAAGAAAACCGATAAGAGTGCATGCATGAAAGGGGAGGTCGGGGGGAGGAGGAGGGGATGAAATTTAGACTGATGGAGTAATACTGTTATTTTGTCCTCACGTGAAGCACCATTGTTCTGATGTTATTCTTCGTGTCTGTGTCCACTTACTTGATTACCACGGATGCTCTCATGTATCCCAGGTCCTCTTATTCTTGCTTGTAATTTATTGCTGCTCTCTCTCTCTCTCTCTCTCTCTCTCTCTCTCTCTCTCTCTCTCTCTCTCTCATATATTCTCGCTTTCTCTTTTTCATGTATCTGTTCTTACACCTCTCTCTCTCTCTCTCTCTCTCTCTCTCTCTCACACACACACACACACACACACACACACACACACACACACACATAAATCATATTCTCACCTTCTCATTTTCATGTATCTGTTCTTACATTATCATGTCTTCACTTTTGTAGACGTTATCATCGCTCTCTCTCTCTCTCTCTCTCTCATTGTCATTTTCCTGCCTCCTCCTCTTTTTCTTGCATCTTACATCATCGCATCTTCGCTTTTCTAAACGTTATCATCTCTCTCTCTCTCTCTCTCTCTCTCTGCATTCCACACACACACACACACACACACACACTACTAACAAAATCAACCGCACCACCCGGAAGACCTATTCGCTCGTTTCATCACCTCACACAACCTTCCTTCATTTACGTCACCTGCGACAACCTTCTCACCTGGACACGTACTCACCACACCTACGAAGGCTCTATGACACCTCTTCCCTACTGCTGTCTAGGTTATTTGTGGAATCTAAGCTGACTAGTGAAAATCCATGCGTCAAATCATGGAGGAAAAAATTTATTAGTATGAATTATAATGTGTGTGTGTGTGTGTGTGTGTGTGTGTGTGTGTGTGTGTGTAAGAGAAAACTAATGCATAACAACACAGAAAATATTAATGCATAATAACATGTAAGAGAAAACGAACGTGTAATAACCTATAAAATTAATCTGTAATACAGAAAATACATCGCTACGGAAAAGGCGCTAAGATAGTCCGCTAAGCTAATCAGAATACGACCTCTGAACCCCCTGCGCATGTGTAATCAAGATCCAGGTAAATATTCAGCTCAGGTGTGGTTAACTCATGTATATAAACGAACGCTCTCCCTTCGCCATTTCAATCCAATGACGCTATTTTCTGCTCTGTTCCTGCTGTCTGTGCGTAGGCAATTACATTCAGGTATTCACTTCAGGTGCGACTGACTCATGCGTTTGGGTCCCATAATTACCTTTCCCCTCCCTCCCTCCCTCTCTCTCTCTCTCTCTCTCTCTCTCTCTCTTTCTCTCTCTCTCTCTCTGGGGGGTGGGTGTTGAGTTGCACTAGAAATGTTGTGTGTTCATTGACGTGTCTTTGTTGTGGCGATGTATTGCGTAATAGCTCAGGTCTTGTGTTCTTAGGCCAATAGTTCAGCCATTTGGTATACATAATCTCAGTCCAAATGTTTAGGTATCGCGAGGTCAAAATGAACGCACTGAACTGTATTAATCCTGTAATTGTCGGCAGATTCTTTTGGGTTCTTGAATGGAAAGGGCGCTAAGGCTAGTGTGAAGGCCGGCGTAAGACATGACCTTCTTTGTCATCACTTATTCTGGGGGGATGACGAGGAATGGACGTCCAGGAAGAGGGCGTATAATCGTTTTCAGAATGCGATATTATGAAACAAATTAAAAGGAACTTACTGTAATGTGTTTCTCCTTTACCTTAAATCTGTTTCCCACTTCTGTATGTGTGATCTAAGAAGGCCGTCAATGCAATAAAGTTACTGATAAGTGGAGGATCACGTATGGGAAGTCACGGTTTGATGCCATGCGTAACAGCGTGAGTGGTATGGTGGTTACTGAGAAACCGAATATTCGATGGGGAAGCAGCAAAATGGCCTGACGTGCGGAGAAAGACATGGACTCGTATTCTCGCAGGCTTAGGAGGCTCCCCGGTATCTCTTCCATCTTAATTTATTTCAGACTACAGGGAGTAAAATCGTCTTATATGTTATTTATGCAGCTTATGTCGATACTGAAATGCTATATACAACTGACATGAAAATATTAAGCTGAAACGAATAAAATGAATTGCAGAGGAGGTCTTACAATCGTCTTAGCCCACAAGAATACGACGCTCGGTACGACGGGTTAGGAAGGTGGTGGAGGGTGGAGCAGGAAGGGATGAGTATTCCTTGTGAAAACGAGTTGTATGAGGGGCGGTGATGGTAGTGTGCAGTCTGAAATTAGATGCAGGTCAACAACAAGGCGGGGTGGGCGGAAGGGTGCGGGCGGGACGGGATGGGACGGTGGTGGTGGGAGGTGGGGCAGGGTGGGGGCAGTACACCCTGTAAAGAAGGAAGTTGTCGTTTGGGTGTTATGTGTAGGGTAAAGGGTTGGATCAAAGTTTTCTCCCACAATAACAATAACAAGCAAAAGTAATGATGCACCACTCCCCTATACCTTGCTTCTCAGGACGTAGATACAAACCCACATTACATTACTGAAGGTCAAGGTAAAGGCAGACTAATGCAAGAATATGCTGGTAATGTGCCTGGTGAGTGCATTCGTCTGGCTAATGTCACTGGTATCTTATCTGCTCTCGCTCTTGGGTAAGTATTCTCGTCAGCTTAGGCCGCCTTGTGGCACTTCCTTCTAGCTTATTTCTGCACATGTTATATTAGTATTCTATTGTATATTATTAATGGAAACTATGTCGACGCTGAAATTATAAAGATAATATCGATGAGAATATGAAAAATTTGTCTAAAAATCAATCGAAGAGGAGTATTTGCTACGAATCCACCTGAGCCGACGAGAATGCGACCCATAATCTCCCATCAGTCTGTCCCAACACGGCGTCAGTCACTGCGTTCATCTGCTTCTCCGAAATTCCCCTCGCAGAATTCTTCCCTTGACACTGTAGCGTCCCTTATCTTGAAGCATGACTGACGTATGTGTACACCTGGGACCCGCGAACACCGGGCACCTGGGAACCTTTACTATTGAACACCTGACTCTCTTCCATGGCGAACTTTATTTTTCATTCCTGTCACCTTCACATTATCTTATTCAGGTCAGCAGGGACTTGCCGAGCCTGAGGAGTGAGGATACAGACCCCAATTAACCCCTTCCGTTTAACATCTCTCTCCTGAGGTTAATATAATCGTGCGATGATGAAAATAGCATACTAAATAACACGTAATCGGATTCACTGGGTTGATAATTCCGCACATTTAACTCTCTCACGCTTGGGACAACTCTCTTGTTTCGTTCTGGCCAGCTTCGTATGAGCCTCAGGGTTAGAATGAGTTACAGGAGCCTGAGAGTTAAATTAAATCAAGGCAGCACGATTTAGAATGAGTCATAGAAGCCTGAGTAAGAGTTAGAATGCGTCATAGGAGCCCGAGTTAGAATGAGTCACAGGAGCCTGAGTTAGAATGAGTCATTGGAGCCTGAGTTAAAATGAGTCATAGGAGCCTGAGTTAGAATGAGTCATAGGAGCCTGAGTTAGAATGAGTCACAGGAGCCTGAGTTAGAATGAGTCATTGGAGCTTGAGTTAAAATGAGTCATAGGAGCCTGAGTTAGAATGAGTCACAGGAGCCTGAGTTAGAATGAGTCATTGGAGCTTGAGTTAGAATGAGTCATAGGAGCCTGAGTTAGAATGAGTCATAGGAGCCTGAGTTAGAATGAGTCATTGGAGCCTGAGTTAGAATGAGTCATAGGAGCCTGAGTTAGAATGAGTCATTGGAGCTTGAGTTAGAATGAGTCATTGGAGCCTGAGTTAGAATGAGTCATAGTAGTCTGAGAGTCAATATCTAGTAAGAATAGACTGACACCTTAGAACCGCATGCATGGCACACCAGAAAATAAAACATAAACACCAGAAAATACCATCAACAATAAAGTTAGACATTAGATAACACCGACACCTGAAAACGTGGATTACAACACCATCAAAATAAACGGAATGCAAGAAAGAAAACCCATACGAGCCCTTCTGAGGCGTAGGGATCCGAGACTAGGCCACCTGAGTTTCACATACAGCCATCCTACTCTCCCTGGCGGCACTACACGATACAAACACGAACAATCACCTATTGGGGATCGAACTCACACGCATCTAATCAGGGTAATAAAACTGGGAGTCCTGACCACTGGACCACCAGGCACAGGGAAAAGAGATAATCCAGAGAGCAGACCTCGTTCTTGTGGCTGCCTCCTCCATCCCGCTAAAGCTTATCACCTGTCTGACACAATATGAATGAGTACTAATCTTTGTCATTATTTTTAATCTCACTCCTCTTATCTTGTCTTGTTGTATGTGGGTGATCCTGAAATTTATCACCTAAAAATCTACCATTAGTCCATAATATATAATTAATTTTATGCACAAAAAATGAGAAGTACAATATCATCATCCTTATTTTTACCGAAATTTTCGCTATTTCGGTACGACTTTAGTGATAAAATTTTGACTCTCTCTATGATGTCCTTCAATAGCATTAAAATTATACCAAATAAAAAACACACAATGACACACGTATCAATGTATAAAAGCTCAATATGCAAAAACAAGAAATATAAAAAATATAAACAAAAAACCGACGTCGAGAAATCAAGCGTCCGTATTCGCAAAAAAAAAAAAAAAAAATGCCTCCAAGATAACAAGGTAATAAGAATATTTTGATACTCATCCTTCACCATCACTAAATCGCATCATCTCCCCAAATAGCTCGTCAGTAAGCAAAATGTCTACTGGATCCTCAAACCCTTCACTGTGATAATATATTTCTTGTTACATTCTCACTATCTCAGGTCTGTAATGTTTAGCTTCTGGAAAGACTTTATGAATGGAGGAGTTAGGTCTTCATCAACCTCTTCCTTACTAGGGGTCTTTCTTATGTTTAAAAAAAATAAAATCGTCAAGAGGCAGCAAGAATAAACCAAAAAGAAACACGTGTCATTTGATTTATTACTTAGCAGACAAAACCACCAACCATGCCCTGCTACGTGACAAACCAGCCTCCCTCTCACTTGTTATCTTTCTCTTCGCTCAGCTGTGTCATCCGGGGCGCAGGTCGGGAAACGTGCCTTGATAATTGTCTACGTACGTGAAACCACAAAATTTTCCACGCGTTTTTTTTTTTTTTTTTCATATGGGGTGATGTCTTCGGGAATCCCACCCTTTCTCTCTCTCTCTCTCTCTCTCTCTCTCTCAGCACCCTTATCAACGATCTCATTACTCAAGCACACAAGGGTCTAACCAACACAATCTCGAATAATGACATAATCCTTAATTACATGTGCCTGCAAGAACTGATAACAACACTCGCCCAAAATGCGATACGGATAAGAGAAGCAACCTGATTAGATTTCTTAGTTCAAGATCAAAGTCCTTATCATAACCTTTGGTTCATTTGTTAACAGTTCACTACAATTGCTGTTATCAGACGAAAATATTCAGAGGAAAATATTCAACTCAGGATTTCTAGTATGCGGGGGTTAATGGAAGCTGTCTCTAACTCCTCCCCCACCAGCAATTTTAAAGTATATCCTAAGCCGAATAAAAATGACACATGATTGCAATAAAATATGACTCTCTCAGGTAGAGGGAATAAAAAACACTTCCTATATTCTTCACTCCCCTATCAGCTTGTACCGTCCCATCTTACACCGGTAATTAAATGTCAGTTTACTCGGAAACTGATTTACTATTACCGTATGCCATTCGGTGCTACAATATTTACCTGTCAAAATCCAGGACTCTTTAAAATATTTTCGCCCCTCCCTCCGTCCCTCTTCCCGCTCCATGGCAAACCTAAATTTCTGCAAAGATGTAAGCCAAATTAACGACAGACTCTGACTTTGGATATGGATAATTTAGAACAGTTTTATAATCAGCATGGTAGGTAAACTATCAAAATCTGGTACCAAACTATAAAAATATTGATGAGATTCCCTTCAAATACAGTAAGGAGGCCAAGTACACCCTCCTGAATGTTTTGGTGAAATGTGGAGAAGTCAGTCAAATGTTAAGTTCAGATAAGGTCTGTTTCTCATATTTCAACACATCTCACTTATGGTAAAAGGGGGTGAAGGGTGGGGTTGTCAAGGCTGGGTACGCATCCTTGCCTTAACCTCTAACTCGCTGACAGCTGGGATTTTGCTCAGCTGGATAAAATCGCCCAGTAATTGCGTCCGTAAGAGAGAAGAAATAATCATACAATACATGGGAACTCTTTCACATCTGTTTAACACTTAAGTTTTTTACATTTCTTCGTAAGCCAGCCATGAACCTTCTTACACACACACATACGCACACACACACACACACACACACACACACACACACACACACACACACACACACACACACACAACAACCCCTCCCTATTACACCACGAAGGACTTTCCGCATTGCTGTGTTAAACGACCATCTTTCTTGATCATCCAATTTTCCCAGCATCTTCCTCAAAACTCTTGCGTTGGCTTTGTATTCCTTTTATCCTATCAATTTCCCTCCTTGCCTTTGCGTCAGGAACCCACCTCACGACTTCACAACCCCCTCCCCTTCCATCCACACCCCACAACCCTTCCCATCACCCTCCACAAACCCCCTCCAATCGTACCCCACACCCACTTATTCTGTCACTCCAATAAATAAACAGAGACAGATAAACAGATGGATAGATAGATATCGTACATAAATAAATAAATAAATATATAATCCCTCCTCACAGCCTTGCTACTCCCACAACCTTTATCATCCCATCAATACTCTGTCCTGCTATACACAAACTCCCTTTATCCTTTCAGCTCCCTGTGTACTAACCGCATTCTTCAACTTATTCCTTCCCCATATCTCATTTTCCATCCCCGCCCCACAATCTCTTCAAACCCCACCCCACAACCTTTCATCCCCACCTCATAATACCTTCCATCCCCATCTCACATCCTGGTCCATCATTACCTAACATTCTCCATCCAACAAATAACTTTTTCATCTCCACACTACAACCTACTTCAATATCCACTCTACGTCTTCCATCCCCACTCCACAACATGCTTTCATCCACACCCTACATCTTCCATACCCTCCTCACGCCCTCTTCCATCCCCAACCAATATATTTCCTCCCCAATCCACACTCTCTTCCATTCCCAACCCCCCATCTTTCCTCCCCATCTTAAAACCTTACTATTCTCCCCAACCCCTTACCCCGTCCATCTCGCATCCAAGCAGTCGAGATGCGGGCACAAGGACTAAAGTGGTTGTGGGTGTGCAGTGGCATTGTCCGGCAAGTTATCGTGTCGAATTACTACATGTGTAACGGGAGAGAGTTTTATGTGTGTGTGTGTGTGTGTGTGTGTGTGTGTGTGTGTGTGTGTGTGTGTGTGTGTGTGTGTGTGTGTGTGTGTGTGTGTGTGTGTGTGTGTGTGTGTGTGTGTGTGTGTGTGTGTGTGTGTGTGTGTGTGTGTGTGTGTGTGTGTGTGTGTGTGTGTGTGTGTGTGTGTGTGTGTGTGTCGGCCCTGTGCTGGAGATTGTAAATTGAGGATGGGAGAGGAGATTAACCCTTTCACTCAGAGAACGTCACTTCTCTGCAGTTCATATATTTAGACGAATTTAGTCAGCTTTGAATAAATATTTCGAACTGGGAGGTTAGGCAGATCCTCACTTTACCCTTTCCCTATGAAGGATAAACCCAAAGTTTTATAAATCGCGCGTAGATGGTAAAAATAAAATAACAAAGTCGTCCTCGAACTGAGAAGATTTAACCCCTGCACGTAATCCTTCAAGCAGAAACTTGCACGCAAGCTGAAGCAAAAAGCTGGGTTGGCAGTGTACATTTAACCCCTTCCAAGGTTAGCGTGCGATGGTTAGAAGTGGGTTAGCATGACAGAAGTTAGATGGTGTGGGCGAGACAGTATTAGGTTAAGCTAGTGTAAAATACGGTACATTAAGCTGGATTAGATCAGGTTCGCGCCAGTTAGCTCAGCCAGTATAGTAGAAAGGAGGGGGAGGCGGTGGCTCAATCGGTACAGAGGTGGCCTGCAGTCCTACCGGACCCAGGTTCAAATCCCGGCTGGGGCAGGGAACAGTTTAATGATTTGAATATCATTAAAATCAGACTTTACTGATCTACCAAAAACCCGCCGACATGTCGTAAAAATACCTCAGCTAATACCAATACACCAGTCCTGTATGAGACAGCCCTAGCATGTATTCAATATGGATGGTGAGTGTTAGCGCCGAAGTGGTGACATGTAGAGGTGTGTGGTATGTAGGAGGACTAGCCTACTGGGCCTTGACAACAGGCTATGAAGCCTATGCCAAGTCGGACACATTAAAAAAAAAAAAAAAGTAAAACAAGTACGTATATTTGAAAACAACAAATCTGCTACAAATCCACAAGCATAATTCTAGTGATATGAGAGGAGCTGAGGAATGATAATATAAAACAGTGACGCAGATCTTCCACTCTACAGACTAAACGGATCGCTAACACATTTACGAATTGCTGAAGCCCAGATTAAAGTAGGTTAGCTTAGGTACCGCTACTAAGATATGGTAGGTATTTGATGAGGGAAGGTACTGAGTCTGTGTACTGAACGCCCCCTGATGCTAAATACACATACAATGGGGAAGGGGGAAGGCTTAAAGATGAGATACACTGACCAAACACCATAGAGTAGCTTAGTTTTCTACCCTAAAGCACAAAAAGGACCATAAATACACAAATACAGCTCATGAGGAGTATACAAATATGGTGCCACGAAAAAAACACTTAATACCTTACGTAAAATACAATTATCGTGCACCATACACCTAAACTGTACTCTAACATCATCCTGCCTTTACCTCTATTGAGAGAGAGAGAGAGAGAGAGAGAGATTGTTCCCTCTGACGCTCTTTCACAATTCCATTATTCATTTAATTTCTGCAGCGTCTTCCCTCAGTCATTAATGTTCTCTCTCTCTCTCTCTCTCTCTCTCACCTGTAATCAGCGCCTCCTACTGACTTGCCTCAACACCTGTTCTTACACTTGTACATACAGTACACCTGGTCCTCACTAAGCCATATATCATTTTTTTAGCCTACATTTTTTTCTCACTGCTATCTCTTCCTCCTCTCTCTCTCTCTCTCTCTCTCTCTCTCTTTCTTTTTCTCTCTCTCTCTCTCTCTCTCTCTCTTGTCACCTAAATTTCTCACTACTAGTTATCTTTAGCATGGTGTTTCTGGTTCCAAATTCTTCTTGTTTATATTTTCCTCTCTCTCTCTCTCTCTCGTAACCTAAATTTCTCACTACTAGTTATCTTTAGTACGGTGTTTCTGGCTCCAAATTCTTCTTGTTTATATTTTCCTCCCTCCCTCCCTCTTCTCTCTCTCTCTCTCTTACACAACCTACTTTCCTCACTATTAGTTATCTTTGGCATGGTGTTTCTTGTTCCATATTCTTCTTTCCTGTTTTTTTTTCTTCCCCCTCCCCCCCACTCAATCTCTCTCTCTCTCTCTCTCTCTCTCTGTGTCGTGGCCATACATGTGCGCGTCCAGCTGCACCTGTCCACCTACACACTGCCACAGGTGTTCACCCTCGTCTGACGCAACCACCTCACTCACATTCCATCGTTATCTGTTATATTACACACATTCCTCTACACAGATAACTGCTGTACTGGGTAGCTATGCAAAAAATTACATATATACTGTTAGGTGTGTGTATAACGTTCGTACCAATGCTCACTAGTAACAAGAACTACTTTGTCATGTTCTAGGTAAAGCATACTCGAGATAATCTTACTGAGAAGCTTTTTCTGGCACAATTCTACAATATAGTTACATCATTTCACGGAGTCAAAACGTATGCGCATCTGCTTATCTCTTGCCAGGCGTCATATCCGTCTTTTGCCCCCGATGCTGGAGATGGGCGCCTTCGGGCGGTCGCACTGACATACGAATAGCAGTGCGGCTCCACTGCCTGACTGTGCAAACGCTTCTCAGCCCATCCCTATCCCCTGCAAGGAGGAAGGTGGACTGCACGGGGGGGGGGGGCAACTTTAGCCAGCAGTCTACTGGTTCACATTCAGAAGAAATTGGGGTTACTACTACTACTACTGCTGTTGCTGCTGCTACCCTCGATGATTGTGGCTGACTAAGGACCTCCAGGCAGCCTCACGCTGGCTCACCTACAGTCCCCCATCCATCCCCACATACCCTCCCTCATGACTTATGCCACTCTGTCCCTCCGTACCATGCGTGACAGCATATAAAGACAATACAACAAAATTTTGTACCGTCATGCAGGATGAATGATAAAATAAAAGGAAACTATGGGTGCCGTAACGGATGATATGAAATTATATGAAATGAAAGATACCGTAAGTACTGAACAAATGACCTCATTATCAATAACAGTAAAGAAGGGAGAGATGTTCATAAAAATGTGCATTAAAAAAACAACAACAAGAAAGTAAGCTACTCTCCCTTCCATACACTTGGTGTCTTGCTACTCACGTACAAAATAACTTAGAAATTTTGGCACACTGCAGAAGGTACTGTTGAATTAATAAGTCTGTGGTACAGTGGGTGTAACAAAGGGTTGATACTGAAAACAGTTAAGTGTTTTTACAGGTCTTAGTGCAGCTAGTTAAACGGACCGAAACAATCTCTTAATAGTGGTCACACAATAAAGTTACTTAAGCGCCTCTGTATCCGCAAAAACTGACCGTTGAAGCCTTTGGGACAGGAACTTCTGGCCTCGACTGTACGTCCGTATTATCCACATGGTCTGTAATATCACCCCAACCAGTCTACGCAGTGCTCGATGCCCTTCATGTTACTGACATTTTGTTTGCTGCCTTTTCACTGACGCTGCAGTATACCTATAAACACTTTTTACATAAATCAAAACATATTCAGATAAAGCTCAACATGACTGAATTTAATGAACAAAGAATACGATATAGTCATATCAAGGCTGGGAACTAAAATTGTCGGAGGGAAACTCAAATGATGAAGTCTAAGTGTGAATAGCCGAATTTATCGATGCTACTGCCGAACACTTACAAACTGATAATTAGATTGGCTAATCCACTTAAGTCAATTATGCATTTTATATTCTACTCCTGCTATTTTCAAACGATTTTATGCAGTACAGACATATTTCTAATTACAGGGGTTAGACACAGCCTCCTCTAGCCTCTTCAAATTTAAAGGGTCATCGTGCCGTGAACAACATCGTCTAGTGGTTGCTTGAGTATAGTTAATAATACGTCATGATGTGATGCGACTGCGACTGAGGAGTTGAGAGTAAGGATGGGACTTGAATGTATTGGTGTTGTGATGAGGAGGGGTAGATCTTGATGGTTTGGGTGGGCATGTGGAGAGGATGGAAGATGACAACTGGGTGCGGGGGGGTGAAAGGTATGAACGCTGAAGGTAAACCTGTGAGAGGCAGACCGAAATAGACATGGGACGAGATCAGGAATAAAGGACTGAATGGAAAGGCTGCTAGAGATCGAGCACCGTGGAAAGCCGCCAATAGCAGACCAAGGCCGACGCATGCACCGTGGAAGAGGAGTTAAAGGACACTCAATTCCCAAATGTCTAAAGTCACGCTGAAGGCAACATGGCATCGGGGTGAGCTGGTCTGATGACGCCATAGCGGCCTCGAGATCAACTTCAGCTGTGGGGAATATGCATTAAAATTTGTGCGAGACAGCTTCAGTGCTCTCTTATAACGGTACTCCGAAACTTTATCAACTTCTTGAGTCATTACTTTATTTTCTGCTATTTAATGTAACTGTGAGGCATTTAATATTGGAGAAGTGCATGGAGGCTGCCTTTTCACTGAAGGAGATTTCTGGCAGCGTAGTATGGAGCACAAGAACATTAACAAAAAAAAAAAAAGTCGTTGAATAGACGGATTATACAAGAACATATGCAAGCGTTGTCTCATTAACCGGTACCGTCACTGAACAAGCCATAGATAATTCCTGAATGACACCTCCGTGACATAAATGCAAGATATAAAGTGGGTATTAGTGTCAAAGGAGTGACACGTATGGTGTGGTTCTCTATGCTGAGTATCGCGTGGGTTATTAAGAAAAAAAAAAATACAATCAAGGTTGCTTAATGTGTACTATAATAGACAGTGTGAACAGTATTATTTTGAGGCTGTGCTATGGTATTATTTCCGTGTTCGCTGACGTAGCACTGTGTTGTGTTGAGATGCTTCGTGTTGACTGAAGCTGTGTAGTGTGAGCCTGTGTTGTGTTCTTGTATTGAGTAAAGTTGTGTTGTGGTGGTCCCGTGTTGCGTTATGTTGTGCTCTACTGTGTTGAGTTCGATAATAATGTACCGTACCGACGGCGGTGTCAGTCAGGCCCAGCACCGCTGCCACAAGCTACACACCAACCCTGACGCCCCTATTTTTTTTTTTTTCCTATGATAAACTCGCCGAGGCAACTTTACAGATAAAAAAAAAAAAAAAAAAAAAAAAAAGGCTAAGGCTATTCTGAAGCATGAATTGTTAAAGTCACGTGATACAGGGAATAGTTACTAAGAAATATATTTACACATTATATATATATATATATATATATATATATATATATATATATATATATATATATATATATATATATGAGAGAGAGAGAGAGAGAGAGAGAGAGTGTTTTGAATACATGTCAAAGTCACCATCAACATGTACTGCACTGTTTCACTGGTGGGCAAAAGCAAGTACTTCAATAAACATATTCCACTTCCGTCAGTTGGTTTCTAAAACCAACTGTCGTCTATATCGCTTCCCTCTGGCCTTCATATTGACGACGATGATGATGATGATGATGATGATGATGATGAAAATAATAATAATAATAATAATTATAATAACAATAATAATAATAATAAATAATAATAACAACAATAATAATAATAATAATAGTAAACCAGAGACGGGCCTAAGGTCAGATGTTAATGCTAAGCGAACTACGAGGAAAAAAAAAAAAAGCCTGATAGCAGTTCCAGTTTACTGACGTCAATCGAAGAATTCTGAAATATTTTACTGAAAGGTATGTTAATATTAATAATAATAATAATAATAATAATAATAATGATAATAATACTGTAATAATAATAATGTTAATGAAAATATAGTAGTAGTAGTAGTAGCAATAATAATAATAATAATAATAATAATAATAATAATGTGCCAATCAAAATCATACACGTATCCACAGAATTTCATCTCTGGCGACAATAATCACAATAAACACAATATATTTTCATAAACCACACTGTTATATATATATATATATATATATATATATATATATATATATATATTTAACAGTAACTTTTATCACCGAGGAACAGGCAAGAGAGAGAGAGAGAGAGAGAGAGAGAGAGAGAGAGAGAGAGAGAGAGAGAGAGAGAGAGAAGCTGATTCCTGTTGACCTTATGGAACGGTTTGGACAAGACTGCTAGAAGTAAAGAAAAAAAATAAAAGAAAAAAGTTCCATTCCAGTTCGCCTTTTTTTTTTTTTTTTTTTTTTGTCTGAGCAACATAACACGCATCTCGTTTTAGTGGTAAATCTCTCTCTCTCTCTCTCTCTCTCTCTCTCATCATCCTTCTTCCTCTCTCCAGCTCTTTTCTTCTTTCCCAATGCCCTTTCTCTCCCTCTCTTCTTCTTATTCCTCGTCCTCCTCTTTCTTGTTTCCCCTCTCTCTTTCCATCCTTCTTTCCTCCTCTCATCTTCCTTCTCTCATTCTTCTCCCTACTCTCTTCCTCTTCCTCCTCCCTCTCCTCCAACTCGCCACATGCTACTATCACGTCCGCACCACCGCACCGCAATTAAGTCCTTTATCCCATTCAATTAACGAGCACCAACCACCCCATTAACCCCTTAGCTAACTGCCGCTGAAGGGTAGGTAACAGGAAGGCCAGTGAGTAAGAATTTTTTAACGAGAATCATAACAAATAATCACCACCACCACCACCAACAACAACAAACAACAACAGCAATAGTAGTAGTAGTAGTAGTAGAAAATAAATAGTCACCGTTTTCCCACCATTTTTCATCGTTTTCTTCACATCACCTCTGGCAACTCACATTTACCAGACTCTAACAACTAATCCCTTCATTCACAAGACGTATTATTTTCTTCTTACTCTCTCCACACGACTTTAACAAGCATCACTACGAGACGTTCTTCCTAAGCTGACTAACATCGTCTGAGGGTCGCAAGAATTTGAAAAGTACGTCCACGGGTTGAAGGGGTTTAGTAAGTTACGAGGCCTGGTTCTGACGGAACGACTCTGACATAATTTCTTCCTTATTTAACATCTGAAATTTCGTGGCACAGCGTTGTAATATGAATTAAGTTATAATTTTCCACATAGACATACTGCATACTGATGATTTTTTTTTTTTTTTTGTGCTAATATGATCGTCAGAGAAATTTCGTGTCATGACAAAAAGGGCATGTAATTTTATCGTACAATAGAAATATAATCCAGAAAGGTTCTCACTCTTCTAAGCACCAATATAAGTTCAAAATCACTTAAATATTGCAGAAACTCTACACAACGTACCTGAATATTGCAGAGAAACACTAAACAACTGACCTAAACATTATATAAACACTAAACAGCTTATCTTAACACTGCAGAAACACTACACCACTTACCTAAATATTGCAGAAACACCCCAGGCAGTCCCACATCCGTCCCTCAGTAACAGCGCACCAGAACTGACGAGGCCTGCCAAGATTAGATAAAAACTGTTACAGATTCCACCGATTTTTCCTGATTTACAAAAGCATACTTATAATGTATTTGTATATTCTGAACATTAAACATTTTTCCCTCCATTAAAAGCATAGACTCCATAGAAGCTAGGCTGCTCAGTCCAGACACTTAAGAATGACTAAGAATATAAGAATGACCGAAATATAACCCCTTCATACAGAGGACGTTTTTGCAGTATATTCTAGCTTACTCCACATGAATTAATTGAACTTAGGAAGGATTTCTAGTAAGTAATTAACGAAGGCTGTATCTAATAAATCCAGCTCGCAAAAAGTCTCCCCTAAGCAGAGTAAAAATCGTCTACGGGGAACAATAAAATAAATAAGTAAATAAAGTAGACTACAATAAAAGTCCGTCCTTGTAATTAAGTTCATAACAGGAAAACCAAACTCCGTCACACCCTCTCTTCCCTCCGACTCATCCTTGCATAAAAAAGTCTTGTCACCTAAAATCACACTGAAGGTAAATTACGAAACTCTTAATGCTGTGTTAATGTCAACCCTCAGCTGTTTACCCTCTGTCTGTCTGTCTGTCTGTCTCTCTCTCTGCTGTGTGGGAGTGGAGAGATGTGCTTGTGTTTTTGTTTGTGCCTTTCCCCGGGTTCCTCCCTCAGACTAAAATATTCTCTCTCTCTCTCTCTCTCTCTCTCTCTCTCTCTCTCTCTCTCTCTCTCACACACACACACACACAAATTTATCATCTTTATCTTTTCCATACTTCTCCATACCTACCTATATAACACCTTCCTCTTGTTCTTTCTCCTGTCAACGTACCCACCTACCTTTGTTACCTAATTATCTACCTGTCTGTCTCCCTCCCATCCCTCGTATTTTTTCTTCTTCCTACCCTCATTCCCTCCCTCCCTCTCCACTACCTACCTCCCTGCCAAATTTCCCTCCTCTCCCTCTCCTGTCCACGAACGCCCCACCTCCTCTCTCCCACCAGAACCTACAGTATCTTCCTGTCTACCTCCATTTCCCTTCACGACCTACCATCCTTCCAACTTCACTGCCTGCCTGCCTCTCTGCCTGCCTGTTTGCTTGCCTGCTTGCCTATCTACCACCTTCCCTTTTTTCCTGCCTACTCTCCCTGGCAACACATCGGCAGGCTTACGCGGTCAACATCTAAGTCTCTTATTTGTACGGCGGCTCTCGTAAAAGCTAAATGTACGCCTCAGCTTGGCTCCACTACCTGCATGAGGGTGGGAGGAGGAGGACAGAGAGGAGAAGGGAAGAAGGAGATGGAAAGAGTGGGGAAAGGAAAGGAGGGGGATAGAGAGAGAGGGAGGGTAGGAGGGGATAGAGAGAGAGGGAGGGTAGGAGGGGATAGAGAGAGAGGGAGGGTAGGAGGGAATAAAGATGGGAGAGTGAGGGAGGGAAGGAGGGGGCAGAGATGGGAGAGAAGGAGGGGGAGAGAGGGAATGGGAGTGAAGGAGGGGGACAGAGAAAGGGAGGGAAGGCGGGGGAAAGACAGAGGGAGCCAAGGAGAGGACAGAGAGGGGAGAGAAGGAAAGGGATAGGGAGAAGGAGGGAAGGAGAGGATTGAGAGGAGAGAGACAGGGGGAAGAAGAGGGGGAAGAGAGAGGTTGAGGGTAGAGAGGAAATAGGAAGTGGGAGTAAGGGAAGAGAGGGAGGGGAAGGGAGGGTAAGGGGAGGGAGGGGAAGGGGGAGTAAGGGAAGAGAGGGAGGGGGAGGGGAAGAGGGAGGAAAGGAAGAGAAGGAGTGAGAAGGGGAAAGAGGATGGACGGGGAAAATGGGGAAGGAATGGCGAGGAACAGAGGGGATGATGATGATCACGTGAAAGGAGAGAGAGAGAGAGAGAGAGAGAGAGAGAGAGAGAGAGAGAGAGAGAGAGAATAAAGCAGTGAGTCAGTGGAAGAAAAATAGGAAAGGAGTAACATTAGGAAGAAAAAACAGGAAAGATAATTGGTGGGCAAATATAGGGGCAGGGAGACGGGGAAACTATGAAGGCAGGAAGAGAAGCATTACAAAGGCGGGAAGAAGGAACACTGTAGACGCGAATAACATGAGAAAAGTATATAAAAAAAAAGATGGAAATATGAAGGAAACATAGGAATGAGGAAAGAATGTATGAGGAAAATACGTACAGAGGGAGGAAGGCAAAAAGGAACGTACTGTACAAGACAAGGGACACGTATGACAGCCGCACCCACCGCTAAAGATCTCAAAGGGGAAAGAAACACCTATTTACAGCTTAAACACTTCAACGACTCTCTTCTGACTCAGAGGTCGTCCCGGGTGTGTCATGTTTACAGCTATTTCGACACGACTGGATCCACAGCACATGCACTTCGAACACAAACCAGGCACCCCCCAGACGCACACCAACACATCACCAATGCCCCCCACCCCATCCTTCAAACTGGCACAGTAAGTGAGTGAGTAAGTGACACAGTTAGGGACACGCACTGGGTTTGACCCCCCCCCCTCCCCTCCCCATGCGTGCAGCAAGGAAGAAAAAATACTGGAGAAGAGAAAACGAGGAACGAGAATGGACGTAGGAGAGAGAGAGAGAGAGAGAGACAGACAGACAGACAGAGAACAAGAAATGCAAAGGAAGTGAAGGGGTGAGAGGAAAGGGAGAAACAGAGACAGAAGTAGTGGAGATAAAGAAAGCAAGGAGAAGGAGAGAAAGCCAAGGTCGGTGGGCCAAGGAGCGAGAGTTTTGCTGGTAATGCTACTGTCTGACCTTGCTGAGTGCGGGTGGGGTAGACGTAAGAGCAGGGGAAGGGGATAGGGAAGGGGAAGGGAAAAGAATGGGAAAGGGGAGGGAAAGGAGGCATGACAGCCGAGAAGAATGGGAAGAGGAAGGAGAAGGGGAAGGAGAAGGGGAAGGGGACGGGGAAGGAGAGGAGAGAGATGTGAGGAGACGGGAGAGGAGGAAGTAAATGAGATCAAAGACACCATACCAGTGTCTACTCGTACTCTTACTACGTTCATCTTCACCAATTTTGCCATGGATCTGTCTGACCCTGCCTCTAACCTACACCATACCACTGCCTACTAATTCATCTGTGCGTTGTATCTACCCAGCCCTTCTAACTTTCGCTGTCTGCTACCAATAATTTATCTTCTGCTTCACACTCCTCGTAACCCACACCACACCACTGTCTACGAGTACTATCGCTGTCCTCTGGTTCACCGCCTGTGCCCTGTATCTTTCCTATCCTCCCAGTAACTTTATTTTGCTAGAGGTGGAAAGCAGGCGATGAGGAAGAAGAGTGAGGAGGAGACGGGTTAGGTTAGAGAGAGAGAGAGAGAGAGAGAGAGATACTTGTATGTTTTTGATGACTAAGTGTACTCAGACTGGTGGGTCGATTTCACTACTAACCAAGGAGACTCATTCCTGCCTCATAAGAAAGGCTCATATCATGCAAACACGAAATAAGGTTGTGAATGGCTCAGTTCCTTCAGATATGAAACCGACTAGAATGTGCCTTTTCATATACTACACCCCTTTCACCTTAACTTGGCCCAAATTTTCATCTTTTGCAGCTTATTTCACGTGGATCAGAGGTATAAGAAAACATTATGGCTCTACATCCTTTCCAATGCACTTCTTCGCGACTTAGCATCATTTTTTCGTGTTATCCTTTGTTGAAACTCAGCACTCAAGACGAAGATGGCAATTTAAGGCCAGGTTAGAGTAAAAGGAGTATAGCATGTGTCTGCACCCTGATGAAATGATGGTTTTTAGATTCTGACACACATTTTCATGCATTACCATACACCCCTACTGACACCCTTTCTTTATTCGTGCTTTTCCAGTAGGGGGAAGGGTTAATTCTGGCTACCCCACTCTCTCTCTCTCTCTCATACACTCCAAGCAGTTCCGGTCCTGCTGAGGGCCTGATAAGAAGTGTTACAATTATGGTGGCATGGAAAGCGCGCGCACACACACACACACACACACACACACACACACACACACACACACACACACACACACACACACACACACACACACACACACAAATGGGGAGATGGGATGAGAAAGAGACGAAGGGAGGCGAAAGCTAAGAAGAGGAGGACGAAAATGGAAAGATTATAATGTAGAAGGAGGAGGATGAGATGAGAGAATACCTGGCAATAACTAACACATGAGAAAATGTGTGTGTGTGTGTGTGTGTGTGTGTGTGTGTGTGTGTGTGTGAGAGAGAGAGAGAGAGAGAGAGAGAGAGAGAGAGAGAGAGAGAGAGAGAGAGAGAGAGAGAGAGAGAGAGAGAGAGAGAGAAACAAGCCAGGAAAGGAAATATGAAAGCATAGATTAAAGGCTTAAAGACAGATCAAAATAAAGCTAGTAAGGGTGGCAACAGTACTAAAAGGTTATACGGCCGTGTACCCTGGCTAGTCTCGTGAACACCCACACTCATACCCTCAACCAATCCATTAGCTCCACCCGAACTAAACACACACACACACATTCCCTCCATCACTTCTCCATTAATCCTTCCAACCAGGGCACATTCTTATGGTATCCACATTATGGCGATCATACTACATTTGCACAATTTCTGTCGTTTTTCTTTCTTCTAAACACTCTTCAGCTTAATGCTACTCCTTCCTTTTTTCACCAGTTCACTTCAAACTTGTAATAACTGTTCTTTGAACAAAATACCTACAGAAACCCTCTTTATTTTCGGATTTAGGCATTGTAAAGTGCTTTACTGGATCAAAGGTTAAACCATAAAACACGCATATTTAGTCAAATATGGCAACACGATTCCGTTGAGTTTGGCAACTTTCTTGAGGAGGGATGGGGACTGTCACCTCTTAATGTTATATATTTTTGTGTGTGGAGAGCATCTTGCATTCCCTTGGGTATGTTAGCAATTTTTCATTTTCATTTCATTTTCGCTACCGTCAGATAATTTTATCCTGCTCTGGAGAGACTTTCCTAACTGAAGAGGTTTAAACAAAGCCTGTATTACTCCATTACCCCTACAGTAAGAAAACAACAACAATAAAAATAATAATTAAAAAAAATAATAATAACAGGTTACTAATCAGAAATAACAAGAGGTGCTCGTAGTGAAGGGGCTCACCTCACCCTGGGCATCTTTCACTGTTGGTCGGCCAGGGTACGTAGCCAAAATTTATGGGGCGTTCATCCCATCAATAGTTTTTGCTGATGCCTCTAAGCTGGGTACTGCATCTACCTGTCTTCAGTACCTACCTATCTACCCGGCTATCTACCTACTTACCCACTTACGGAACTCATCTACTAATCTCAACTACCTACTTACCCCTACTTACCTATCCACGTATCTACCCACCTACCTACTACCTACTCATCTATCTACAGTACATCATTTCACCGGAAGAATACATTAATCTCTCTCTCTCTCTCCGACTTCTATCAATCTAATACTTTATTAAACATCTATCATTCCGCAGTCTCATATTTCTGACATCGCAGACAGATATACCGGCTGACAGATAGATAAATACACAGCTAGATAGGCACAGGCAGAGAGAGAGAGAGAGAGAGAGAGAGAGAGAGGCAAATGGGGTTGGAATACTGATTTAAATATGGGATGACACGTACACCCGTGGAAAGTTCCGCATTATACACTCGCTCACCACTTTGAAATAGTAAATATGAGAGAAGTGGTAGTGAAGCAATAGCCAACATTCATGTACCTGGTAACTGTGTGAGAAGGATGGAGATGGAAGAGGGAGGGGTAGGAACTATCAGCTCCCCCACCCTTCCTCCTCCCTTAACCTCTCCAATCCCACACAGCGGTACCAGACAGTTGAGTATCTGGCTACTGCTTCATTAGTGGTTGCATCAAGCATAAAGGTCCGAACTAGCAGGCACGGCAGGTGTATAAGGCGGAACTTTCCTCGGGTGTGCCCACAATTGGTGCGGATGGAACCTGTGTGCTGCAGTGTGGTAAATATCAATTGGTAAGGGCGTTCCAGTGTTAACCCTTTCAGCCCAATGACGCTCTTATCTCCACACGACCTGTTATCTTTCCTTTACCAGACGCCTTAATTTCGTAAGAGGTGGCCACAACCAAATCACCTCCACGTCCCCCTGTACTCTGCCATTTGGATGCCCTCCCTCCAGTTCACATCTCCCTCTCTCATAAATCTCTTCATCTTTCCATCTCATCCTTGGTCTCCCCCTTCTCTTCTCCCCCTCCTCTTCACTCACATACTCTTCAAGTCAGTCTCTCATTCTACATCCTCTCCACATGATCACACCATCTCAAAGTACTACTCTTACAACTTTCAGTCACAACCACATCAACACCACAACGCTCCTGTACTTTCTCATTTGTTTGTCTGTCTGCCTCTCTTAATCACCCTACCAACATCCGCGGCCTTACCACAAATTTAAACTCAGTTCATTTTTTCCTTCAGTCCATATCCCCTTTGGCCCTTTTCCTCACAGAACCACAAATCTCACCCTCTACCGATATATCTCCATTTCGTTTTCCCGGTTACCATCTCCTTACAAACTTTCGAAACAAGGGCGGCACCTGTTGTTATATCAAATCCCAATATGCAGTTGATACTATTTTAAACTTCACTTCATCCAGTTTTGATTACTCATTATATAAATTAAATTGCCAAAACATTACCAAATATATCTGTGTAGTTTATCGTTCCCCCAATGCTTCTTCGGAACCCAGTGTATTTGATTCCATATCCACTCAGTTGAGTAACCTTGACCTTGCCCTTGGCAATGAAATTACCATTTTGGGTGATTTTAACATACACAATGTTGAATGGTTATTGCATTCTGCCCGGACTGACGACACTGGTCTAGAATGCGAGCTGTTTGCGGAATCGTTTAATCTCACCCAGTTGGTAAAGCAATCAACCAGAATACCTGATAATCCTGACCATAATGCCCATCTCTTGGATTTATTCTTGACAAATAATCCAGATCAATACAGGATAGAGGTACTGTCACCACTTGGATCCTCTGACCACAATCTCATCAAAGCCTCATTAGTTAACCCTCCTACACCTCCCCATTCCGAACCTGTCAGGGTGACCCGATGGCACTTTGACAGGGCAGACTGGGATGGATTTAGAAATTATCTTGCTGATGTTCCATGGCAGTCTTTCTTCTCTAGTGATCCCAATTCTACCCAGTCCCACATTTGTGACTTAATACTAGCTGGTATGGATTTATTCATACCAAGTCAACAATTCACTAAAAGATCAAACTCTCCAAAATGGTTTGATGGCAATTGTGCCAGAGCAACAGCCCAAAAGTCATTAGCATATAACTCTTACTTAAAATCAAAAACACCTGAATCACTCTCCCAATTTAAAATTGCTAGAAATCATGCAAAAGCTGTATTAAATCTATCTAAATCAAACTTTCTTCAAAAGCAAGCATCAAAACTACTTAACAACCCTAATGACAATAGATTATTATGGTCAACTCTTAATTCTTTCAATAATAACTTTAACAAGTCATCTTCCATTCCCCCACTAAAATCTTCAGATGGCAATATTACAAATGACCCACGTGGGAAAGCAGATATCTTTGCTAGTACCTTTGCAAGAAACTCTACAATAGATGATAACAGCCAGAATGTCTCAGTACTGGAACTTGATTCTCCCGAAATTGCCCCACTTAAAATACAGACAAGATTTGTAAAATCCATCCTAGACAATTTACCTACCAACAAAGCTCCAGGTCCAGATGGAATTCCGCCAATTGTTTTGAAAAAGTGTTTCCCTGAACTTGCCTCTGTCCTAGCTAAATTATTCAGACTATGCATACGTACTTCTTTATTCCCAAATTCATGGAAAGAAGCCAATATCCACCCAGTTCCGAAGAAAGGAAGTTCGTCTGACCCCTCCAATTACAGACCAATAGCTATCACATATTCTCTTGGTAAGGTATTTGAAACTTTAATTAATAAGCATATTGTTAAACATCTTGAATCCAACAACTTAATTAATGATATACAATACGGTTTTCGCCACGAAAGATCCACCATTGACATACTCAATCTCTTAACTCATACCATCCATCAATCAATTGATCTTTTTGGAGAAACTCATGCAGTAGCTCTTGATATCTCTAAAGCTTTCGACAGAGTATGGCACCGTTCCCTGCTGTCCAAACTCCCTTGCTATGGACTAACGTCTTTTGTTCCTTTGATTTCTTCTTATCTTAGTGACAGGAAAATAAGAGTAAAAGTAGATGATGTACATTCGAATTTCCACTCAATTAACACCGGCGTGCCGCAGGGATCAGTTCTGGCGCCAACCCTATTTCTGGTTCATATTAATGATCTCTTATCTGTCACTCACAATCCCATTCACTCATATGCAGATGACTCAACACTACATAGTTCATTCACACTCAGACATCCATTTACAAAGTCTAATATCACTACCTCTCAGCTCAATACAGCCATCTCCATAAATCAAGATCTATCTACAATCAGTGAATGGGGACAAAACAACCTTGTCTCTTTTAATGCTAGTAAAACTAAATATATACAGTTTACTAATAGACAGATATTGCCAGATTCGTACATTACCTTCAGTGCTACTAATGTTCCCATTTCCAAAAGTATTGAAATTCTTGGTGTCTCACTTAACAGTGCCCTCAGCTGGACCTCTCATGTCAGATCACTTGCTAAAACCGCCTCAAAGAAACTTGGATTATTGTACAGAGTCCGTAACTTCTTCGCCGATGAGCAGTTAGCTATAATTTATAAGAGTCATGTGCGCTCTCAGCTTGAATATTGCTCACCCTTGTGGAATGGTTGTGGAGAGGTTGCATTAAGACAACTAGACAAAATTCAGAATAAAGCTGTTAGAATCATTAACAACCCTGCCATTACATATAAACTACCTCCCCTGCAAGTAAGAAGGAATGTTGCCTCCCTTGCATTATTTTACAGATATTTTTTTGGCAAATGCTCAGATGAAGTTGCGTCCATGGTGCCACCTCTCTCCATGCCTTCCCTCGTGCTACACGGGCATCTGGTAGCGCTCATGACTGGAATGTCACTCAACCATATTGCAGAACTTCTGCCTATCAGAATTCTTTCATTCCCCGAACTGCATCTCTCTGGAACTCGCTTCCCCAGAGTTGTTTTCCTCCAAATTTCAACCTACAACTGTTCAAGTCTAACTGTTACAGACATTTTATGAACAGAGGACACCAGTAATCTGGTGTATGGATTATTTTTTTTCTCCATTTGTTTTTCCTTCCTCCGTTCTGTTATTTAAAAAAAAAAAAAAAAAAAAAATTAGGACAGGCCGGAGTTATCTAAAATCGATTACTCTGTACACCCCCAAACCTAATGTATCTCTACCTATGCATCCCCTGGATTTAAATTATACCGGTATTCTATAATTTATTGACGCGCAAATTTTTAGGCAGAATTAATTAATATTTCTTTATCAAAAATTTGACATTCGATATTAAGCAAAGTAGTGTATGTTCCTTTACAGCACATATGATAGAAACAGAATGTGGTGGAATTAAATCTAGACTGACAGATGATCAGAAGGTAGCACTCCTCGTTGCAGCCTAAGAAACGTTTATGCTCCCCCCCCCCCCTCCCCGGCTGGACAACCCTGGGATTGATTTCTCGAACTAGACTTATTTAGATACAGACTTCATTTATCCTAACACTGCAAGA
This sequence comes from Coenobita brevimanus, assembly GCF_032717465.1. Classification (NCBI taxonomy): domain Eukaryota; kingdom Metazoa; phylum Arthropoda; class Malacostraca; order Decapoda; family Coenobitidae; genus Coenobita; species Coenobita brevimanus. The sequence goes on along the minus strand of NC_136959.1, from coordinate 51,914,648 downwards.
CGTCTCCCTAAAGCTGAATAAATATCGTTCTGAAGTTGCAGAAACAACAGAAAAAAAAAAAACTTTCTCGGACTAAAAGACTTTGGGCTAAATACTCACATATTGCGTCCCCGCTGATATTTGCTCTCCATTTTTCAAGTATTCATAAAATTATGTAATTTTTATGCATAATCTACATCATAATGTTCTGTAGTAATGACGTACTCCAGTGATTAGAGTTTAAAAAAAAATGGTGGGTTGTACTAGGCCGAAAAAGTAATCATGAAACGGAAATTTTGTATCAAATAAGTGTAGCTCTATTAAAATTCGTACATAAACCAGATATATGCAATAACCTGTGTTGTTCTGTCATAACATAGCTCCATATTAAACTGACACTGCAGAATGTAAGTAACAGATCGAATAACATCTGTAACGAGACAGCATACAAGGAATATACATGTCACAAGATATATATTTGGAATATATTACAGACACTCCCCTTTATTCCAACCAAGCACTTCGTATTATACTCTGGCTAAAGACAGACGATTTCTTAATCTGAGGAGAAATCCCTCGGTGTGAAGGGGTCAGAAACATTCTCAAGTGACCTGTTCAGGCCAAGGACGTCCCTTGTCTTAATCTGGCTAGCGCAAGATGACTGAATTCATCTACAAGGTGACCTAAAATGAATGCAACCCATAAATGTGCGTCATTTATACAACTGATATGAGCTCTGCTTTATTTTCGCGTTCATGTTAAGCTGAGCTGATAACAAAACAGTCCTGAAAGTTTGGAATCTGCATTGCAAATGGTCTGTTTTTTATGACCTTTCCAAAATGTGTTCCAAATGATTACCTCGACGTCGGAGGCACTCGACCTCGAGATCTCAAGTCACATGCTTTACCACTGAGCCACCCCGCTCCCTTTGACCCAATGGGGTTAATGATAAAAATAAACCAATTAATTACTGACGTGTGCTTCCGGCCAGCAACAGTACTCATGCCTTGGCCCACCAGCTGGTTTTGTGTCACGCGTATACCGTTGACGTTCGGCCACCAATGCTGCACATAGCTTAACACAGCACCACCACCCTATGTACCTACTGTACCTTCCTCGCAACAAGTGACACCTAAATATGCCGGGGAGCGATAGAGCGGATTAACACTTAACACAACCACTGAGACAGCCAGATATGTTGTTAGTCTTCCACTGAGGTAACACAGATCAGCTACTGTGCTACACACTGCCAGGACGATAAAGCTGGTGACAGTGACGAAGATGAACAGTGATGGCAATGACGACAACTGCGATGATTTAGACAACGATATGTGATAAGGATAAGGAAATAACCATACTAATTACGACGATAATGATAATAAAAAGAACAAGAACTAAGCACAAACCGGTAACATTAATGAGCTAATTCTCAAGTGCCGTAACAGAAACCAAAATGGCGACTGTGACCGTGTGTATAAAAGTGGCCAATCTTTTGATCACACTATTTTGGGGCAGCAAACCTTAAGTTGTGTAACCATCTTCAATTTCTTTCTTTTTTCTCTCTGCCTTCCTCACTAATGTTTTAACTTAATCGTTTTATTTCTACCTACATCTTCCTCTTCCTGTTTTTTTTTTTCTCTCTCTCCCTCTCTCTCTGCACCACATTAGAGTGAGGGTGATGTATCTAGAACAGGTTACGTCTGTGCGGTGAGGGCGGCGTCAGAGGGTCGGCCGAGCCCAAGCGTGGCAAGAGACACATTAAGTTGCTACCTCCTCTTTCCTTCCTTCCTTCCCCCTTCCTTTCTCATTAGTTTTGGTTTGTTCATTTCTCCACTCCGTCTTCTTTCTTCCTTCCTTCCATCTTCATGTTGCTTTGCTCCTTCCTCACACTCTTTCGTTTCTTCCTTCCTTCCTTAGTTGTTTTGTTTTCTTCCTTCTTTACTCCCTTCTCTTTCCTTCCTAGTTTTGCTTTGATCATATCTTCACCTTCTTCTCATTCCTTCCTTTCCTCCTCCTTTCCTTCCTACATTTTCCTTCCTCATTTCTTCACTCACTTTTCTTATTCTTTCTTTCCATCATTCCTTCCTGGTTTTGCTCTGCTCATTTCTCCACTCCGTTTTCTTTCTCTCCTTCCTTCCTCCCTCGTTGTGCTCTGGTCCCTTCTTTACCTTGTTGCTATCCTCCCTCCCTCCCTCCCCCCCCCTCTCTCTCTCTCTCTCTCTCAGTTCTCGCTTTGCTTTGCTTCTTTTTTCATTTTTCCTTATAATTTCAAAGCATTTTTTTTTTTTTTTCAATTTTGGACTGACTTTTCGAACTAAAGGGATTAGATACAGCCTCCATTAACATTCACTACCAAGGACTCTCTTCTCAAATGAAAAAAATAAATACGTAAACTCGCCAACAATCAACAGAAATAACTCACAAAAAGACGTATAGGTAGGGAATGTCAATTTGGGGGTGACTCTTGTTCCTTAATATAAGTTCTTACTACTGATGCGCTTCGTCTGCAAGGAGAGTTTGATCGTTTCTGTGGTTAGTTCAACGTTACGGAATCCGCATACTAAAACACGAGTATTGTCGATCAAAAGAATATCGATCAAGAGGGGGCAAATGATATCCTGAATGATCAGTATAGCTCGTGGTGTTCCAAGGTGATTAATCTTAAAGTGTCTATGATAATGGTACCTTCTACAAATAAAAAAGTCGCTGTATGACAGTATTGTGATACCAACGCTAACGTATGGAAGCGATGCCTGGACCTTGTTGGAAGGACACAAGTCAAGAGTCAGAGCAGTGGAAATGAGTTATCTGAGAGGAGCATGTGGAGTTGCATGGAGAGACCGACTGACAAATGAGGAGGTGGAGGAGCGCTGTGATGTGGATGTGGCTGTGACAGAAAGCGTTAGTAGAATTACACTTAGGTGGTACGGCCATGTGGAACGTGGAGAGGATGGAGGGTGAGAGACTAATGAGGAGAATGTGTGTCAGTGAGGTGGAAGGGGGGGTGGTGAAGGAGGGGGAAATCGAGGATGAGATGGAGGGAAATGAGAGAGTATATGAGAGAGAAGGCTGTAGGTTGGAGGGAGAGGAGCGAAATGACAGGGGACAGGGCGACATGGAGGCGATTTGTTTGTGGCCACTCTTAAGAGATTCAGGCGTATGGATATTGATAAACAAACCTTCTAGAAATTGTCAAGCAAGAGATAAACATGGCAGGGTAGAATAATATGGGATTCTGCAATGGCCATCGTCTGTGGTGTCATATTGTTTACTTCGAAGTGTGCATAGATACACATTTTTCCTTTATCGATCGTGCGAGTATTTTCCTTCGTGGGGTACGTTCGCTGCCAGTACAGTTCTCGCTAGGGACTGTCCATTTGTTGTTGTGAGATCTGTGGTTAGTACTCTGGCGTTACTCAGCGACTAAATCTGCTCTCAGGTAACTTCCACTGTAGAAGGACTGGCATGGAGTTAGTTTTAATACGGCATTCTCCTGCTACTGTTGTCTCTTTTTGCCAGTATTTGAAGTACTGTTCCTTCCTGTGTATTTCCTTTACAAATTAGTGTGAGATTAAACAGCACTTTTTTCATTTTTATTTATCTTTTATCTATTTATTTTATTAATTATCATTATTATTATTATTATAATTATTTGCTACGGCTCTCATTTTTTGGTCAATATTTTAAGTACCGATCAAAGTCGTGCATTTACATTCAATATCCCAATCTGAAAATTGTTTGATATCTCGCAGGAAGGCGTACAATTTTTTCCTACTCTCTCTGGGGGTTCCTTAATGCAATATTTTCCGAGCGTTCAGCGGGAGGACGTTTGTTCATCTCTCTCTCTCTCTCTCTCTCTCGTACGTTCTCTCGTCGAAGGAGTTTATATCATTCAGAACACCCACTAGCGACTTCTTGTACCCATACAGACATTCGGAGAAGTTGAAGCTCATTCCTTAGGTCCTACAGCACGAGGACATTATATCGTTCTTGCAACCTCCACACGATTATATTTGGCTTAGTGAAAACTGTAGGGGTTGGATATAGCCTTCATCAACCTCTTTCCTACTAATCTGAAGTCCTAGGCTGAATGTATTATTTGGCAGACGAAAGAAAAGGACATCATCGTTTTGAATGAGCTAAGTCTGACGCACCTAAATAGATTCGTCTACTTTTGTCAGTCACGTGAGAGTTTTTCCCTTCAGGGTTTATCTGCAAAGTTCCTTCACCCCTAACCTTGACAACTCGAACCCCAGGATGCATATTTACAAATCTTCCTGAGGTGAAGTCGTGTAAAATGGCTCGTTTTTTCTTTTGCCTTCAAACATGTAGCTACGGCATCATACATTTCACCACCAAACTAGAGTGAATATTAAAGCGAATAATTACGGAAACAAAACTGTTTCTGATATTAGTAAATTGCTAATGAGATTTGTTTAGCCTGAAGATTGGTAAAGATTCTTGATAAATACCGTCCCAGCGTTGAGTATGTCCTCCCCCACTCTCGCTTGGCGCCAAACACACACACTACTGCGGCCTTCACATTCTCACCATCACACCCCACACACATGTTCACCCGCTGCAGTTACAGTTTTAGTACGTGAAGACGGCAACGGAGGTGAAGGTGGGGCGAATCTGGGAGCTATGTACCTCTAACTAACTCTTCCTCTTCCTCCTTCTTGGAAACTTCCGTGAGTCACATTATTTGACCTCTTTCGTACAAATTTTTCCCTGTATCGCCTCTATTGGTCTTCCTTTGCTGGTCTTCTTTACTGTTCCTTGCTTTCTGTCTCTTTTTCACCTCTGCCTTCCGTCTTCTATGGTTTAGGGGCTGTCTACTTCTATCTCGCCTCCGTCTCCTCTTTCTTCGGTGGGGGGAAGGAAAGGAAAGGACTGTCTACTTTTATCTCACCTGTCTCCCGTCTCCTTCTTGGGGAGGGAGTCTTAGTTTTGTCTCTTCTTCTACTGGGGAGTGGGGGCCAGCCATCTCTATCTCATACCTCTCTCTCTTTCTCTTTAGGGGGGGGGGGCTGTCTCCCATCTACAATTCGATCTTCTTGGGTGGTGTGGGTCTGTCTACCTCTATCTCATCTTTGCCTCCCTTCTCCTGGGGTTTGGGCTAATCTACCTGCATCTCATGTCTCACTTCACTTATATGCCATCCATGTGTCTCCTTTGACCCGTTCTGTGCCCCTCTCTAATAAGCCTCCATGTCACCAGAACACAGAAACAACTCCATTATCTTCAGGAACCTCACACTAGACCTCCACCGCCTGCATCATCCACCCAACCACCACCCAAAATCTATCCACCAAGTCCCTAGCAACCTCCCTAACAATCCCCAGCAATCATTCAGTAAATCCCCATCATCACCCCTCAGTAACCCACACAAACCCCTTGACAGTCACCAACAACCCCCCAGCAAACACATATACCCCCAGAAGTCACGTAACAACCCTCAATGCATCACCACAACCCCCTGGCAACCACCACAAGGACAAATAACCCCCTAGCAGCTACCACAGTATCCAGAAACCCCACTTAACCCCCGCCAACCCCCCCACACACCTCCCGCCGCTGTTCAAGCACTGGGACTCTGGATCGAGTTGGCGCCACACCTCTGAAATAAACACCAGCGCCTCTATGTGTGTGTGTGTGTGTGTGTGTGTTTGTGTGTGTGTGTGTGTGTGTGTGTGTGTGTGTGTTTACAGAACCACTAACCTGCGTCAAACTAAATCACACCACACATTCAAACTCACTCCTTCATCACCCCTTAATCCCTTCAGCCCCAGGACGTTTTTTACATTTTTATTCCTGCTACCTTCAGACGATTTTAATTCAACTTAGATCTTTTCGAATTAGCGGAGACAGGCGACATTATGAATTCTATGAGAAACTTTTCGAACTGGGGGGGTGGGGGGATCAGATACAGGCTTCATTAACTCTTTCACTATAAAGGCGTTTAAAAGACCGAAACTGAACATAGTCGTCCGGAGATAACAAGGATAAAATAAAAAAGGTTATCATTATTGCAGAGGTTAAATTTCTGGCAGGGGAGGTGGGATTGTCAAAGGTGTTTAAAATGGGTTCCCTGTTGTATCTCGGAGTGTTTTTTCCCAGGATGATCAACGATATTCGAGTCTTTCCCTGTCCTGCGTTATTTCGTCTACCCCCCCATAAAAAAAAAAAAATCCTGGTTACGAGGAAAACTGTCAGAACTGTTATCAATTTTGAATGGCAGGATGAAGGCGGTAGAAGCTTTCCATGTCTCCAGTTCTTCCTGCAAACAGAAATCACATGTACAAGTCCTCGATCGTAACCATATTCGAGTATCGTTCCCCTAATCACAAAATAATCTAACACTGTCTTGTGGTCCATTCAACATATAAGAATCAACCTCTACAGCCCAATGTACTCGTATTTTGTTCTTATTACTTCGGGATGAGCACCGCGGCTGAGCGTACCATAGCGTCAGTGCCTTTACTTCCAGACGATTTCCTTCACTCTCAGGACCACAATACTGAAGGCTTAACGAGGGCTGTATATAAACCTTCTAATGATAAAAAAAAAAGGGCCTCTCGGGTTGAGTAAAATCGTCTGCTGGTAAAGTAAAAAGGGAAGTGTCATTAAGCAGAAAAAACTCTCCTTAGCGTTACTCTCATTATTAAAAGCCTGAACAACCATCAGTATCACACCCACATCACAGCGATATTCATGATCCGTCTATCTATCTGCCTATGTGTATCTATCCGTCCATCTACGTGTATATCTATCTATTTATCCATCTATGCCCATTTTTCTATCTATCCATCTATATACAGACGTCTTATATCCAAAGGGGTGGCCACAAACAAATCGCCTCCACGTCACCTTGTCCTCTATCATTAAGCTCCCCCCCCCCCTCCAACTCAAACATCATTCACATACCCCTCCACTTCCTTAATCCACCTCATCCAAAGTCCGCCCCCCCTGCCTCCACACACAAACACACATACACACACACACCTAGGCAATCTCATCTGCATTAGCTCTACCAAGGCAAAAACGTCTTACTGGAAGAAGTTCTCTCTCTCTCTCTCTCTCTCAGCTCATGATGTTAACAGCATTCACCATTAACCCCTTCAACCATTCTCTCTCTCTCTCTCTCTCAGCTAAGCTCGTAATGTTAAGAGCATTCACCATTAACCCCTTTAATCTCTCTCTCTCTCTCTCTCTCTCTCGCTCAGCTCGTAGTGTCAAGAGCATTTTCCTTCATTAACCCCTTCAATCTCTCTCTCTCTCTCTCTCTCTCAGCTCGTCGTGTTAAGAGCATTTTCCTTCATTAACCCCTTCAATCTCTCTCTCTCTCTCTCTCTCTCAGCTCGTCGTGTTAAGAGCATTTTCCTTCATTAACCCCTTCAATCTCTCTCTCTCTCTCTCTCTCAGCTCGTCGTGTTAAGAGCATTTTCCTTCATTAACCCCTTCAATCTCTCTCTCTCTCTCTCTCTCTCTCTCTCTCTCTCAGCTCGTCGTGTTAAGAGCATTTTCCTTCATTAACCCCTTCAATCTCTCTTTCTCTCAGCTTGTAATGGTAAGAGCATCGCCCTTTATCAACCGCTTAATCACAACCCCCCCTTCTTCTTTTTTTTTACCTGCTGTCTCCGAAAGATATGATTCCAAACAATTTTATTCACATTAACCAATTGAATCCTATGACGTATTTTCTAGTTTATTATGGCTGCCTCTGGACGATTTTTTTTTTATATTAGCATAGGAGAGTTTTTGAATGGCAGATGTTATATATGTATCTTTGATTAACCCCTTCGGTACAAGAGGCCAGTCTTGAGATGAGTAAAATCGTCTGATGATGACAATGTAATGATAAAACACAAGGGGAATTTTGTGTGTTGCGGGGACGGGTCTGTCAGCGTTATCGATGTCTATCCTGCATCATTAATTCATTTCTTACTCACACCACCACACCCACGCCCACACCAGCAGCATGAACCGTCCCAGCAACACACAAAATACCTCCAGGTGGGTTTCTAGTGAGCGCTGTTTACGGGATCACCCTTCACGTCATCTGAATGAAGGGATTAAGATTTTTTTTTTTCTTTACTCGTGAGGTTATACACATTTAGTGAGGGAGACGTTTTCTTGGTTTAATAAAATCGTCCGAGGGAAAGTACAGGAAATAAAAACAAAACGAAAAAATATTACTTGGTTCAAGAGGATAAGAGACTATTACTGTTGTTCAAGGTGAAAAAATAAAAAATGATGATAATGAGGAGAAAACGACGAAAATTCAGTAGATGAAAATGAAAGCAGGTGAGAGGTAGAAAGTGTGATGAATACCGAATTACAGGCGAGGGAGGAAAATTAGGGTGAGGCAGGAAATGACCGATAATACTAGACGGAAAAAAAAAGAAGTAATGTACCAGGAGGAAAGAAAATAACAAAAATATTAACTCTGGTAGCTCTGGATTCCACTAACGAGAGAGAGATTTGAAATGTGTGACGTCAGTGTTTTCAAGCTGTTTATCACCTCACATTTCCGTCGATAATCCGTCACATTCTCCCCGTCACGTAACCCAATAGAGTCGACAGTCGTGTAAGATTAAAGATAACTGACACTTTGCACCCTCAGGCGCTTATGATCCACTCCCAGCAGATGCAAAGTTTCTGTCGATATGTGGAATATTCTCGACCACGGGAGGGTTAATGGTAAAAGCAGACATTCAGATTCGTTCGCTCTCTCTCTCTCTCTCTCTCTCTCTCTGTTGTCCCGACCATGGAAGGGTTAATGGTGAAAGCAGACAGGTGTTCTCTCTCTCTCTCTCTCTCTCTCTCTCTCTCCTTTCAGCTGCGCAAAAAAATCGTCGGGGGTTAGCTGGAAAAAATACCAGATTAGTCCCGTCCTTGGGAGTGTTAACATTTCAAAGGGGTCAGCGGGGATTGACGTCATGATCCAACCGGCAACCTGACTGGCGGGTGTGGAAGGCGTGTTATGGAAGAGTAAACACCTGATTGGCCCAGACGAGGGGTGTGACGTGCTGGTTGGTGAGATCCTGTGCTTCCATTGGCTTACAGGGAGGTGTGACCGAGAGAGGGGCTGCCGCGAGTCGAGATCCAGGCCCCCGTGACGTGGCAGATGCTGGCTGGCTGCTGGGAGGGCGTGAGTGAGGCGTCGTGATTGGTTCGGAAGGCCTGAGTGTGGAAACGTGATTGGCTATGAAGGGGGTGCGACCTGGGACCGAGGTCAAGGGGAGGATGTGACTGGCTACAGTGCATTTTATCTTTTTATTTTTTCATTTTTTTTACCTGACGAAGGCCTCCAATCTCTTTCAGCTTCGCTGATAATCAACTGTAGTTAGACTGGACGATCAGTTTTACTACTGCCTGATGAGACTCAGTCCTGCCACATAAATGAGGCTTAACGAATGTCATGCAACCACGACTTAGCATTAAAGTTGCTGGAATATGCCAATTCCGTCAAGTGAAAACAAAACGACTGTAACATTGTCCATAACGGGTTGGCAGGCTATGGGGGATGAGGTAGTGCTTTGTGCATAAGGTTTGCAAGGGTGTGGGTGATGCAATGGCTTCGTAAGACAAGCAAGTGGTGACGCAAGGAATGTGTCGTCAGGAAATGAAGAAGATAAAGCGAGATTAGAAGGGTGGGTGTGGCAGGGAGGGTGATAATGACACAAGGGGGGGGGGTGAGGCAGGGAGGGTGAGGCAAGGCATAGAGAAAGAAAGGTGAGCCACGAGGGGTAATAGTGAGATATAGAGGGTAAGGTGAGGCAAGAAAGGCAATAATGAGGGTGAGGGGAAGCAGGGAGGACGAGGTAAGGCAGGAAATGTGAGGTGAGATAAGTAGGCAAGGGTGCAATGGTGGAGGGTGTGAGGTACAGGTGGCAAAATGTGATGCATGAGGCGAGACAGGTGTAACTGAGGTGAGGTGGAAGTAGAGCAAGCAGGTGTTGGATGCAGTGTATCATTAGGAGGGTGTCTGGGGTAGGATGGCGTGAAGGGAGATGCTGGTAGGTTAGGAAGGGGTGAGGCACGTGGAGGATTGAGTGGCGAGGAAGAGGAACTTTCGCGTGAGGTGGGGCAGGCAGAGGGTTAAGTGGTAAGGCAGGAATGAAGACTGTGTTACGAGAGGAAGGTCAATGAGAGAGAGAGGAGGAAGGCAAAGCACTGTGGAGCGAAGCAGGTGGAGAACTGAGTGGTGAGGCAAGAGGGAGGGCTGTTTGAGATGAGGAAGGTCAGTGAAAGAGAGGGGGGAAGGCAGAATACTGAGGAGTGAGGCAGAAGGAAGGCTGAATGGTGAAACAGGAGGAAGGATTATAATATGAGGTGAGGAAGGTCAGTGGGAGAGAGGAGGAAGACAGAGTAATGAGGAATGAGACAGGTGGAGGAGTCAGTGATACGGCAGGAAGGAGGGCTGTGTGAGATGAGGAAGGTCAGTGATAGGGAGGAAGAAGGAAGGAGTGAGGCAGGTCAGTCATGTACGCCGTGATGGTGTGAGGCAGAACTTAGGCAGAGCAAGACAAGGGTTAGGCAAGGAGATGGCAAGAGCGACACAAGGGTAGAAAAGAAGTGAGGCAGAAAAGGAGCGAGGCACGGTAAGGCAAGGACGAGGCAGGGGTGACAAGGAGGTACAGCAGGGGTGAGATGAAGGGTAGGAGAGGATGATGTAAGAGTGAGGAATGATCGAAAAATGGCGAGGAGAATAAAGTCAAAGATGGCGAAGAAAGATCGAGAACAAAAGGAAGGAAGAGGAGAAAGCCTGTAAAGATGACGAAGCCGAAAAACACTGAAAACAAGCAAAACCAGGGTGAGGCAGAGGTCAGGTTAGGCAAGAGAGAGGCAGGAATGATGCTTCGAGGCAAGGCAGACCACGCTGACGCAACACACCTCAGTCACCACACTCAGCACCATGGGATGTATTTATCAACGATTCTCTCTCTCTCTCTCTCTTAGATAACAGCAAAGGACTTCACTCCTTATAACAAACATGCCTCACAAACTATGAAATACCCGACACAGCTCACAAAACACAACCGACAAAACATAACACTACTCGCGACACACATAACAGCTCACGAACCATATAACACAAAATATATCACTACTCACGATACATGCACACAGCTCACGAAACAATACACAGCTTAAGAAAAAAAAAAAAAAAGCTGAAGAAACACAAACCATATCTCACAAACAGAACACAGCTAACAAGACATAACAGCTCAGAAAACGTAACACAACTCACGAAGCACATAACACAGCTCGCGACAACGGCCACGCTACCGGTCTGAACCGGTTCAGACCGGTCTAAAACCCTCGCGAAAACACTTCATGTGTTTCCTTCGCTCTCTTTCTCACCCTCAACCTTCTCTCCCTTTCTCCCCTCCCCTCACTCTCAACTTTCCCCTCTCTTCTTACCTTCCTCCCATTTCTCCTCTCTTCCCTTCCCCTTTTCTCCCCTTCTTTCTCTCTCTCCTTCCCTCTCATCTTTTCTCCCCTTTCCCTTCATTCCTTCTCTCTCCCCTCCCTTCCTTCCCTCCTGAGTCCCTCCCCTCTCCCCTCCCTTCCTTCCCTCCTGAGTCCCTCCCCTCTCCCCTCCCTTCCTTCCCTCCTGAGTCCCTCCCCTCTCCCCTCCCTTCCTTCCCTCCTGAGTCCCTCCCCTCTCCCCTCCCTTCCTTCCCTCCTGAGTCCCTCCCCTCTCCCCCTCCTCCATCGTCTCGAGGAAAATTTTGATGGGCATCTTTACACGGAATTTCCCCTCTGTAATTTCACTTCTGTTATTACTCCCCACACTTCCCCACTTTCTTCTCTCTCTCTCTCTCTCTCTCTCACACACACACACACACACACACACACACACACACACACACACCACACACACACACACACACACACACACACACACACACACACACACACACACACACACACACACACACACACAAAGTTACCGTTATTACAACACAGACAACACACACACGAAATCTCCTCTCCCCTCAAAATGCACACAAACGATATGTACACACACACACACACACACACACACACACACACACACACACACACACACACACACACACACACAATCAGCATCACACGCACACACATGGAATTACCCCTCCCTTTACCCGCCCGCATAGAGGGGCGCACCCATGGACATCCCTCCTCGCCACGCACACAAAAAAACACCCATATGAACACTTATAACACACACAGCAATGCCCCTTCCCACAAAAATAATAATAATAATAATAATAAATCAATAGGCAAAGACATAAGTAACCCTAAGGAAATATACAATGTTCATCTGATTTAATGTTTTATCTCATTCTTACTAACCAGAGACGAGTTTGCACAGCTACCTAAGAGTCCTCAAGTATTAAAGAGGCTAGTAAAGTGTATATCTCTACCTCCTGCAGCTCGAAAACTCTACCTTAAGAGGAGAACAATCGTCTGGAGAGAGCAAGACTAAAACAAGGTCGTCGGACTAAGGATGTTGAGGAGGGGGTCAGGGATCGATAAAAGTGGGGCTACATATCTTGTCCTTATGGTCTTATTATAAAACCTTTCGTATACCCCAAACTACTACCACCTACACACACACACACACACACACACACACACACACACACACACACTCACGCGCGCGGCTACTGAGAATTATGGCCCCTTTTAAGAATCATGTGCCTCTCGTACTGGCGCACGTGGGCCCCAGTGTTGTAATATTGAAGTAAACTGTGTGTGTGTGTGTGTTCCAGAGAGAGAGCGAGAGAGCGAGAGAGAGAGAGGATGCAAAGAAGAGGGGGTGGGTGGAGCTGTCGGATGATTCGTTCAATGCCAAAAATTGCCTTCCTTCTCCGTGACAAGTTCTTTTAATGGCCAACCCCGCCCCTACGCTAAGTAATTTATGATGATGTTGATGATGATATGATGATGATGATGATGATGTTGATGATGATGATGTTGATGATGATGATGATGATAATGGCGTTCAATCGTTCCGTCCCTATTTATACCGTACCTGAAGAGAGTCAAAGTCGGGCCAAAACTGTTATATCTTCAGAACTAACATTTTTTTCCACATTTCTTCCAAGTTTACAAGTTAATATCGTGAACAACTGAGAATATAAAAAGAATACTTGGGTCTCTCACGTCCACCTTCCCCTAACTTGCTACTGCCCTACCCTATCCCTCCTCCTCCACTACCCTTCCCTATCTGTCTATAGTGAGAAGACGGTGGTGAACTGATTAACATATCCGACCCGCAGCTGGAAGGACCCGGGTTCGATTTTCAGATCGGTGAGACACTTGGACGATCATTCTCCCTTGTCACAGTTCGCCCAGTACTACACATGGGGACCTGGATGTAATTTTGATTGTTGCGTGTCGTACTGTTGGGGAAGTATTTGATCTAGTCTAAGGGCCTCGTGCAGTCGATAGGTAAAAATATAGGCCTTCTCCTCCCCCATTAGCATCCCCTGCCTACTATCATCTCCCCCCCCCTCCCTCCCTGCCTGCCATCACTCCTCCCCTCCCTGCCTGCCTGCCTACCAGCTTCTCCCCCACCGATCCCCTCCCTCTCTCACTCCTTGCCAGCTACCACTCCCCCGTCTCATTCTTTTCCTTTCTTTCTTTACCTCTCTCCCTGTTTTCTCTCTTCCTCTATTCTCCATCTCCCTCTCTATCCCCCCCTCTCTCCTTGGTCATTCCTTGTCCTTCTTCTTTGCACTTCTCTCTCTCCCTTCTTCATCCTTCTCCCGCTTTCTCTTCCCTTTTCACCCATCTCCTTCCCTACCTATTCTCTTTTTTTCCTCTAACTCTACATGCACATTCCTCCCTCTCTCCCTCTCCACTCCCTGTCTCTCCCTAATCCCTCTCTCCCTCCTTCATCCTCCTCCCACTTTCTCTCCTCTTTACCTACCTCTCTCTTCCCCCATCCCCCTCCCTCACTCCATTCCTCCCTCCCAATACCCCTCTCCCTATTCCCCTGCCAACACCCGGCAACCCCCGACCCGAACCTATATATACACCCGGCCGGCTGAGTGTAGCTTCAGTTGCCACTCAACATTACTGAGGTGACAACTCTCCTTCAGTGAGGTTGGAGGAGGAAGGGAACAAGAGAGAAAATCAAGAGGAGAGACAATAAGGTGATATTCGTAAGGGGAAAAAACAAAAACACATCAACACAACCATGGTTATCCTATCAGTTCCGGTAAGAACCATATTTCACTTTCAAGTTTCTTAAATAATTTCTAAATAGTGAGACAGTATGATACAGTTGCTTGTGAGTTGAATTTGAAAGAAAAATGTGTGTGTGGTTGAGTGCAAGTGATTGGAAAGATGCAGAGTGCTAGGAGAAATGAAAGGAGATGAGGAAACGCTGAAGAAAAAAAAGTTACGTTTCTGATAACTTGATTTCGCAATGCAGTGAATTCCTTAAATCCCGGTACTCGTTCTGTGTTTAGTGTGAAGGTACAACAGACCGCCCAAGGCAAATCGAAATTGTTTGATCTTCTTTAACATACACAATTTAATCGTGTGGGTGTACCTTTTCACTCCAGACAAATTTTCCGCGTTCATAGCAGAGAGAACCGTGAATAGGCCTATGTATACTCTGACGTGGTGATCATATGAATATTAAGTTTACTGATTAGATATAAAAATGAACTATAGTTGCTGATAAGATATGAATTTACTGTTTACTAATACATAAAGAGTACAACTGATTAAATGGATTAAATTTACTGATATGAAAAGTCTACTGTTTACTGATATGATAAAAAGAATATCGTCAACAGTTATGGTAGATATGAACACTGATCTACTGTATATATTGAGAAGAAAATTGATTGTCTACACTGCTTAAATATAACAAAATCCTGGGCAGATAAATAATATAATACTGTTGATAATAATTTGTTGGTATGAGAAAAGAGGAGATCGTTTCAGGGAACAAGAAAAGGTTGGGGGGGGGGAAGAGGAAGTGAGGTGCTATAGGAGTGAAGATTGGTATTTTGAAAGAGAGAGAGAGAGAGAGAGAGAGAGAGAGAGACTATATGACGTGATATGAGCAAGGTGCAATCTTACGTGTGCTTATTATCATTTGATTCCAATACAGTTTACGCCACCTTATCTACACATTCATCACTGCCGCCAACACTTAAAATATTACCGTGAACTTTTAAAGATAACGCGTGTGACGTAACCCACAATTATCTGTGTTCAAAGTATAAAGGCTTCCCACGTTAAATTATAAAAGGAAATAAATAAATAAAATAATAATAATAATAATAAAATCCGTAGTTGTAAGGGCAGAATTTCGGTCTATCTTCTTCATTAAATCCGAAGCTGAAATAGAGTTGTAACTGCTTTAACGTTATGACAACGCGTGCAATGTATGGCAATGAACTCTGCATCATCCTTCATAATACTTTTGCGTGAGGAGGTTAGAATATTAAGCAGACTAGAGGAGGACACGCTGAGAGGCATATATGGGGGAGGATCGTGTGTCGTGGGAGAGGGGGGTCGTTCATGAACTGGGGCGAGATTGACAAACTGACTTAAGATCCATTCCCTGTCATAACTATCATGTTTTTGTTGGAAGAACAAGAAGAGCGTTGAGTATTCCCATCTCTACTGTTCTTCCTATATAGACAAATCTTAAGCACCAGGGGAAAATACTCGGTGTAAAAACAAATCTTAGTCACGAGGAGACTATTCATAATTTAATTCTGCAGGATGGACAAAGAAAATAGAGTATAGTCTTCCTGCTTCTAATTCTTCTTATAAAACAGAACCTAATTTACGACAGGAATACTGATCTTCAGTTTGTGATTCCCGCGCCACGGATAGAAACGTCTGGAAGGTACTCACAGTACGCAGCATCAGACAAAATTTTAACTCATTTGGATGTATCTTTTTTTATACACTATTCCCTGTTATTTTTTACATATGAAATTTTTGCCTCTTACAGTCCAATTCAGTTTCCAGTTTACTTGTTAAGATCAATATTCTGACGTCTTCCATTTTCAGTCAGTCTTTATCGTTTTCACTCTTATTCAGTCTTTCGAGTCAATTTCGTGTTACCACTGAAATCTTACATGAAAATGTTTTAGTAATCATAAAAGCAAAAAAATAGGTCGAAAAAAAGTCAGGAAACCTCTCATTGCCGCACTGAGGAACGGGTGAGGGGTGAGGTGGAGGTGAGGGGAAGGGCGAGCGAGGGGTTGGGAGGAAGAGGGGAACCAGAGGATAAAGGGGAAGGGGCACTGAGGGGATGAGATGGAGGGGAGACTGAGGGAATGAGGGGATGTGGAGAGTGAGGAGATGAGTGGGATGGGGAAATGAAGGGGAGGGAGGCATGAGGAAGTGAAGAGGGGATGTCAGGAGGCGAACACTGGGTTGCTAGGAACAAAATTTCCAGTGAAAGTGGCTTTAATATTACACTCGAATGCTGTGTTCAGCTTACAATGCCCCTTTAGCACGTATTCTATATCTCATTCTTGCTGCCTACAGACGATTTTATACCATTTAGAGGAGATACCTGGTAGTGAAGGGGTTAATGAAGGCTGTATCTAACCCCTCCAGTTCGAAATTTTCCTCCTAAGCTGTGTAAAACTGTCTCAGGGATGCAACAGTTTAGAGGAAAATACGTCATCTGAGTAACCAATTAAACTGCAGGAACATGTAAACTGCCGCTAGGACCGATTGCCCGTCTTTCTATCGCTCTTTCGGTCCGATTCACTGCCTCTTTCTCCCTGACCGACCGTTATCTGTCTGGACGCACCTGGCATCTGTGAATATACATATTTGGTATCTGGACTGTGGAAAATAAAAAATGGACGGAGAGAGAGAGAGAGAGAGAGAGAGAGAGAGAGAGAGAGAGAGAGAGAGAGAGCTAGGCCTCCCGTAGTGACATAATGGTTATGCTTGCTAAGAGTAACACATTTCCTTCATCACCACTCCCAAGAGAGGTACCGTTAGACGGATGAGTTGACCCTGGTGTAAAAGCAGCCAGAATTTCATAAATGCTCTAGATAGTTATTACAGGAGGAGATACCACGTTAGAACCCGAGCCAAGGCTTGAAAAAGGTCAGAAATAATATATATATATATATATATATATATATTCACTCATCTTAAATGTCGGGACCAACTGCCTAGCCCTGGGCTCCTACGCTCATATGTGTGTGTGTGTGTGTGTGTGTGTGTGTGTGTGTGTGTGTGTGTGTGTGTGTGTGTGTGTGTGTGTGAAAGGTCACAGCTTTAGGAAATTAGAGATGAAGGAATTCTAAGCAAAAAATATTCTGTCAGCATGTGTCCACGTCTCAACAGTTTCTTGACTACAGCCTAATTACTGACGGCCTTATGGAAGAAAATGGTCTTACTTACAATTCGCTCACAAGGACATCAGCACTTGTAGCTCCATAATGGTTGAAATTTGGACACATGTTGATATAACATTTTTACTTTCAATACCATCAAATACAATTTCCCAAAGTTATGCCATTTCCTCCCGGGACACTCTGTATATGAGAGAATTTGAGCAGAACGAGGCATCTTTAAAATGTTGGTCAACCGCATCTCTGTGTCTCGTCTGGCTGCAGTATTATAATATTAAATTCCTTGAAATTTAATAAAATATGTACATATCAAACCTCTATTACACATTGAAGTTAGTTTTCTTTTGATATTCGTATAATTTTAAGCGGGATATTTTGTGCAACACGCATCCGAGATCAGTCATTTTGTCTCATTGTTCGCCTGTCCCACGGCAATACTTTAAAAGCCCTGAGACAATGCACTAATTCATGGTGATATCTGAGATCCGTGATGATTATATACGGCACATTTCACAGGCCTGACCAATAAACGTTAGCTGACGACTTTCGTAGGCTATTATACTCCATGTTACAAGACGATTTTACTCTCCAATGGATTGTAAGGGCTATTCAAAAAGTCATAACAGGTCTGAGGTGAGCGACACATAACTGAATCATAAAATTAGGTCAGCGAGAGGACAGACGGTGTGGAAGGGGGGGGGGGTGTTTGTTGATGTTATGGCTTCGTAACGATAAGGCTTCTCATGGTATCACAGGAAGAGGTGTTAACACCTGAGAAATTAACACTAAGTCATCACTATCACCTAGCCTTATTTACTTAACATTTTCTTGTAACTTAAAATCTACGAGAAAAAAAAATATTAAAGCCTCTTTGTTATCTAAGACGCATACATTATATTCTGCTACCGACAAAACGGGAAGTAATAGAAGCAATGGACAGTAAAGTTCCACTGCTGTCTTTAAGGTTGATATACAAGTTTTTCTCAGTTTACACTATCAGTGGTTGGGAAAAAACGGTGATATATTGGAATACATCTCGGACTAAAATGGGGCAGGTTAAGTGTGGGCAGATTAGACAGGATCAGATTAAGGTGGGTGAGGCCTGGTCATATAAGCCTACTTAATTTGCATAAGACATTCAGGACTGGAGGAAGCGGAAAATCTGAGGTGCGTTGGACTAGATTTAATCACGCTGTGCCAAACTGAAGCGGATTAATTAATTACATTTGATACGATTAAGTTTGGGTGGGAGAAATGTGATCAAGTTGCATCAGTTGGAAGTTTGCATTACTCGGTTACAGTTAGGAAGGGTAATACTGGCTAGGGTCACGATGAATGATTATACTTAATTATATATTAGGTTACAATATGTTAGGTTTACGGTACGGTTATAAGAAATCTGGGTACGATAAAGTAAATCATAAGCTGGAGACCTATGAAGAGCTTGGATCAGGTTAGTCAACGTGGATCTCTTAGTGCCTCTCTTATTGCCTTACCCCTATCGCTCCTGTGAGTATTTATGGGACGAATAACACAGGCAGGTGATGGCCTAAATAGATCCCTAGGTGAAATGATAGCAAAGAGAAACCAATATTGGGCACATTTTCAAGTCTGTGAACAAAATCATCCGGTATTAGCTTGAGTAAAATATCCAAATGCACCAACGTATTTCATATTCCATTATTACTACCGACACAGGATATTATTCAGCTGTGGAGGGATTAATCGAACTGAAAGACTTTGATATAACCTTCACTAACCCCTTCGCTATTAGAAATCTGGCCTAAAGCTGAATAAAATCGTCTGGTGGAAGGATGAATACAATAAAAACATAACACCGAAGGGGTTAACTACGGTAGATGCTCATTAATTGATTATTTTAAACTGCACTGTATTTTGAACCAATATGGCGGAGGTGGCCAATTCCTCGTGATTCCCACGCCTCTCAAGGTTCCTATAGACACTTGTGAACGCTTAATAACACATGTCTTTTTAGGCAGGGGTGCTGATTCTCTCTCTCTCTCTCTCTCTCTCTCTGGCTTTAACATTTCTTCATAATTATCTTCGCCCCTTCAATCTGTTTCTCCTTAAATTCCAACCTTCTCTCAACACTTCCTCCACACCTCCTAAAATTCCAAAATTCCCTCCATTCCTCCTCCATACGTCTCTCCTCTCTTCCTCAAGCTCAGCATTCTCACCACGTTTCCTCTATACCTCCCTGACCTCTTCTTCCACGTTTCCCTTCTCTCTCCCTTCTCCCCTCTCCCCAAAATTCTCTCCACAGTTCTCCCTTACTTCTTTCCCCTTTCCCTCCAGCAGGTGTATGCGTGGACAGGTGTATGTGGGTGTACAGGTGTTTCCCAGTCAACCCCACACCTGTGAACCTATGACGCTATCCTTTGTCCCTATGCAGACATACTTGGTACATAGCCACGTAACACAGCTCTGGGGAAACATTGATTCTGGGACGTAATATCTGTTCCTCGTTCCGAACATCACGTTTATAAATGAGAGAAGATACTTAAAAATGTGTAGAAGATCTGGCTTGTTACACGAAAAGGGCAGATACACTTGCTGGTACGAGTACACGGCTACGTAATACGGCATGTTTGGGTAAATAGTTGCCACGTGAAGTAATATCTGTTTTTCATTCTGAATATCGCGTCTATAAAGAACATATAACAACAATGTGCTGACAGACCTGTAAGATAAAAAAAAAATGTATATACAGTATATCCCCACCACCACCACCATAAACATCATCGGTATCATAACCTTGCTTCCCGCCTAAACATGAAGTTAGATAGGATACAGTACCATGGAAGAGACAGTACACAGCATAACAACAATAACAATGACAATAAAGGCCATTTATTCCTCCGAAGCCAGAAACTCTTATGAGTCGTAGAGAAAATGACTGCTGATGAACTAAAATATTTTGCTTACATTTAAACACTAACCAAACTAAATATAAAATATATTAAACCGTCATACGACCGGATGCTGCTTTAAAGATATAATGCCACTTCCATTCGAACCGTCAGACTCAGCCCATATTATTAAAAATAAGTATGACGCTAAGATACACACGTTCAACCACTAAGAGAGGTTATTTGTAAGTCCATGCAGATGGGCTGTGTACTTTAATCCGACGACGTGTTTCGTATATTGTTCTTACTGCTGTCAGACATACAATTAAGCTCACGAGACTTTTCAAGACAGTATGGTCTGATGTAACATTCATTAACAACTTTACTAAAAAAAAGGTCCGGCCTTAACTGTATCAAATCGTCTGTCCAGTAGCCGGAGGAAAACAAAGACTTCTCTTTACTGAAGGGGCTTTAATGTTGGTGGAATCTGGTCACTACACTCTTTTTACTCTAACTTGGCCAAAAACTGTTATCCCCCCATTTTGAGTTTTAACAGTATATGAACAATGGAATATAATGCTGGTCACGAAGAGATGCTATGAAATGGATACTGTCTTATTGTGTCACTAACCTACGTGATATAAGTTGCAAAAGAACGAAAATCTAGGCCACGTTAAGATAAAAGACGTATAGTTCGTGTGGCAAGTGTGTGCGCCTGCGCGTAGGCTAAGGATGGGGGCCTAGTAAGATATTTCAGAGAGTGGGAACATTCTGGCAGGAGCACTTGGACTCACACACTACCGTCTTCGCTCCACACACACCCTGCCAACCCAAACACCCACTCACACACACACTACACAGCTTTCGTGAGGAGTTTATATGTCAAGAGACTGTTCAACATGTTCATTAACCGAGATACTGTTCCTCTGTCGTAACTGAGAGAGAGATAATTAAGTCACAGGATCGAATTGTGAACCAAATGCGCTAACAACAACCAGCAACTGTAACATTAGACTGACGTGTGTCCTGACTTGAAGCTCACCCTATTATATCACAGATTCTTATAAATAACTGATCAATGTACCGGTACTTGTACCTTGCGCTCAAACATGCAGGTATTACAATTCAGAATGCATCCATACGAGTATACATATGTTTGTACTTTGAATTCAGATTCTCCAACGATCGCAGCCCTAGAGACAGTGTTATACAGTCTTCTCTCTCAAACACCCTGAAGTTTAACAAACTCCAACCTTTATTCGACACAATTGCTCTCTCTCTCTCTCTCTCTCTCTCTCTGACGCAACGCAACAATAGCACTTACCACCGCACCTCCAACACTGAGAGCGCAGCCAAGTCTCCACACAACTTCAATACGGATCAATGCCTCCCCAGCTTCAACTGGATACCAGCACTACACAATACGGCAAATCTTTATACATATAATAGTTATTAATTTTTCTTCTCAATTGAAAAAAAAAAAGTATCACCGTCTCACAAGACAGCAAATCTTTCCACTTCCTACAGTTACTGATTTATCTACCACAATAAAAACGTCTTCTTTGATGAAAAAAATAGTGAGCGTTCTAGGAAGAGTGTATTCAGTGATACTTGTTTCACTATATACAGTACTGACCGCAATGGAACCATAAGCATTTCCATACAGTATTACGATTTCTTAAAACCTAAACCGATTAACGTGCGAAGCTATGAAGATGTCAATATACCCTAACTTACCTCACAGGTGCAGTAACCTACATCTCAAGGACAATTATTAAAAAAAAAAAAAAACACAGAAGGGAACTAGCTAATGTAAATCATAGGCCTTTACTATATGTGAGACCTTAATTAACGAAGCCGAAGACCTATATTGTGATCAAGTCCGTTTCTGTGTATCTATGCATTATTTTTTTAATGATCATGTGGCGTGGTTGAAAGTGAACGTGTGTGGCGTGATGGTGTGACGTGGCGTGAGTGATGTGTCACACCTGGGTCACATGCCAACACTGCAGTCGTCAGATGTCACTTCTAACCCCTCCCCCTGACCCCCCCTTACCTCACTTCATCCCCTGTTCCCCTCACTCACCCCCACCAGTCCTGTCATTCACCTTCTTGTCCCTTTATCCCCACTCCTCTCTCACCCTCCACTCCCCATCTCCTCATACAGCCCCCTCACCCTCCATTCCTTACCCCTCCCCTCTACACATCAATCCCCAAACAACTCCTCACCCTTGCACTCTTCCCCCAACCCCCCTCCCTCTCTTCCCTTTCCCTTTTCATGCCTCACTCCTCCCCTTCACCTCCCTCCACGCCTCCCTCCCAATTCCTCACCTTCTCTGCCCTCCACACCTCCTCCTCCTCCCACCCCTGACACACATGCCCACAGTGACACCACTAAACAAACAGTCACAGGCGCATACTATGGCTTGCTCTGACAAACACGAGGCTCATACACCGCTGCTCTGACACGCCCGCATCCACTCCCACTTACGTTTGTAGGTCACAGGCAGTCGACTAGCGCGGAAATATTATAAAAAAAATCACCTGGGAAAAGACAGTTCTGGTTCTCATTTACTCTTTCAATGTGGCTGGTGCACATGGGTATTTTTGTCATGCTAACAAAAGACGATTTTGTTTATCTGATCACCGGAGAGATATTCCAGACTCAAAAGCTTCAAAACTATCTCGAGCAATCACTCTCTGCTACCGGCATACCTAGGACATGTATGCTAATATCTAATGTTTTGTTGATGTAAGAACCACACGTGCAAAAGGTTAAAACTTCCCTCTCAAGACTGATTGCATACAGAAGTTCAAATGAAATCATGACATACAATAATCCACATCTAAATACACAAAACTGAAAATCCATAAAACGCAGAAGATACCCACCAAACGGGCTAGAAAATGCGAGACGATGTTGCAGTTTTTGCTCTTCCGTCTCGTACCGATCAATTTGGCGGGAAAAAAATGGTGGAACTTCTTAACTGTATAATGTTCAAGGTCAGCCACATTTCTGACCCTCGTTAGCCTTCAACCGCGTCAAGTCGCAGCCCCTCAATCCATCTGTATAATAGGATGCTGACCTTGCCATATACCCACCCTAGGTAATCCGAAGCAGGTTTTTGTAGATAGCTTGATGGGGTTTTGCCATCTCGGTTCGGTACTTAAAATGACAAGTCTGGTGAAGAGTGTACGAAAATCTATTCACATCCACACTACATTTATTATTTATGTTCTTTCACATTCTTCCGGGATTGGCCCAAGCTATGAAGTTCTTAAATAATACTTTTTATTTTTTTTCACATAGATTAATGGGGATTTGCCACCTGGTTTCGGTACTTACAACGATTAGAGTCTGGTGAAGAGTGGACAAAAAACTTCTGCTCACGTCTTATTATTCTTTCACATTCTTCCGGGATTGGACAGTTATGTGGGTCTTGAATAATACACTTTTTTTCTCACATAAGTATATCCGACTCTTCCTGTGTCTCGTGGTATTTGAGTAAGGTTCACGGGAAGAAGCTGCTCTGACAATAAACGCTGATTTGCCTTCTGACATTCGGATAAGCAGGAACTGTATTAGCTAAAGAGAAACGCTACGCTATTATATCACTCGTTAGTTCTTCCTTATCTATTTTTTTTTATTTTTTATAATCCCTATTACCAAATTGCGCTTCCTCTTACTCCTCCGTTTCTTACCCTTGCAATCTAATGACCTGTTTCCTAGTTTCTTTTTAATTCATATGATTTTACACTGCTTTGGGAGAATACTCGGGTTGTGTAAGGGTTAATGGAGACTTGAAAATCCCGCCAAAAGAAATTACCTCGCTAGGGTAATAAAATTGTATAGCAGTAACCAGAATAAAGAAAATATATAAAAGTAGTTAACTAAATCTGCCCTTGTATATCTTCCCATATTTCCATTTATTCCACTTCCTTCCCTTCGTGTTTCTTAATTTTTTCTCCTTTTCTCCTTCACTCGTCACTTCCTGATTTGCTGCACTTATCAACCCCTTCAGCCAGAGGACATCACCTTTATTTGTCTTGCTACACCCGAATGAGTTTATTCAACTTAGAAAGCCCTTTTAGTAATGAAGAAGTTAGTCAAGGCTATTGAGGTATCTTAATAATTCCTCCAGGTTCGAAAGTCCCTCCTAAGCGAAATATAATCCTCGGGAGGCAGGAAGAATAAGTAACAAGTACGCTCTCTGGTTGAAAGGCTTAATATATTCTCTGTCTTCCTTGGTCTATCTGTTTATTCCTCCTGGCCAATGACGGATTTTTTAAATATTGTTCTTGTTACCTGCTGACGATTTCATTCAGCTTGGGAGAGACTTTACGAATTGGAGGGAATGATAATGCTTTCATTAACGTTAACCCTTGACTACAAGAATGCTCTCCTAAGCTGAACAAAATCGTCTGTAGATGATAAGAATAAAATACAAAATAAATAAATGGATAAAAAATTAATTCATTTTAATATCTTGCCACTGATCCGTTTATCATCTCAGCATTTCCCACATTAATGTGCATTTTTCTTCTCTCAACAGGGGCTCAATGCTCGGTTGGCGTTTGCTATTTCGGCGGCCGCCTTCGGTTCGGCCTTCCAACATGGCTATAATCTTGGGGTCATCAACGCGCCACTCAAGGTAAGCCATTAAATTTATTACCTTCTATTTACTTATTCAGACTAGAATGTATCACTAACCGACCCCTGTCTCTTGTACAGCTGTGGACAATAATATTAATCCACTTCAATGCGATAAATAATGAGACTGTGAGTAATTACTTTTGAAACCAATACTGCGATCTTTGGAGCCCAGGATTATTGTACAAGAATGTCAAAACTGTTAAGTTAAAAAGTGGATTATTATTATTGTCCGTAACTGTACCTATAACTATAATAATTACTAACCTCTTATTCTATTTCCCTCATGTCACCCGCAAGTTAGCACCACCACCACCATTAGTCACCATCCACCACCAAAACCACCACTCCTCAATACAGACTACCACCACCACCACCAAAACCACCACACACGCACACACCAACCACCAAAAACTACCATCCACCTCCGCAGCCACACCCACCAACATATTTTTTACCACCTCCCACCACCACAGTCACCACCCACCGCCTCAACCAACCCAACCACACCTGTTTCAGCGATCGTTACTCCATGCCCAACTGTCTACCACAAAAAAGTTAACTGATGTAGTTTACCTGTTCTGCCACATCCTCTACCTGTCACTACCAATGCCCTTCCTACTCCATCCCTCCGTACCACACCATTACACCAGCCCACTACTACACCACCACACCATTCCCTGTCACACTGCCACACCCACTACCACGTACCACACTACCACATCCCCTTAACACACACACACACACACACCACATATAGGCCACACCCTGCCCCCGCGGTAACACAGATTCCAATATGATCAGCTAAGTTAATCCCTTCGATCAGGTGACGTATTCTCTTTATTCAATTTTGTTTTCCAGACGATTTCAAAGCCGCTCAGAAGAGGCTTTTCAAACAAGAATGACTGAATTTAGCCTACACTGGTCCATTTACTCTCTGGTCACTCTTCTGAATTGAATAAAATCGTCTGGAAGCAGAATGAATGATAATCTCGTACGCTGGGTAAAAAGGATAAAGCCACTACCCTTGGTCATCGTCTGGATAGGTGACCAGTGCTTACCCTACATTCACTTGTGTAACGAAATCGCCCAAAATTCCGTGTGATATACCCTTTTCTGAGAGGTTAAATGGTTGTTAAGCAATGGAGAGAGAGAGAGAGAGAGAGAGAGAGAGAGAGAGAGAGAGAGAGAGAGAGAGATTATGAGTCTGAAGAAGCGATCTTTAAACAGACATGAAAGAATCAGTGCGTTACAAGCGAAGGTAGGAATTCTGGCGCTGGTGAATAAATAAGAAAATGACAAACTGTACATTAATCCTTTCGATTCAAAGTTTTTTTTTTTTTTATCACATTCTTGCTACCGTACCACCAATTCTGTTTCGGGGAGGGCCTTTTCTGACTGGAGAAGTTAGATACAGCGTTCATTAACACCCTTTATTCCTAAGTGCTCACCTAACCTAAATATAATCGTCTGTTGGCAAAAAATAAAAAAAAATAAAAAAGTGTACAAATGACGTTCTCGGGATGAAGAACGAGAGAGAAAATAAAAAGCGGAATTCCAAAAGACAGACTCAAAGCTGAAAGGCAGTTTAATCGCTGCATCACTCCCCGATGGATACTAACATACTATCAGCAGACAAGTTTATGCAAAGTCATATTCTGAAAACCAAACTAATAATAATAATAATAATAATAATAATAATCACAAAAATGAAAATTCTGGATGCCAACCTGGAAGAAACCCTGAATAACAAAAATCATAATAATCAGAAGTATAATAAAAAAGAAAGAAAGGAAACCCCCTATTAAACAATCATCATAATTTATAAAGGAACGAATCCGGGCGTGAGTAGCTGGATGGCTGGATGTTGGCAAAGGGGGAACTCACGTGTGAGAGTGGGGTTGGCAAAGGGCGGCGCGGCATGTGTATATATATAGAGAGGAAGGACAGACTGCCAGCCAACCAACAGGATCACGTGCTGCTTGCCTTTGCTCTAACTTTTCTCTGTAGGCTACTGCTACACTTCATCCCATGAGCTTCGTTTCAACCTCCTATCAAACTCCTCATGTGATCTCAACTTAATCTCATCCCTCTCCAAACCCCTCTTGTCTTCTCTTCAACTTCTCTGAATCCCTCGCGTGCTCTTCATTTCAACGCTGTCACGTACGTTTTACTTCAGGTCCCTCATATGCTCCTGAATACGTTTTTGCCCTTTCTAAACTCCTCCCATGGGCTACTCGACTTCACTTCAACCCCACCCAAACCCTTCACTTAATCTTGGCTTCATTTTAACTCTTACTAAATACTTTACGTCTTCCTGACATCATTTTAACCCTCTCCAATCCCTCTTGACTTCAGTTCAGCTCTCTCCAAACCCCCATTGACTTCAGTTCAGCATTCTCCAAATCCTTCTTAACTTCAGTTCAGCCCTCTCCAAACCCCTCTTGACTTCAGTTCAATCCTCTCAATTGTCTCCAAACACATCTTGACTTCGCTTCAACCCACTCCATACCCTTCACGCGCATGCTTTAATACTTTCACTACATGGACGTTTTTATTTTTTCTTCCGTGCTATTTTTAACTTACATTTGTTTCAACGGGAGTGGGAAGGGGGGCTCTTCGAAATGGAGGGATCAGACACAACCTTAGGTAATCCCCTCACAATGGCAAATTTTAAAAATCACTGAAAAGAAAAAAAAAAAAGGTCGTCTCGTGATGGCTTGTCTGCTGCCATATCCTACGGGAATGAACTAACCCAAACTTGCACTTGGGGGGGGGAAAAAAAAAGTACACGTAGCATAAAATTCGATAAAATTCTGTGGGAAACTGGCCCAAAATGTGCCCTAAAAGAGACTTACAAACGCCCTGAAAGAGATCCCCAAATGAGGGAGGTCTGGGGATCATTTAGGGAGTTCTAGGAAGGTCCTTGTAACTGTTCTGGAGGCTCTAGATGGATCGCAAAGGGTCAATTTCAACCTGGTCCTCGTGAGGTTCCGATAAATATAAGACATCATCAGGCTAAAGGGGTTAAAATCAACCTTGTACCACCCCCTTCTCAGTATGTTTTTTGTAGGTTATTTTAGTCACATAAGCTTGTTTCCAGTTTCGTACCAACCACCAAACCCCTTCAAAATGGGTTTGCCTTCACTTTCATTCCCCACTGATTTTACTATGTACTGTATTTGATTCTCTTCTAGCTCCATATAGTTTCCTGGCTCCCTCTTGCATTTATCGTTCCCTTTATATCAATTATTTTCCTCTGATTTTCTCTGCCTTAGTTCTCGTGCTTCTTTTCTCAGTTCTTAATTTTTCTTTTTTTCCCCTCATTTTTCATCATCCCACTTTCCTCTTCTTTTTCCTCTTTCCTCCTTCCCTTCTTCACCCACCCATCCTCTACTCACACTTCTCTCGTGACTGACTGGTCCTTTTGGCACCCTTTCCCTCTTACTGTCACACCCTCCTACTTTCTACTCACCACCTCCCCTACCCCAGCCTCCCATCACCTACCTAAACCCCACTTTTCACCTCCCTACCTTCCCACTTCTATCTTCCACCATACCTCTGCCCCAATTTGGACTTTCCCATCATTCTATAATCTTACAATTATATAATTTCAAGCCTTCCTCTCCCCATCTCCCCTACTTCTACCTCTCCTTTGACTTCCCCACTTGCCTTCTCTTCACTACAGTTCTTCCTCTACTTGTACTTCCCCATCATCCCGTACTCTTGAATATTCCTCGTACATAATCACATGGTTTCCACTACCTATCACCCCTACCTCTACACAATTTTAACTCCTTGAAATATATTTACTCTTGCTCTCTCCAACCAATTTAAACCAGTTTAGGACAGACTATTTGAACTAAAGTGGTTATGAAACAGCCTTTACTGACCCCTTCAATAAAACAGGTGGATAAAAGGGCATTTGTTACATCACACAGAGTAGATGCAATATGTTTTCAATCAGATTATGTACTGTATTCTCTTGGTTTATTCTTGTTGATTGAAAACATATTGCATTCACTCTACATGATGTAACATGTGCACTCTCAACCACTGTAATGTCTAGTTTCATCTGACCTCTACTTCTTCCAATGGTACTATTTCCTTTCACCTCTCACTAGTCACTGCGGCAAAATCAAGACCAAGCAAAGCTTGTGTTGCTCTCACATAACTGTTGTTTTCAAAAAAAAAAAAAAATGAAACAACAGTGACAAAACCAGGAGAGGGGGGCGCATGTCCTCTCTCATACTCTCACAAGAATATGATATTATAACCTGAATCTGAACCTCATCCTTCCGGTGTTTAGTTACAGCATATGCTCTCTATACAGTATTGTCATATGTTACCAGTAAAACGCCTTTGTCGGTGAGGTATGAACGAGGTCATTAAAATCCAAAAGCATTAAAATGTTGCCTTACACCCCAAGGATGCCTAGAGTATACTGATGGCTATCTACCTACCAAGTTTCATGTCTTTACAACAAACTGTCTGGCCTGTGGCCCTCTTTAGAAGACTTTCGACATGCTGCACTTGGCGCATGTCACGTGCCACGTGCACCGCCAGGGTGTGATGAAACCTGTCAAAAACAAATCTTAATGACTAGGGCTATAATATGGTGCAAACCAAGCTGTGATCGGCCCTGTGGTTGCTGAGATATAAGCTTCTCAATAGTGTTACAGTCAGGCCAGGTTGGGCTGGGCCAGGATGGGCCGCTCATATGTTAGAACTTAGTGTTAGAAAATGCCACTTCTTGAAGAGAGACTCACAAGGGTTTCGTCCTCGCTTTTCATTACTGTATAATACCTCCAAAAAATCCATATTGAAAGGGGGTCTCCCCCACAGTTGCTGTCCCCACCCCTTCTTTCACCACTGATATTCCTTTTATTTAGTAGGTGACATTGTTTTAGACAAACTGGCAATGAAAACATTGATTTAGCCTAAATTCATGTTCATACACCCTTACATCATAACTGATCAGGACCATCAACATATGAATCATATTAATCATATTAAATCATATTAAGCCTTCTACAGATAGTGAGTGGTGTACTGCAGTCTGAAATATCTTGTAAGAAAAATGAATACCGGTACTCGGTCATAGTAAATCATCATCATCATCATCCATACATCATTTCCAAACCTTGGAAAAAGAGAGAGAGAGAGAGAGAGAGAGTTTGATAGCAATCTCTACCCAACTGAATGGACCACACTCTCATTCACTCACCATTCAAGCCATCAAAATCTTAGTACTGTATAATGTCACTATACAGTTCTTCTTTAAAATCTATGTTGTGTCTATTAAGCTACTGTACTGTACTTACATATATGTTTAGACTATGTGAAATGTATAACACGCACATTAGTCTCACTTCCGTATCTTGATGGACAACAACAAAATTACTATCCCAACATTTTGTGGGGACAACATTTAACCCTTTCACTACCGGAGGTCTCCCTTAAGCTGAAACAATCTAGTGGTCACCAGAATATAACATTTCAGCAGTAGCTACTATAAAGACATAACTGTATTGAAGGGGTTAAGGACTGATCATATACAGAAATCTGTCTTCTTAACACTTACCGTCCTTCTTCCACACAGCTCATGGGTCAATGGATGAACGAGACCAATTATGAACGGACGGAAGAATATCTGACAGACGGACAAAAAACCATGATCCTCTCCATCATGGTTTCCA
Organism: Coenobita brevimanus; assembly: GCF_032717465.1. Taxonomy (NCBI): domain Eukaryota; kingdom Metazoa; phylum Arthropoda; class Malacostraca; order Decapoda; family Coenobitidae; genus Coenobita; species Coenobita brevimanus. The sequence continues at coordinate 51,884,095 of NC_136959.1, read as the reverse complement.
TCTACTGTGTTGGCGGTATGATTGGAGGCTCACTTACAGGTGTCTTTGCTGAAAGGTGAGATATGCAGACTGAATACTGTGTGGGTTAAACTTAATGCACACATACACATGTAAACAAGCTCCTAATTTTTTATAATTTCTGAAGCATGTTATGATTCATTTGTTTGAATTTTCATTATGGTTGCTGACTAAATTATGTTATGTGGGATATAGGTTACTTTAACAATCACAGGGTCCATTTACGACTGTCAAAAACAGGGACCGCGCTAGTCTGTATGACTGCAGAACAGTCTCAGGGCTTAAGGTCTGAGATGTGTGAATATGGGGTTAAAGTACAAAATCACACTCACTTTAAGTGGAGAACAGGCATCAATTCATCAACATTTTAATAATGTACCACTAAGTGAAACAACTGTAAAAGAGGACTACCTGTATATGAAAAACAACCTGTCATATTCATGGTCTGACATAGCTGTCTCAGAGAGAGAGAGAGAGAGAGAGAGAATCAATGTGCATACTGTTGATCAGTTTTCCAGGTTTTTTCTCTTTACAGTAGAGTACTTGCATGCTGGACCCTACCTAAATTTTTTCAGGTGGGGATAAAAGAAGTTAGAATAATGATGATGATTATGACTTAAGGCAACACATCACTAAAGTTAGCATCATTCTTTGTTTATTCAGATTTGGACGGAAAGGTGGACTGCTCCTGAACAACATTTTTGCCATTGTGGCTGCCATCCTCTTTGGCTTCTGTAAACTGGCTGGTTCATATGAAATGCTGGTAGCAGGTCGACTTGTCATTGGCATCAACAATGGTCTCAATGCTGGCTTGTGTCCTATGTACCTCTCTGAAATTGCCCCAGTCAACCTACGTGGAGCTATTGGCACAGCATACCAGCTTGTTCTCACTATCTCAATCCTGGTAAGTCATGTCTATGCAGTTTACAGTTATGATACTAAATTATACAAAATTCATAAAACATAACTAACAAATGGGTCATTGCAGAAATATCTAAAAGCAGTGTGCTATTGTTGTACTCATTATGAAAGCCCCTGTGGAAACATGGAAGCCTGTATTGCTTACAATTTATGCTATGTTTTTATTATAATTATCTCCTCTCTACCAGATTTCACAAATAATGGGTCTGGAAAACATCCTGGGTACTGAGGAATTGTGGCCAGTGGCATTGGCTCTCACTGGAATCCCTGCAATCTTCCAGTTGCTCACCCTACCAGTCTGTCCCGAGTCTCCCAAATTCCTCCTCATCACTAAGGACGAACCTGTTGCTGCACAGCGAGGTGAGGACACTAGTAGATCCAGGACAGCCAGGAAATGAAAGAGGGAAAAAAAGTGAATGAATATCTGTATGTAAAAAAATTGTAAAAATTTTTTATTTGTGTAATAAAGAGGCAAGAGAGAGAGAATCAATGATTTTCATGAGCATAAAAAAGTTTGCTAAGAAGCAATGACATAAGAGAACAAAGTCAGGATGGGTTAGCAAATTAAAGGAGATTGTGAACTATATGAAAACTGAGAGACCTAGAAATTACAAGTGTTACTTTATGGGCTGCATTACTGTGGTTTACTTGTCTCCTAAAGCACTAGCAAGGCATTCTACTGCTTTACTGTACAGCTTATCATCCCTTTTATTTTTCTAGCTTTGACCTGGCTGCGAAACACAACCAATGTGCAAGATGAAATGGGTGAGATGCGCAATGAAGCTGAGGCAAGCAAACTGGTGCCATCTGTTTCTCTGAGGGAGATTACAACTAACCCAACCCTCCGCATCCCACTCATTATCTCCATGATGATGATGATTGCTCAACAGCTCTCTGGCATCAATGCTGTGAGTTGGCCTCAGTCATATGCTTTAAGTCCTCCCATTACAGAAATTTTTGTTCAGTTCCTTATGTTCAATTCTTAAATTGAGTTTTAGTTCAATTTCTTATTCAGGTTAGGTCAGCACTTTAAATTTAGTACAGTCTGATACTGTGAATGTTTCTTATATTTTCTGATAATATTCTGCACTACTGTACTACTTTACATTAAACCACTATTGCACTATACAGTAAAATACACTTACAAAGTAAATATAAAATGTAATTACCTTAAAATATTTAAAATACTGTGAAATACTGTACTGTGTACAAAATTACTCTTGTGAGCGTAAATTAAATAAAATATATATAGCTTTGTTTAAAACAGCTTGCAGCACAAATCACAAACTATTATTCTGCTCTAGTACTTATGGCAAAATACAATTTTTGCCTTATCTGGCCTAAAATTGTAACCTCTCCATCATGGATGCTAAGTTGTAACAATACACTGATATGGACATATGGTGCTAGTCATGAAGAATGTTATGGAAATGACATCGATCTGTGATAAAATGATGTGGATCCATTGTACTGTCTTTTTCTGCTACTGAAATGCAAAAATAAAAAAATCTGAACCAAATTAATGTGAATAAGCTATAGTTAATACTATTCACTGAATATTATGTTATGCTAAATTGTGTTTTTTTGTCTCAGGTGATTTTCTTCTCCACGGAAATCTACAAGTCTGCTGGTCTTGATGATGAGGCTTCTCTCAATGCTACCATTGCCATGGGCACCATGAATGTTCTCATGACCTTTGCCTCACTGGTCATGGTTGAGAAGTTTGGGCGCAAGACTCTTATGCTGGCTGGTCTGAGTGGTATGCTGGTTGATGTGTTCCTTCTCTTCATTTGTCTGCTGGTGAATCAGGGGGAGACAGAAGCCAACTGGATCAGCTTTGCCTCCATATTTCTGGTCATCTTCTTCGTGGTTATGTTTGCCACAGGTCCTGGCTCCATCCCCTGGTTCTTTGTCACCGAGCTCTTTGCACAGAATGCCCGCCCTACAGCTTCATCTATTGCTGTGGCAATCAACTGGACTGCAGCTTTCCTAGTCGGACTGGGCTTCCTTCCACTGGCTCAGGTATGTATGCTAATTTTTTTTCTCTGCTTGAAACATTGCTTAGTGTTCACAGACTTCACTTGCACTTTTCTGTTCTTAGGCTCTTTAGGATTCATAAACGCATTACTGTTTACTGAACACTTTATTACATTTACTGAATCTGAGTATACTGTATATGTCATAAAACACATGGTGTTTATTGCATTGCATTTTACTGTACAATACTGCAATTTTCAAAAACATGTGGTTCAGCTGCTTGATTATTTTTTGATAAAGTTAACCACCATTAGTCTCACACATTCAGTGGGCATAATACAAATTGACAGAAAATCGTGGAGGGAAATATTTAAAGAGCTGTTTTTTTCTTTTCTTTTTTTTTTAACATCACCTTTAGGTTTGTAAAAAATTAGCTGCTCATACTGTACATTCTGTAACTTATCCAAACTTCATATATTACATGATTTTATGGATAAGAAAAAAGCTCTGCTCAACAAAATCCGACTTCAACAGGCTCTGGGTGCCTACGTGTTCCTGATCTTCGTGGTACTTCTGATTCTCTTCATTATCTTCACATGGTTCAAAGTCCCTGAAACCAAAGGACGAACCATTGACGAAATTACTGCCATGTTCAAGCAGAAAGCATATGGAGGCAACAGTGTCTGAGGTAACTAACACAAACTGTTTTACAGTCACCCAGACTAGTTCACAAAATCTTTTCAAAGGTGGATGACACCAAAGGAGGAAGGTTGATGCTTCTTTTTTTTTTTTTTTTTTTTTTAATGGCAGGTGAGGAGGGAAGTATGAAAGGAGATATACAGCTACATTCAGTTCTGTTTGCATGTTCTGAAGTGAGAATGTGTTACCGGTACTTCAATTATGGTACGGCTTTGTCAGTGGTGTTGTAACTTGTGATTCACTAATGACTCCCTGTCTGTTCTGTGGTATATGAGATGTGCACTGGTATGTGGAGAAAATATAAAAGCTTTCATAGCTGCTGTAAAATTCATGAAACAAGCTACAGGGAACAGTTGTACATTTACTTATTTTAGCTCTAACTTAAAACAATTTGTTGTCAATTGTCAGTGCATTATGTCAGTCTACATTCAACCTGTTTCCTTTAGATCATTTGATGTTGTGATACCTTATATAACCAACTAGGTGTTTGCTGCATTGGTCATACCCACCAAAAAAACAAAATAATGTTTTGGTGTTCGTGGTACCATGTTATGTAATAAAAAAAGATCAAGAAGGAATCAGTTTTATGTTCTGAGGTCATCTGATCTGCTCATTCAGAAGAATAAGAAAGTACAGTAGGATACTTCTGAAGAGCAAATTTAATGCAGGTACAAGTGTGCAGTATTTCAGAATAATGCTAATCCACCACATGAACTCAAGATGTTGATTTCAGTGGCATTGATCAGTAAGCTCTCTGGCAAAAAATGTGAAATCCTGTATTCTCTCTTAGCAGCTACAGCAGTTAATGGACTCACTGTTAAAATGATATTATCAACAGGTACTGTACTCAGTTTGTGATCATAGAGTTTGACTGATGCTCACATGAGAGCTGTTTCCTTCCTACATGTGTGATATAATAAGATTTTCGCAGGTGTGTACGTATTTTTGCTGTAGGATTAGCGTAACTGCTGGTCAAATGCTACCTTAACAGGCTGATGAATCCTGAGTGCAAAACTGTCATCTGTTTGAACTATTCTGTCTGAATCTGTTCCTGCATATTTTTTTCTAGACTATTTACAAAGTGTGAGGATGAAATGAAATTACTGTATATCCACGGCAACCAAAAATGTTAAATACATGTGTCTAGGTGCACCTTTAAAAACTAGTAGCTATGGCTACTGGTTCATACCAGCATAACTAGTTTGTCTTAGGAAGTCTTCTAAGGCCATCACATGCTAACTCTTTGACCAGACATTGCTCTGACCATTCCCTGTTCTTGCCATTGTAATTTGTCTAAATATAAACATTTTCACACATTCCAGTAACACATGACTTATTTTTGGTTATGTAAACAAGAATATTAAGGAGCCATCATTTGCGAAATTGACAAACAATGGAAAGAACAGCTTGGTAGTGTTGGACAGTCATTAATACTGGTCAAAGGATTAAATGTTTGCGTCAGGTGGTGTGTCAGATGAAGTACAGTATATGCAGATTTCCTTAACCGTCTTAATTGTGCAGGACGATACGGTTCCTGTTTGTTGTTGTTGTGGACCCTGGTTCATCTGGATGTGAAGCTGATGGACTGCAGACTGAAGTTGCCCTTTTCCTGCAGTCCATCCTCTTCCTTCCATGAGATAGGCAGGGAGCCAAGGAGTGTTTGCATAACGTAGTGCATAACACCACATGAAGGGGCCTCTCTCCTGCACCAAGGTTTCTGTTTATCAGCTGACTTTAGGGGTCACTGCAGTAAATTGTTATAACAAAAAGGATGGACGAATTTCTGGACTTCGTATTATTGTACATAATCAAGCTGTGCCTGGAACACATGTATACCTGATAGGTCTCACTGCTCAGTCCACTAGAGTCATTCTACCCACACTGTTCCTTGTGGTATAAAAGTAATTGATAAAGTAACGATTATTTTTAACACTGCGACATCTTGGGGCATTGACAGTCGTGACTATGGCAGTAGTCTCCAGGAAGTAAGCAAGATGCAGATTAAATGAAACCATTCATTTGCAACAAAAATTATTGTATCTTTTTCATAAAGGTGGAAATGCTGTATAAAAAATAAAAAGAAATGCTTAGACAAGGAAGAACACAAGTCACCAGAACAAGTACAGTAATGGAAAAAGTTTGAATACCCTTACTATAACAGTAAGAAGCATAGTGCCTACACCAACAGTTATAGAATTTCTAACTATCTCTTAAGGTATAGGAACTTTATTATTTGTAAATGAATAACTGAAATGAGGAATGAGTGTTATCACATAGAATATAATCATGAGTAAATAATCAAGTATTTATAAAAGACGCACTAGAATGGTCACAGTAGTGTTCATACTGGCAGCTATGATTAATCAAAACTGAGAAGAATTTTGGTCTTCAATAACTTACATCAAATTAGTATGGTTCCAAAGGATACAGTAATATAAACTGTGATGAATGTGGACGGAAAGCCACCATTAGGCGAACATGGCTGATGCATACATGCATGTTGAAGCCTTTATAAACAATATACATATGAATGAACACATTCTAAAACGCTGTGAAATAATAAACTATGGTCTACCTTGTAAAATTTATGTCCTATGGTGTAGTACAAACCGAGACCTTGGACAACAGAAGTATTTTAGTATACAACCTGTACATGTCATTTTTACATCATATTTTAGTTATGGCAAATGTCAATGCTAGTAAAAATAACAGAAGCAACCATTTAATGCAGTCTCTGTGTATAAGTGTGGTTTACACCTGTCCAGTCACTTGCCTGTCAGTGTATTGTACTGTATTGTGTCAGTTTATGGTGTACAGTTTATTGTAAATCTCCTTTTTTTTTTTTTTTTTTTTTAAGCAAAATGTGTTTGGAAGGAAAAAGAACTGAAACAGCTGTAGGTAGCTGACTTTCTGTTTAGAGTATTTTAGATATTCATTCCTATATCTGTCTAGTCAAATGTCTTTACAGTTGGACTAATGTATTTTATTTTATAATACAAATGAATTACTGTCTCAAGTGGCAAGTCTAATTCACAGAGAGGCAGTAAATTCATTACTGTATTTCATGTAATTACAGTATTTTGTCAAAACTTTATGCTTTGATAATACTGTAAATTGTAAGAGCATATTTTCTTACTTGGAGGATAGCTTCATGGTTCCCAGAAGCTGAATGATAACGGGAGAATATTGAGGTATGCTGAGCAAAACTGCACTTTCACGTAATCATTATCAATGTTCATATTTTATGTTAATTTTCTTAAGAACCTTTTTTGTTTACATAAACAATCTGTTAGTAGTTTTATACACTGTGTACTTAGAAACATCATATATATTCTCCCATATGGACTTTTCATTTCTAACAGCATTTAATATGCTTTTTCTGTTTTCCCCGGAAAAATTATATGCACCACTCAGTGCTCGTGTAATGAAATGCTAAATTCAAATTATCACAATATAGGTATAGAAAGCAAATGTTTTGCTTCACTGTACCAGGGTATTAACATCTATGCACTTTGATGCTGCAGAAACAATAGCACAAGTACACAGTAGCAGTAAGCTCTCATGCAACATAGTATATATACAGTACATATGTGAATTTCAAACACTTGTCTGGCACTGACTTCCAGTTAAACTGAAATTAACCTTTGTCAGTACAAGTTAAATGTGGTATTCTGTGCTACTTACATACTTTCTGCAATTACTGTGCCACGCAAAATGATCATGTATTTTCAGTAATAACAGTGCTAACTATAATAGCTTATTCTACACTGTCAAAATGACTTTTAGGACATTAGAAATGTGGTGGTCAGTGTAGAAAAGTAAAATCAAATTTTGCTACCATTGGTGACTTTTTACATACCTTACATTAGTAATTACACTAAAGATACTATTATTTAATTAACCAAGATTTTTTTCCCACACTCTAATAGTCAGGGCTAACAGTTTCTGTACATATGTCAATTTGTAAGCATGATTAAGCTTACAGATATATAGGAAGGTTTGGCAGGCTGGGCATTTAAACATCAGTAAGAAAAAAAACAAAAAAACAGCTACCCTGTCATCTATATCTGGTCTCATCAGGAATATATATATATATATATATATCTGACCTTCTGAATGCCCAGCTGTATTGATGACTTAAGTGTGACAGCGTTCATTTTCAACACTACCCTGTGATCTTGTACCGGCTAGACACAGCGGGTCTGAAGTCACTGTGCCATTGTGATATGAAAAACTTTAGTTCAATGTAGTTGTTATTAGGTAATGCTGAGTTCTTGTAGCAAGATCATTGTGGTTTGATTTAGTAACTGTAATTCTCTATAAACATTTGCTCTATTACAAAGAAAGTTAGAGATGTTAGATACAGTATTATGTTATTCAAAATTTAAATCTGGTGGTATTTACAAATTCTTTTATGTATTGTACCGGAGCAGTACTTTATACAAAAATATTAGTTACATTACATATTATTGGATTCATTTTTAAGGCATTTTGTAATTACAGTTGTTAGTATACTTTTTATTGTTTGTAAATACAGTATTACTGATGATACTTCACATTCATGTTTTCATTTTCTTTTAAGACACAGAGGCAGGGTAGTAAGTATAATCAGAACAAACATGGTGGCAATGTAAACAGCAATAATCATGACTCAGTACTGTTGTTGATCCTGTAACCAAAGACCCTGCAGTACTCATCATTTTGCAATACCAGCCATTTGACTTGGTGAAGCTTATGTAATTTTTCTGATTACTGTATTATGATTTTACAGGCCTCCACAAAAGCCTGCCTAACCCACCCAAAGATAATAATTTTACACACATTCATGTATGGCCTGCAGTGTCATCAAGGGGTGTATACCAGTCACCTTGCCTTAATTGCTCTAACCATAGTGGCATAGTCAATGGCCCGTGTATCCAAAAGGGACTGGATGTTCTCGTTCTTACACATGGACCAAGCACACCTTGGTGATTCAACAAAATGAGGATACTGTATTACAGTGATGGAGTTGTTAAATCACTATCACTTCTTTGGCATGCTAATGCCTTTTTACAGTACAGTGTACAGTACTTTGTTATTTTTTTATGATTTTCTATAGCTTAGGAAGGCTCTTATACTCAATGGATCAATGAGGATTGTATTTAACCCTTCCACTTCAAAATGTCTCTTAAGCTGAAGAAAATCATCTAAAGGATGCAAGAACAAAATTAAAAGTATGTCATCAGTGAAGTGGTTAACGACCATGTCTAATTTCTGATAACACCTACTGCTCCGAGTGTCACGAATGCATCTCATAATGTCTCATTTTCATTACTTTGCACTACATTATAGTTCTGTTTGTCCGTAGATACAAAGCAAATTCATATCACACATCGGTATAAGAAAATTCTGCATCATCATTTTCACTGATTCATCATTTCATTGTGAAAAGTTTCATGGCCTAAATAATATTTTTTTTATAGAGGGCATGTCTAGGTATTTTAGTTATGAGATACAGAAAATATATATAAGTATATGTTGGTGTTATGTATAAAGTGCAGTTTATGCTTGTACATAACACCTAGGTCATGTACAGTAATTTGAAATAAAGTTGAATGTTTATGATGTGTATTTTTTCCTAATGTACTACTGTACAGTGGACAGGTGATTCGTATTTCAAACAAAAAGAACTGAACAGATATAATCACTATGGAGAGACTGGACAAAACGTTGAATGGAACATGACTAACTGTGTCTTTGTAATGAAGGATGCTTTGGGAATTTTACTAATACAGTATAACGCAAGAAAGCCTTGGTTTAATCATGCTTGTTCTAATGCTGTCAGCAACAAGGAGAGGGCCTACAAAAGGTACCAGAGCCAACCCACCCCTGAATCACATCATCTTTACGTTTCTGCCCGGAATCGTGCTAAGTCTGTTCTTCGCTCTGCTAAAAGTAATTTCATCCGTACTAAATGCTCTCAACTCTCCAACTCGAATTCTTCCCGCTCCTTCTGGCACCTTGCCAAAAACCTTTCTAACAACTTTACCTCATCATCTTTCCCTCCTCTTTTCTACTCTGATGGTTCTGTAGCTATTTCTTCTACTGATAAAGCAGATCTCTTCGCACAGACTCTGTCCTCCAATTCCACCTTAGACGATTCCGGTGCTGTTCCTCCATCACTTCCCCCCTCTGACTTCCTCATGGCTGACATTAAAATTTCTTCAGCTGATGTATTTTCTGCCATCACTGGCCTCAGTACTAACAAGGCATATGGGCCTGATGGGGTCCCTCCTGTTGTTCTCAAGAACTGTGCTTCTGTGCTTACACCCTGCCTAGGCAAACTCTTTCGCCTTTGTCTGTCAACTACTACCTTCACTTCTTGCTGGAAGTTTGCTCTCATTCAGCCAGTCCCAAAGAAGGGTGACCACTCCCAACCCTCCAACTATCGTCCAATTGCTTTAATATCCTGTATTTCAAAAGTTTTCGAGTCAATTCTCAATAGAAAAATTTTAAGCATCTTTCCTATCATAACCTTCTTTCCGATCGTCGTATGGGTTCCGTCAGGGACGCTCCACTGGCGATCTTCTCACTTACCTTTCAGACTCCTGGTCATCCTCCTTTTGGGACTTTGGCAAAAGCTTTGCCATTGCACTTGACATCTCAAAGGCTTTCGATCAAGTCTGGCATAAATCTTTAATTTCCAAACTGCCCTCCTACGGTTTCTATCCTTCTATCTGTGCCTTCATTGCTAGCTTCCTTTCTGGTCGTTCTATAGCCACTGTTGTAGACGGCCATCGTTCTTCTCCTAGATCTATCAACAGTGGTGTTCCTCAGGGCTCTGTCCTATCACCAACTCTCTTCCTTTTATTCATCAATGATCTTCTGAGCTGTACATCTAACCCTATCCACTCATATGCTGATGACTCCACCCTTCACCTTTCCATTCGGTTCCCGCAACGCCCATCTCAACAGTTACTTCAACAAACAAGGGATGAGGCTATGGCACACCTAATGTCTGACTTGGCTCGTATCTCTGACTGGGGTAAAATAATATGGTTGTTTTTAATGCATCAAGACTCAGTTCTTACACCTATCAACCCGACAAAATCTTCCACAGGTATACCCATTAATGTTCAATAATATTCAGCTTAATCCTGCATCATCCTTGAACATGCTTGGGGTTTCATTTACTCGGGACTTATCTTGGAAAGATTATATTACATCTCTTGTAAAATCTTCTTCCAAGAGATTGGGTGTGCTAAGCCGACTTCGCTCTTTCTTTACCCCTGCACAATTGTTGATTCTATACAGGAGTTTTATCTGCCCCTGTGTGGAGTACAACTCTCATGTGTGGGGAGGCTCCCCACATACAGCCCTTTTCAATAGGGTGGAGTCAAAGGCTTTTCGTCTCATTAGCTCTCCTCCTCTTGCTGACTCCCTTCAACCTCTGTCTCTTCGCCGCACTGTTGCATCTTTATCTCTTTTCTATCGCTACTTTAATGGTCACTGCTCCTCTGAACTGTCTGCTTGCATTCCTCCACCTCTACGACGGGCGCGTAGCACCCGTCTGGCAGCAAACTCTCATCCTTTTTCTGTCCAACTCTCTAATGCAAGAGTTAACCGTTACTCCCAGTCTTTCATTTATGCAACAGGTCAACTCTGGAACTGTCTCCCTCTGTCTGTATTTCCTGCTGCCTATGATCTCCACTCTTTCAAATGCAGTGTGTCCAGGCATCTCGAAATGATCGGATCTTGAATTTGGCTCTCTATTGTATTTTGTTTTTCTCTTTGAGGGAACTGTTACTGCGGGCTCATGGCCTGTGGTTCCTTCTTCCTCGCATAAGAAAAAAAAAAAAAAAAAAAAAATCTGGGGCAAGGGAAAAGGTTATAATAAGCTTTGAAATTCACTGATGGGTTGCCTTTGATGAAATCCATCCATCCATCATCCAATCCTACGTTGTCCTAGAGAAGCGAAAGAGCCCGGGGCTAGGCAAGTTGGTCCTGACATTTACGATAAAACCTGAGTGGCATTACGTGAGCAATAAACCCCAACCACCCCTTGGGTATAAACCAGCACCGACTCAATCTGGCTGAAGTGCCGTAATTACTCAATAAACCACCAGGCACCATAATTTGGTTATATGGTTACCACCCAGCATAGTAAATAGTTTCCTGGTGTACAGAAAACCATTTGGCTTGTCACTCAGTGTAGTCACACATGGGCAGAAGGAAGAGGAAAGAATGAGAGAGAGAGAGAGAGAAGGAAGAGGAAGTGTAAAGTCACCCACAAGCAGAAGGAAGAGGAAAGAATAAAGGAAAGAACGAAAAACGAGGAAGGATCAAAATATAAAACTGGCTTTCTTGGGTTTACATTATTCATTCACTGTTTGCACAGTCTACAGTATAGGAACAGTCCATTGCATACTCTGATCTTCATTTATATTACCTGATGAAGTTTAAACCGAGTTACACTGCATTGTTTTTTGGCATGTTCAAAGCATGAAAGGTTATAACAACAGCCAAATTTCTAAGCTATTCTCTGCTACATGTAAGGAACTTTTGGTGCATGATGAAATACTGGTACAGGGTACACAATAAGGTAATTGTTACCTATGAGAATCAGTTTCCACATTACTGTCGGGCACAAGTAATAGAATCAGTGCCCATATTACTGTAGAAGTAACTGTTTCAGTTGCAAAGGTAAAGACCTCTTCTACTAAAGCTACTAACAAAGCTATCTTGTGACGGGTAGAATTCTAGGTGATGAATATTAAGTGATCATCAACTGCAGAAGATGTGAAGCATGCCTGTACCTCTGAATCTGGTAATTTTTTCTTCAAACACAAGCATACTCTTGCATACACTGCTAGTTTTGTTGCATTTAGGTTGAAAAGTTCCCTTCACTGTGAAGCTTGAAGTGCCGCAGTATTAGCCTCTGATGATGACCAGATGCATCCCTTGATGAAATATAGTCTTCTTAACATTTCCACCTAAAGGATGTGATGGATATTTGTCTTTATTTTGACAAAACATTCAGAAAAAATATTTGTGCAGTTATGGATTTACATCTCCTGCTACCTAGAAAAGGATGTGTTGAACTTGTTGAGGCATGTTATGCTACACCACAATGACTGTATTCCTAACTGATGTTTTTCCAGACCAAGAAGGGGTTCTCTTTTTGTAAAAAGTATGCTCCTGACAAAATGAGTGAAAGTATTATACTGTATGACAGTGAGATTTGTCTGTACAGGAAGAGGATACATGCAGAGTGGAACAAACAGAAACAAAAATGTTTATATGAATGAACAGGGTCTCTGTGAATGACAAAAATGAAAACTGTCCTGTGAGAGAGATCTGGCATTAAAAAAACCAGTAGACTGGGATGGCCTGGTCTAGTGATGGCCCGAATATTCACCTTCGCATTCACAAATACAGTATTCGCATTCGCATGATGTCATGGTAGTATTTTGTGAATTTTAATAATGTAACTTTATAAGATATTTAAAAACCAAATAAAGAGTTATGAGAATGAGTTGAATGAGTGTTCTAGGCTAGCACTGCCAACCAAGCAGCTGTGCCAAGCTAGCTAGAGCTGTTTGCTGCACCACACAGTGTTGCCAGATTCCCAGAAAAGTCTGGATTTTACCAGATTTTTTGCCTAATGACTAATTTTCAGAATTTCTCATTAAAGGTTGGGTAACCTCCTGATTTTTAGGTCAAAACCAGAAAATGTACTCCATATGTAAAGAATTTGTGAGACAGAGAGAGAGAGACGCGTGTCTGACGTGATCTGTTCTGGGTCCGTTCGAAGTTCATCCAAGACACATCTGGTATCCCTGCAGGATGCATTTAAGAGTTGGGTCCTCTTCCCGCATCGTGGTAACATTGAAAACTGATAGAAACTTGTTAATTTAATTTTCTATGGCTGAAACTTACAATGAAATTAATTCGTACAAAAAAAAAAAAAAAAAAAAAATGGATAACTCATTTTTCTATGTCATCAAACAGAATATTCGCATTCGCATTTGTATTCGCGAATACTGAAAGTTCATATTCACGAATACTGTACTGAATATTCATATTCGCATTCATGAATGCTGAAAAACATAAATTTGGACCATTAATAGTCTGGTCATGCTGAGTGAAGGGAGGAAAATGACCAGGATGAGTGCTCAGGGACAGACTATGGAATATATGGTGTGAGGTCATGTGTGGAAACCTCTGAGCTAAAGCATTGAGAAGATATATGATTAAAAATCATGACACATGGAGAGCTGATATTGGGTGGAAGGACCTGCATATTCAATCATGGTCAATGGTCTCTAAACACTGACATAAAAATAACTAAACATGTCAGAAAATGACTCTTAAAGGAATCATGCTGTTTTACTGATTACAGCAATTGCAGAGAAGAAATACAAGGATATCATTACTTTTCACAAGCTCACTGCACTTGGTGGCCAATAAGATTTATCAGTCACTTTATAACCAGAAGTCTCAATACCTGGGAGGCTGGCCATGAACAAACTGACTCCACACTTCCCTGACTTCCCCGATCAGACGGGTATTCATCCATCTCACATCAGTCGCATTTATATACAATACCTCTCTACCCAATCCTTCCACCTCTTTCTCAGTCTCTCTTGTCCTGTCTCTCTCTCCACCCCATTCACACTCTCCTAGACGATATCTCACTCTCCAGTCACTCCACATGGCCAAACCATCTCAGAATACATCTAAAGCATTCCAGCCCATTCACACACCGAGAGGCAGAGAGGGAGGACGTCCATCAACTCGCTCTGCACTGGCCACTCTTGGCTGCAACTGGCCACACCTAAATAGTATCTTTATATGAGTCTAGTTCTGTACAAGGTTAAATTAAGTGATGTTCTAATGTATCAGAGCAAGTAAAAGCATATGTGTTGTCCAGATAACAGAATACATCCAGGTGGTGCAAGAATCCGCTGATACAACACATCATCACCTGGGTGTCGTCTGTCACCAGATGGGTTGCAGGGAGATGCAAACTTGTAAGAAGAAGTTATCTTTCTAAGTGAGAATTATCACAAGATGAGCTCCATCTTTAGTAAAGTGAATATGGAAGGAGTTAAGAAAATGGATTAAGGTAGAAAACAGGATGTTTGATTTCTACCCAGAGCTGGCTGAAATGGAAACATATGATAAATTAGTGGAGAAAGTGAATATCCCTCCATCCATCACCCAATCCTATGCTGCCCCATGAGGAGTGTAGAAGCCCGGGGCTAGGCACCTTGATTCTGACATTTAAGATGAGAATGACCAGCCTCACTCATCCCTGAGTGGCATTACATGAGCAATAAACCCCAATCACCCCTTGGATTTGAACCTACACAGGCTCAATCCGATGGGAGAGCCGTAATTACCCACTAAACCACCAGGAGCCATAATCTGATTATATGGTTACCACCCAGCATAGTAAATGGTTTCCTGGTGTACAGGAAGCCATTTGAGTAGCTCCGAGGGAGAACAATCCAAGCAACATTTTTTTAAAACGCCAGAAATCACTCCTAGAGTTTGCTGTTAAGAAAATTCAAATATCTCAAGAACCAACCCTACAATTTTTAAGTTTCACATATCAAAATAAAGCTTAAAGCATCAGCTTCATAATGGCATGAAAAATTCTTATCATAATACTCATTTAGTAATTATTATTAATTAATACTACCAAGCATGTGCAGGTAGTGATCAGTTACATGTCATTATTTCCTACAAATAATGATTATAGACATGATTATAACACAAGTATTAGAGCTACTTACCACACTAGAGTGACTCGAGTGTTGAATGTAGATGCATCCCCCCTCCCCCCACCCCCCCGGCTCGAGGATTAGTTGCAATAATCGAGCAAATCATCGTCCTCATCAGCCAGGGCGACGTTGTGCTCGACTCTGCCAGCTTCAAGGCCCTCATAAAAGGCCTTCTTGTCGTCTGGCATGAGGGATAACAAGCTACGAAGATCACTGAGCTTTTCTTGTGTAAGCTGGAGGGGGGCGTTATACAGGGGTGGGAGGGGGACGGCACTCAGGTTGAGTCTGTCACGGGACCAGGCTCCTCTACCCTTCATCAGTCGGACCTCGATGTAGTTGTTGTCAGTCCCATAGTCTGACTTGATGATGAAGCCTTCCTTGTAGTTGAGGCGGAAGAGAAGCTTGCGGGCATCCTTGAATGTGCTGCCTGGTGCCTGATGTTTGGTGATGTGGTCCTTCAGTACACCAAAGTTTAGAAACATCTCCTGTTTCATGCGCACCACTTTGTACCCCCGTGACACAGACTGTGCAAAGTGGTACACATAGTCGTCTGGCATATAAAGATTTGGCACACGTTTAAGATGCCTCTCAATATTGCCAAACGCTCGATCACAGGCCATGTAGCTATGACCCGGCACCAGGTAAACATGGTCAATAGAGATCAGGCGCCTGGAGTGGTGTTCACTGAGGTAATACATCACCAAGTTGATGTTCTTATTCTGGCCAGCACAGTTATCTGAGATGACCACCAGCTGTGAGAAGTCGTCAATACTGCTTTCTTGGTCAATCCAGTGTTTGATGCAGCTAGCCACTTCAGACGACCCACGTTTGGCTTGAGTCTCATCCCACACATAAATAGTACTAGTGTTGCTTTTCAAGTTGTGGATGCATAGGTTGTAGGTCCACATCTTGCGCTTGTAGTAAGCAGCACTAGCAGTGATCTTGGGTGTGGGTAGAGTCTGCTGCAGATCAACACAGATTGCACGAGTCTCGGGGTCATTGTCAGATGCCATCTTCTTCAGGAAGTCCTGTGCCTGCTGTGCTAACCACTGGAGTTCCTCTTTTTGCCTGGTGAAGTTGTTAACAGCAGCCTGATCGCCAGTCGAGTTAGCAAATGGAGGCATCAAGGGTGTCACAGGTGGTGCAGGTGTCTGTGCGTGGTGGCTCAAAGGAGATGTTAAATTCCTTTGTGAAGATGTCTGAATAATAATGCAGGCTGACCTTCTCTTCACCAGGAT
This sequence comes from Coenobita brevimanus, assembly GCF_032717465.1. Classification (NCBI taxonomy): domain Eukaryota; kingdom Metazoa; phylum Arthropoda; class Malacostraca; order Decapoda; family Coenobitidae; genus Coenobita; species Coenobita brevimanus. The sequence continues at coordinate 51,867,474 of NC_136959.1, read as the reverse complement.
ACACGTCTCGGAGCCACTCCATGTACGACACATACAGCTTCTTGATCGTAAGGTGAGATTCTAGGTATTTCCGGTGGGGAGCATTAGCCCTGCTATAGTGGCATGACATCACAGGTAGCAGTTTAATGTGCTCCCTCACACGAAGAGCCTTGTTCCCAATCACCTTGTTAGCAGGTTCATGCCGTCCTCGTTGGTTAGGAATTAGCATACCTGTGCCGTTCACCTTACGCAATGCTGTTTTTAGGCGAGTTGTACCAATAGCGTGCATTGCCATGAACTCTTCCTTGCACACCCTGGTCTGCACATTATTATACATGACACTGTAGTGACGGGTATTGCTACGCTTACTATTCTCATTCTTTGTTCGCTTTTGTTTTACTGGTGCCATGCTCACCATTTTCTGAATGTAAGCATTCTGGGCATCATATGACCCCAGAGCCCAAAATGCACTAAATATATTTTTCACACCTTCATCAGTTACTTTGTCAAAGCACCCATCACAGCAAGGATTACCAATTGCACGTGCAGCAACTTCTTTCTTTGTTTTATAACTTAAGTACGCTTGGCCTAAGTTACACTTAACCTTAGCCACGACGCTGCCCCACTCCTCCACCTTTCGAGGCCTTTTTCTCCCTTGTCCTTGCTCTGTTTCACTCTCACTATCACTCATGTCACGAGGAACAGCGATAGCTTGAGGGCTATCAACATCACTGCAAGAATCGCGAGCAGCCATCGTTATACAAACGAGAAAAACACAGATAATCCAAGTGCAGGTCATAATGGCGGCAGAGGGAGAGAGAGACTGTGTGTACAGTCTCCCTGAGACAGCCGCAGCAAGCTGATTGGTTTCGCGTTCCCTACAGCACGGCCCCAGGCTCCGCGACATTGGCCAGCTGGCTATGACGTCACAACTGCCTGGCGCTCTGATAGGCTGGCTGCCACCGCGCCGCCATTCTTGTCACTTGGGCTATTCTCCCGCGGCGGTGTTCCACATACGTTGACAATGTGTCACAGGGCCAGTAACATGTCTTTGTATAGCATTTTCGACCCTAACAGCACAGAGGAAGAAACATCCAACTCCCTTCATGTGGTAAGGGAAGCCTTGGTCTCCCGTTTGAGCAGGAAATCAGGGTTTGGCGGGCGGTGGCGCTTGGGCTCTTCTCCCGCAGAGCTACTCATTTGGCTTGTCACTCTGTGTAGAGTCACCCATAGGCAGAAGGAATGGGAAAGAGTGAAGGAAAGATAGACTGAAGAGGGAATGTAAAGACACCCATAGGCAGAATGGAGGAAAAAATAAAGGAAAGAAAGACAGAAGAGGAAGGAAGGAAGAGAGGAAAGGGCAGACACCCAAAGCAGTACTACACTGAGTGAGTGGATGGTGAGTGCCCACACTTACCACTAGAGAGTGTGAATAAACTGGGGAAAGCTTTTCAAAGTGAAATATATGAAACTGAAAAAGAATTATGGATGCAGAAGGAAGAAAATAAAAAATTTGTAAAGGAATTAAACAAAAAAGACGCAACAATAGATGAGCCGTCAGCTGAGGTGGTTTCACTTGGAAGGAAGACTAGTGAAATGACGAGTACAATTGTCAACCATGAGAGTATCATGGAGGAGTTCAGAAATGATACAGAGACAATTAGGCATGCAAGCAGTCTGATGGACCAAAGCAGTGATACTGAAGAGAAGATAACCCAGGCGAATGAAATGATGAGAAGCTGCAAAGATGTAGTAGACTACTTATGCTGAAATGGTGAAAGTAAGGAAAGAATTAGAAACAAAAATCAAAGAAAAAAGCATTAGAAAGGAAGTGAAAGAAATAATTGAAAACAACCCAAAACTGGTCAAAGATTCAGCAGATATCAACAAATCTATAGTAATGACTGGTATGGAGGAAGAAGAAATAAGGAACAAAATTTTGAGACAGAAAGGAGACGGTAAATATAATGAACATATTGAAGGAAATATCAGAAGAAATCTGTGATAAAGAAATAGAGGAACACAAAAGGCAAGGGTAATACAGTATGAGAGAAACTCAAGGCCCCTGAAGGCAACCTTCCAAAGTGTGAACAATATGGAGGAAATAATAAAAAATGCAAACAAACTCACGGAAAAAGAATTTAAATAAGTATGGATTAAAAAATGCCTAACTAAAGAGGAATTGGGAATACTAAATGAGAAGAAGGAGGAAGCAAAAACAAAGAATGAGGAAAGATCAGAGGAAGAGAAGCGTAATTTTTTTTACAAAGTAATTGGATTGCAGGTACGAAAGTGGTACATAACCAAAAAGGAATAAAAAGAAGGAAGGTAGTAGACTCAAGCTATGGCAAGTGTGTAAATAAGAGGATTAAGTTAATGTACTCAAATCAAGAAGGAATGGTGTCCAAATTATTAGAGATGAAAGATCATGCCAAAGAAAAGGAACCGCATATTATTTGCTTAACTGAAACAAACCCCAAAGATATCAAACGTTACCCTAAACTTAGAGGAATGTAATACATGGAAAAGAGACAGAAAGTTAAGAAAAGGAGGAGGAATTATAATCTTAACAAAGAAATATCTACAAATCAAAGAAAAAGAACTAGCTATACCCTCAAAAAGGGAACTAATTGCAGTAGAGATTAAAACATCTGAAGGGAAAGTAATTGTGGCAAAATTTATACATGCCACCCAAAACAAATACTTGGGAAAGAGGTGAATATGAAGACCTGGCGTAAAGTACAATTCAGAGTTTAAGAGCATTAGTAAATACAAAGGAAAAGGAATCTAAAGGAATTATATTAACCGGAGATTTCAATACAAAATATAAATTGGAATACTCTAGATATAAGAAGTCATGAAAGCTGTTGGGATCAAAAGCTCCTGGATCTTGTGCAGGAGTTTTTCCTAACACAACATGTAAAGGAAAACACCAGAAAAAGAGAACTTGATGATCCACCAGTACTAGATCTTATATTTACTAGGCAAGAAAATGATATAATGTATCACCCTCCATTAGGCAAAAGCAACCACGCAGTGTTAAATTGCAACTTCAGGATTGCATATGATATACAGTAGTTAACAGTAATGAGAGTTACAAAAAGAGCCTAAACTACAAAAAAGGGCAACTACCATAACCTAAAGAAGTACTTCTTAGAAACAGATTGGGAAAAGGAGCTTAGAGGACAAGATTTAAATGTTATACAGTATATAGAAAATTCTGTGAATTTTATGAAACAGGAGTCCAAAACTGCATCCCTCAGCAAAAAGAAACAGAAATGTGCAGAATGTAAAAAATCAAAAGAAAAAAAGAGATTTGCTGTGGAATAGATCCAGAGGACACAATATCCAGACTCCATATTATAATTACAAATCATAATAGACAGATAGATAAATAGATAGATAGAGAGACAGATAGAAGCAGGGAGTCAGATGATGAGAAGGTATTGTGTCTGCGAGAATCGAGCAGTGCTAAACATGCTTACACACTCTTAACTCGAGGAATGCTTGATAGGCACACGACAGCGCCTAGTGACCATACACACACATACACACATACTCACACACAGGCTGCTAGAACTTTCCATCCACGAGGAACACACGTGATACGTCTCCTGTTTCACCAGAATTTGGGAAAGAGAGCTCAGAAGGAGACAGGCCTTAGAAGAGACAGGTCACAGGGAGAAGGGCTTGGCAATTTGAGAGAGAGAGACAGAGAGAGAGAGACAGAGATATAGCTAGTGGGACTGGACTCTATATTCTGCTCTGTGTGAGAGACTTGTTAATATTTCCAAGACAAATAAAAAATAGTCCCATACTATTCTTTACCTCTCCTGTCACTACATGACAAATGGGAAGCTACTCCAAGATATAAACACCGCTCGTCCATAAGTCTAATATATATATAACTCAACCAAAAGGAACCACAAAGTCTTTTATGACACAAAGTCATTTATGACAACAATAGTGAGAGGACATAAAACAACTATAAACACGCAAGAAATGATTATACAAGGATAAGGAGAGAAGCTCAAAGACAGTTTGTGGAAGACATTATAAATAAAAGTTGTGATCAACCTATGCTATTTTACAGCTACATCCAAAGCAAAACCAAAGTTAAAGATAAAATACAGTCCATTACGGACGTGGGGATCATCTACACACAGGAGAAAGATATTTTTGAAGAACTAAATAAAAATTTCCAATCATTTTTACAAAGAAAATAATTTTGAATGAGATGATACAGAACATGCATGCCCACACATATTACCAGATATACAAATATCAGAAAAAGAAGTACAGGAAGAATTAAGTAAATCAGACAAAGGAAAAGCATATGGTCCTGATGACATTTCAGGCTGGGTGCTACATGAATGTGCAGAAGAGTTATGCAAAATATTATATTTAATATTCAAAGAATCCTTAGGTCAAGGTAAACTACCTGATATTTGGAAGAAAGCAAACATTGTTCCCTTATTCATGAAAGGGAATAGACAGAATCTACTCAACTACTGGCCAGTATCACTGACCAGTGTTGTAAATAAGATACTAGAAAAGCTAATAAGACAGTTTGGGTAAACCATCTACAAGAACACAGTATGATAATAGAAAGGAAAATCATGCGTTACTAATCTATTAAGCTACTATGACAGAGTTACAGAAACATTACAGAAAAGAGAAGGATGGGTGGACAGTATCTACAGTATTTAGATTTCAAGAAAGCATTTGACCAAGTACCACACCAAAGACTTTTATGGAAACTGTACCATCAAGGAAGAATCCAAGGCAACCTGTACTGTTGGATGCAGGATTTTCTCTGAAAAAGGGAAATGAGAACAGTCCTAAGGGGATATTACTCATCATGGAAGGAAGTGACTAGCGGAGTTCCACAGGGTTCACTGCTGGCACCAATTATGTTTTTAATATATATAAATGACACAGACAGTAACACTGGAAATGGAAGCTATCTAAATATGTTTGCTAATGATGCAAAAATACAAAGGAAAATTACTAACATTGATTCTTCCATAGCATTACAAGAAGAATGAAATAAACTTCATGAATGGAGCAGTAAATAGCAAATAGAATTTAATGTGGACAAGTGTCATGTAATTAAGTTTGGTAAAAGTGAAAAAAGACCAGACTGGGATTATAAGTTAGGAAGTTCAACCTTCCACATACCAGAATGCAGGAAGGGCCTAGAAGTGATTATCAATAACAGACTATCTCCGGCTGACCACATCAGTGAGAGGGTAGGTAACATGTACACACTGCTTGCTAATATGAGAAAAGCATTCACATATATAAATGAAGACATGCTAAGAAAGATAATAACCCCATTCATCAGACCAACCCTGAAGTATGCATCAGTAGTCTGGAATCCTCATCTCAAAAAACACATAGATAAGACCGAAAAAGTATAAAGGGCAGCTACAAGATTGGTACCAAGCTTATGGGATCTAAGCTATGAAGAAAGAGTAGAAAAATTGAATCTACCAACACTACAGAAAAGAAGGAAAAGAGGAGACATGATTATGCTATACAAATGCATCTCTGGCAGAGAAAACAGATATAGAGTACATAACCTATGGGGACGCATCAGCAAGGGGACACTGCAAAAAAAATACATAAAAAAAAGAGGCGATAAAGATGTACGGAAATTCAATTTCCCAAATAGGGCAACTGATCAATGGAATGCATTACTGAATGAAATGCTGTGTGCCAAAACTATTCATAGATTTAAGGATATGTATGATAAAAATGGTTTAATACACAGGACAGTACGAGCTCGACTCATTCCTGTAAAGATACAATCAGGTAAAAACAAACAGACAAGAACATCAACACCAAAATGTTTCCAGACTTCCTCATGTACCTGTCTATCTCTCCTAGTAACTTCACACATTCCCCTCAGAAAGTCACTTGCAGGCATTGCTGACACTGCATCATTACCATCATCACCAACATCCATAGCTTGCTTATAAGGTCCTGAAGGCAACTGGATAGCTGGGACAAGGTAACGTGATTAGTTTATTGATGCTTGTTCACTTTCCCTATTTACAAGTCCTTTATTGTAACACAGCTTTGTCTACCTCTGCAAGCACTTCAGTCCTCTTCTCTAATGAAATTTCTGAGAAACAATATCTGTTCTAAAAGGACTTTGGCAGCACAGAGGACTGTGCTCAAAGTACTCAAACTGTACTACTATTTACTTTCATTTTCTCTTTGGGTTAGTGGCTGTGTGGTTTCAAAGTTGCACTCAGATTATTCCATTGCAATGTCTGGAGTCACCAGCTCTGCCAATGCCTCATTAGTCACCTCCAAGATCTCTTCTGTGATTAATGATTCCCTACCTGGTAGTCTTTTTTTCAGCTTCTCCTATCCCTTGTGTAGAAGTGTGTGGGCACTGTACTTTGCTCTCTGGAAGTATGCAAAGGTGGGAGAACCAATGCTCATCAGGTTTAAAATACTGTAGCTCCACTGACCTTGCATCACAACTCCAACAGTAACTCAAGACCTGTCTTAGGTTGATTTTTTTTTCAGATATTGGTTACACTGATATAATCTGCATTAATATCAAAATTAACAGCATTCATAACATTTTCAAATTTTACCATCAGTACCTTCAGGATCTCATCATTCCCAACACTGTTAGAAGCAATAGGCACTGGATCATGATCATCTATGTATAACTCCTTGAAATCATTACTGCCTCCAGGAATGTCAATGAGTTTTTTGGGGGAAGTCAGACAGCATGAAGATGGTCATACAGCTTAACTGGTAGTTTCTTAACTGTCACAACTTCCTGGTTGATCAGCTGAATGAAGGAAGTTGTACTTGGTGTTAGACATTGCATAGATGCAAGGGTGCCCAGCTCAAAGGAAGGTAGGGTCTCCTAGTGCACTGTCTGCCAGATGAATTTTGAAGGGAACTCCCAGCTCCTCACACTTCCTACAAGCCTACTCCACAAAGTGCCTGTTGAACCAGTCCAGGTAGATACAAGGTATGTATTTGGTTTCATCTAACCCATCTTATGGCAGCAATAAATGCCTAGTTTTCCATATTGAAAAGGTTGTTGTAGCACTGAGGATGCTTAGTAGTATATATTACAACAGGCTTCATTTTGTGTGTCCTGGACTGGTTCAGGGTGAAAATTATGGAGCTCTGTAACTTGTGGCATTGTTTCCTTTAGACTGATACTGTTGCTTGGAGTTCTTCCTTGAGAACTGACTTCAAAATCTGCAGGAATCAGCTACTGTCATCTTATTGGCACTTCCCCACTTGCTTGTGATGACTGTTCATTTCAAGCCCTTTCACTTTATGAAAGAGTTGAACTGGCCACAGGATGCCTTAAATCCCTGGGATTTTTTAGCACAAAGGCATGCAACAGCTCTGCAAAATGCTTTCATCTTCAACCAAATACAACGTACCAAGTTGATGGGAATGCCCTCCCTCTTTTTTTCAGCCTTCGGCTTTCCTGTCATTCTCTGACTAAATATATCTGCGCTGTTCATTTATCCCCTAATTCTACTAACTATCAAAAATTCTTCAACTATCTTACTTCTACAATGGAACACATTCTATCCATTTCTCCTTCCTCTGAAATCTCCATTCCAGGAGATTTCAATGTTCACCACCACCTTTGGCTCTCCTCTCCTTTCACTGATCCATCTGGTGAACAAGCCTATAACTTTACAATCCTTAATGACCTAGAGCAGCTTCGACAGCACCCTACCTGTATCCCTGACTGCCTTGGAGAGAGCTCCAACATACTTGACCTCTTCCTTACAACTAATCCTTCTGCTTACACTGTTAATCTATCTTCTCTGTTGGGATCCTCTGATCACAACCTTATTACCATAACCTGTCCTATCGCTCCGGTACGGCCTGTGGACCCTCCAAAGAAATCGATTATGGAACTTTGGAGCTGCGAATTGGGAGGCCCTCAGGCAGTACTTCTTTGATTTTCCCTGGAATGATTATAGATTCCATGGCCGGGAGCCATCTGGGTGTGCCTTGCGCATTACAGAGGTTATTCTCTCGGGCATGGAAGCATACATTCCCTTCTCATATCCTTTGACTTATGCAAGAAAACCTTGGTTTAATCACGCTCGTTCTAATGCTATCCACAACAAGGAGAGGGCCTGTAAAAGGTACCGGAGCCAACCCATCCCTGAATCACATCTTATTTATGTTTTCGCCCAGAATTGTGCTAAGTTTGTTCTTTGCTCTGCTAAAAATAATTTCATCTGTACTAAATGCTCTCAACTGCCCAACTCAAATATCTCCTGCTCCTTCTGGCATCTTGCCCAAAACCTTTTGAACAATTTTACCTCATCATCCTTCCCTCTTCTTTTCTACTCTGATGGCTCCATAGCTATTTCTTGTACTGATAAATTAGATCTCTCCACTCAGACTTTCTCCTCCAGTTCCAACTTAGATGATTCCGGTGCAGTTCCTCCATCACTTTCCCTCTCTGAATTCCTCACGGCTAATTTAATTAAAATATCTTCAGCTGACGTATTTTCTGCCATCACTGGCCTCAATACTAACAAGAATATGGGCCTGATGGAGTCCCTCCTGTTGTTCTCAAGAACTGTGCTTACACCCTGCCTAGGTAAACTCTTTTGCCTTTGTCTATCGACTTGTACCTTTCCTTCTTGCTGGAAGTTTGCTTTCATTCAGCCGGTCCCAAAGAAGGATGACCATTCCCAACCCTCTAACTATCGCCCAGTTGCTTTAACATCCTGTGTCTCAATAGTTTTCAAGTCAATTCTTAACAGAAAAATTTTAAAGCATCATCCCTATCACAACCTTCTTTCTGATCATCAGTATGGGTTCCACCATGGATGCTCCACTGGCGATCTTCTCATCTACCTTTCAGACTCCTGGACATCCTTCTTTTGGGACTTAATGAAAGTTTTGCCATTGCACTTGACATTTCAAAGGCTCTTGATCGAGTCTGGCAAAAATCTTTAATTTCCAAACTGTCCTCTTACGGTTTCTATCCTTCTATCTGTGCCGTCATCGCTAGCTTCCTTTCTGGTCGTTCTATAGCCGCTGTTGTAGACGGCCATCGTTCTTCTCCTAAATCTACCAACAGTGGTGTTCCTCAGGGCTCTGTCTTATCACCAACTCGCTTCCTTTTATTCATCAATGACCTTCTAAACTGTACATCTAACCCTATCCACTCATATGCTGATGATTCCACCCTTCACCTTTCCATTCGGTTCCCACAACATCCATCTCAGCTGTTACTTCATCAAACAAGGGATGAGGCTATGGCACATCTAAAGTCTGACTTGGCTCGTATCTCTGACTGGGGTAAAAATAATCTTGTTGTTTTTAATGCATCAAAGACTCCGTTCTTACACCTATCGACCCGACAAAATCTTCCATACGAGTACCCACTAATGTTTAACAACGTCCAGCTCAATCCTGCATCATCCTCGAACATGCTTGGGATTTCATCCACTTGGGACTCATCTTGGAAAGATCATATTACATCTCTTGTAAAATCCACTTCCAAACGATTGGGTGTGCTAAGCCGACTCTGTACCTTCTTTACCCCTGCACAGTTGTTGACTTTATACAGGTTTTATTCACCCCTATGTAGAGTACAACTCTCATGTGTGGGGAGGCTTCCCACTTACAGCTCTTGTCAACAGGGTGGAGTCAAAGGCTTTTTGTCTCATTAAGCAACGTTGGGTCTGGTTAGTACTTGGATGGGTGACCGCCTGGGAACACCAGATGCTGTTGGCATCCCTACGTGTCAAGTGGGGTTGGTGGAGGATTAGTGCCCCTCCCTGTAAAACAATCAACTCTAAGCCCTTGGCCACCCCGTCTGGGATACATGGCGTCTGGCAATGAATGAATGAATGAACTCTCCTCTTACTGCATCCCTTCAGAATCTGTCTCTTCGCTGCACTGTTGCATCTTTCTCTCTTTTTTATCGCAACTTCAATGGTCACTGCTCCTCTGAACTGTCTGGTTGCATCCCTCCACCTCTAGGACAGGCATGTAGCACCCGTCTATCAACTCTATAAAGCAAGTAACCATTTTTCCCAGTCCTTCATTTATGCAACAAGTCAACTCTGGAACTCTCTCTCTCTGTCTATCTTTCCTACTTCCTATGATCTCCAGTCTTTCAAATGCAGTGTGTCCAGGCATCTCGAATTGAACAGATCTTGAATTTGGCTCTCCTTTGTTATATATATATTAGGCTCCAACATGCTTGCATGCATCAGGCTTGGTCACCTTATGGTGGCTCTCCATGCTGCTTGATCTCTGGCAGCCTCCCTATTCAGTCCCATATGTCACACTCTATGACCTTGCTCCGGGTCTTTTTCGCCCTGCCTCTCGCAAATCCACCCCCAACGTTTACACTTCTCACTTTTTGCACCCAACTGTTATCCTTCATCCTCTCCACATGACCATACCATCTCAATCTACCCCTCCTCATCACACCAATACACTCCTGTCCTATTCTTCCTCTCAACTCTTCCAATGTAAACCCAGCCTCCCCAGGCCTCGCATCCAAGAAAACACTGAACATCAACCTAATTACTGTCATTTCTGTAAGTCTGAGCCTACAAACATCCTCTTCCTTTACTGCCCAGGTCTCACTACCATACAGTATTAAATTTCTAACACATTCTGCATACAAAGATCCCTTAGCCCGGAGGGAGAGCCCTCTCAATGTCAGGAGAGGCAACAATTCCCTGAACTTCTGCCAACCACTCCTCAATCTAGCCACAGAGCTGGCTCCAGCCCCACCTCCAGCACATAACATGTCTCCCAAGTAACAAAACTCTTCCACACACTCATGAGACTCACCAGTAACACCAGTCCTCTCAAGCCTGACAATCTCCACACATGAAATCAGCACTACCTGGCAGTCTACCACTAATACCACTTCATCTCTTATGCATTCTTTTATCACAAACACTGCACAAGATGGAATTACTTACCATGCCCTTGTGGCAAACCGCACATGGCCACTCTTCCTTTTCTTTAACAGTACCGCCACCAACCCTACATAACATCTCCTTCATTTTATCTGCATTAACTCTCAAGCCCTTGCACCCCCATACAATCTTTCCATTCAGCTTCTACTAGGGCTGCATCAGAAACCCTCACACTCCCGCCCATCGACAATATGCTGTAGGTCCTAACACTAGCCAGGATCATTTCCCAACTATCATAAATGATCTTGATGGCTGGTTCCTACTGTATTGAATTCCTTGGTCGTCGCAATTCTTCTCCCCAGTGTTGATTCAGTGGATAAATCTTGACTTCCTGTTCCTGGCTCTGGGACTTGTGCAATTCCACCTCTGGGTCTGGAGGAGGCATGGTGGCAGGGCAAGCTGAACCAGTACTTGCAGCACCTTCTGACCATGGACACTGCAGCACATTCTGTGGGCTATATGCACTCTGCCTAACGAATGCAAGGATGGTGGGTGGCAGGAGAGTGACATCACTGGCTTAGGGTGGTCACTGAGCTATTGATCAGCCATGTGGCCAATCCAATGTTGAGGCAGATACATCCACATAGTCACAGATAATTTCATAATTGGCCATATTCAGACCTGTATCATGTGTTGTGTGGATATAATGCACTGTGGTAACTTTGAGGACCTAAACAAATGCATACCGTGTTACAGGTGCTTAGCTTCAACGGAAAGCACACTACAGTACAGTATAGGCAACCTGACGGTACTTACATACTCCATTTCCTGACCATTCAACCTTACTACACACTGTACCTGTAGAAATATCTGGTAACCTCACCAACACTCTTGTACAGTACTACTGGCTTCTGTTATAAATGGAGACAACAGTATCTTCAGAAAAGAAATCCCAGCTGCTACTGTACATTACCACACTGCCATACCTTAACATTCATCATATAAATTACACCAGTTTACATTTATATCTAACCTTCAGTACTTGTTATAGTGTACTGTTTCATTTTACATATATGGTATGCAGATTGGTCGCCAAATCATTAATCATCATAGTTGGTAGGCAATTAGCTTCATCTTAGAGCAAGTGTTTCACAATCAAACCACCTCTTGTTCTTTAGCCTCCTTGCCCATACCCCTCAATACTGTTTCAGTGACAGATAATATTGAAAGCTTATTACATCAACATTAATCATCACTCTGACTTTTTATTTTCTGAGCTAAGAATGGGGGAAGGAGAAGAGAGAGAGAGAGAGAGAGAGAGAGAGAGAGAGAGAGAGAGAGAGACAGACAGACAGACAGACAGGGAAATTATCCACAGCATCAGTCTAACACTCATTCACACACAGTCTGACAATCACCTCAGCCAAACTTAGACCACCACACTCCTCACCAGCAGTAATGATGAGCACAGGTATGCCTCATATCACACTTAACAATGTACATGTACCATACAACACCTTTGCTAATATCCATGGAGTGACATGACACTGGACTCACCTTTGAGGATCGTGTACAAGACATTAAGAGGCAATGCACCCACTGACTCAAAGCACTCAGGGCAACTGAAGGGCCAGACCTTCAGCAACAAAAGAAACACTCTGCTTACTCTCAGACTATCTATCGCCAGACACCTTAATCCCATAGGGGGTGGCCACAAACAAATCGCCTCCATGTCGCCCTGTCCCCAGCCATTTCATCGTCCTGCTCCCAGGTCACACACCCCTCTCTCGTATACTTCTCCACTCCAGCCCTCCATCTCATCCTTGGCCTCCCCCTTCCTCTCCTCCCCTCCACCTCGCTCACATACACTTTCCTGGTATAGGCCAAACCATCTCAATGTATTTCTCCTAACACTTTCTATCACATCCACATCCACACGACAATGCTCCTTCGCTTCCTCATTTGTCAGTCTCTCTCTCCACGTAACTCCACATGCTCCTCTCAAACAACTCATTTCCAATGCTCTTACTCTTGACGTGCATCCTTCTAACACAGTCCAAGCTTCACTTCCATTCATAAGAGCTGGTATCACATGTACAGTCAGCCCTCAATGCACAATCTGAGTGCACGAACCTCTCATAACATGAAAGGCAATTTTTGAGGCCAGGAAATGGTCAAAATGGGAAAACGACAGATATAACGCATGTGAAAACATCAGCCCATTTTTTGGAAAACCGTACTACGCTGCGACGATAGGGATTACACGGCCTGAGGCCAGAAATTATGGTTTAAACAGTCATTACACAAAAAAATTGGTCATAAGGCAGCCAGCAATAGTCATTGCACGGGTTGGATCAGCCACTGACGTATGGCTGTCACATATCTGTGCGGGGTGTCGTCACAGTCCACTATGCATTCCTGCCGCATTTGAGCCTACCCTCTCCCCACACTCTGGCTCCACACGTGCTGTGCGTTACCTTTGCTCTTTTTATATGGCCATCTGGGGACCAGTAGGAGTCCTGCCCCTGCCTCTGAATCCCACTCCCCCTTTCCCCAGGAAGCCCCATAACCTCTTCAATTCAAGGTGAGGAATCCTCTAGTGTTTGTATGTAATGAAGTCATTAGGTAGGTAAAGTTCCTCGGAAAAATCCCCGAAAACTGCCCCAAACTTGGGGCCGGCTTAGGTACCATGAAACCCTTAACATGTAAATATATGGCCCTGTAACGTGAAAATCTCATAACGCGGGACCTTCTGGGGACAATATTCGTGCATTATGTGAGAGCTCACTATACTGTCATGCAGCGACTATTTTACTTCCATGTTCACTTCCCTGTTTCTTATCACTGCTTTCAAAGAACCGGCAACCTTTCTTCCTTGTTGTACCCTTTAAAGCACTTCACCCTCCAAACTTCCATCCTATCTCATCACACTATCCAAGTACTTTAATGCACTCACATTCTCCATTTCCTCCTTATCCAACCTCACTGTACATCCAGTGACTTCATTTCTCTCAAAGGCCATAACTTTACTCTTCCCTAAATTAACCTTTAGAATCAGTTTCCTACACACTCTTTCAAACTCATTCACCACGCCTTGCAGCTCCCATTCGTCTTCACTTAACAATACAGTATCATCTGCAAACAACAGTACAGGGAGTTTCCAAACATTGCCCTCTCTCATTAGGTCCGCTCCAACACCCACTGCCCTACTTTGTATTTCTTTTAAAACCTCATCCATATACAGACTGAACAACCATGGAGACATGACATATCCCTGTTTCAGTCCAACATTCAAATACAAAAATTCACTCAGTTCACTAACCACATGCACAGCAGCCTTAGGCCCTCATAAATACTCTTCATGGCATTCAGCAACTTCCCATTTTACTCCTTATATTCTTAATATTTTCCACATTCCTTGTCTATCCACCCTGTCAATGTTTTCTCCAAATCCATGAAGGGCCCATACAACTTCTTTCCCTTCTCTTGAAACTTTTCCACTAAAAACCTAAAAATGAATATCTGATTTACGCAACCTGTTCCGTTCCTAAAACCTCTCTGTTCTTCTCCAACTAATTCCTCTGTTATTTTCCTAACTCTGTCAATAAGTATTCTGCCATATACTTTACACTAAGAAGACAAAGGCCCCTATAATTACCACACACTTGTTTTTCCCCATTTCCTTTGTACAGGGGAATAATTATACAGTACCTGACTTCCAATCCTCCAGGATTCTACCCTCCTCCCAGGCCAATCTGCTCATCTTCAATATCCATTAGAGTACAGTAAGACCTCACTATAACGGACTAATTGGGGCCCAAACCATTCCAAAAAATGTGAAATTCCGATAAAAGCGACATCCGGACTTCCCCCTGCTATTCTGGACTTTTTCCGATATATCAGACATTAGTCCAGATCGCATGAACAGTTTTTAAACTGTTTTGACCACCACTGCAGTACTGTACTGTGTTATAACTTCATTACATTAATCAAATGGTATAATATGTATAATAATTCTGTACTGTACACTAACAAACATGTCTTTTATTTAGCTTATTGTGGTGAACATTGCTGACGTGGTCAGGCAGTCAGGACTGCTTCTGGCTTTATCGGACTTTTTCCGATACGTAGGAATTTAGTCCGGTAGTTCCTCGAGTCCGATAAAAGCGAATTTTGGCCTACTGAAGTCCGTTATATCGAGGTTTTACTGTACTGCATACTACTATCTCTCTCCCATGCTTCAGCATATCACCACACACTCCATCAATTCCTGGGCCTTTCTCCATTTTGACTTTCTTCATTGCTTCCACTACTTCTATCCTACTGAGTTCTTCCTCTCTTTTCACCTCACTCCTCCCAGTCATTCCTCTGCCATTTATACTCACATTAGTTTCATTCTCTATGTTTAACAGTTCCTTAAATTGTTCTCTCCATCTGTTCATTTTTCCTCCATTCTCCACTAGCAATCTACCATTTTTATCTTTCACTCCCTGACTAACTTCTTTATCACCCTGTTCTAACTCTCTTTACCTCTTTCCAGAATAAAGAACATTCTCTTACATCCCCTGCACTTTACACTCAAACTCCTTCCAAATTCCTCATCCACTCTCTTCTTCTCTCTTACCAATCTTTTCACCTCTCTCTTTTCCACCTCTCAACTTCTTCCATGCCCCTGCTTCCCATCCACTCACTATATGCTTTCTTCTTTTATGCCATAGCTTGACTCACCTCTTCAATCCATCATGCTGTTCCTTGCACCCCCTTTCGTCTTCTCTTCACCCTACACACCACCTCACATGCTGCACAGATTTCTTCTGTGAATATCTTGCACACACCTTCCACCTCCCCCATCTGCTCCAGATTTCTTCTGTGAATATCTTGCACATGCCTTTCACTTCCCCCATCTGCTCCAGATCATATTTACCCAATCACTCCTCCACTTCTCTCTTATATTCTGTCTTCTTCCATGCTCCTGAAACCTTTCTACCCTCCTTGCATGGTCCACTTCCTCCTGTCCTACCCTTCTTCTATTCCTCCACTTCAACCTTGACTTTCTCTCCCCCAACCTCTGTATGCTCATGCATCCATTACACACCTTCTCAATCTGTCATCCAGACACACATAATCAACCATTGCCTTCTGTTCATTCAGTTCACCATCCACCCATCTCATCACTCACCACATATACCTGTGGATCATTTTGTGCCTAAAGAGGGTACTGACTATCACCAACCCTCTCCCCCACACAAATGTCCACCAGAGCACTGCCATTCTCATCCACTTCTGCAGGCACACCTCACTCACCAACTACTTCATCCATCTTCACATTCCTTACTTTTCCATTCATATCTCCAATCAAAAACACTCATTCCATTAAAACTTTTCCATGCACGCTTCCACATTTGCCCAGAACTCTTCTTTCACTCTTCGGTATTTGCACTCTCTTGCATGAGTGCACACTTACACAAAATCGCCCACATTTGTAGTCCTACTTTCAATCTTACCCAAACAGTCCTTAAGCCAACTGATCCATACTCTCTTATATTCTCCTTCTATCTCGTGCACGCAATATATACTCCTTCTTTGCCCTCTCAGTCTCACCTACTCCTACGCATATACCCCATCCATACTTCCACCCTCTCACCTCTCAATTTAGTCTCAGTTATTTCACATAAGTCCACTTTTGCACCCTCAAGCACCTGGACAATCTCTATCTTTCACCTCATCATTTGCACCCGTTATATTCCATGTGGCAATCCATACCAAGTCCGTTGTTCGATCCTTAGTCATCACCTGTTGGTCAATCCTGGTCCAAGGCTTCTTGTATGTATTTTTAGTTGCTTTCCACGGAGGGACACTAACCCTCTGCTGACCCACTTGTTACATATGGAACATGTGTTGGTTGGTTATAATGTTACCAGCCAGCACTGTAAATGATTTCCAGGTTTACTACCCTGAAGTAGAGTACCACTACACTTAAGTGGGTGGGTGTTTTTTTTTTTTTTTATACGAGGAAGAAGGAACCAAAGGCCATGAGCCCGCAATAAGAGTTCCCTCCAAGAGAAAAACAAAATACAAGAGAGAGCCAAATTCAAGATCCATTCATTTCGAGATGCCTGGACACACTGCGTTTGAAAGAATGGAAATCATAGGCAGTAGGAAATACAGACAGAGGGAGACAGTTCCTGAGTTGACCTGTTGCATAAATGAAGGACTGAGAGTAACAGTTAACTCTTGCATTCAAGAGCTGGACAGAAAAGGGATGAAACTTTGCTTCTAGACGGGTGCTACGCGCCTGTCATAGAGGTTGAGGAATGCATGCAGACAGTTCAGAGGAGCAGTGACCATTAAAGTAGCGATAGAAAAGAGATAAAGATGCAACAGTGTGGCAAAGAGACAGAAGTTGAAGGGAGTCAGTAAGAGGAGGAGAGTTAATAAGATGAAAAGCCTTTGACTCCATCCTATTGACAAGAGCTGTATGTAGGGAGCCTCCCCACACATGAGAGTTGTACTCCACACAGGGGCAGATAAAACCCCTATATAACAATTGTGCAGGGGTAAAGAAAGAACAGAGTCGGCTTAGCACACCCAATCTCTTGGAAGCAAACTTTACAAGAGATGTAATATGATCTTTCCAAGATAAGTCCCGAGTAAATGAAACCCCAAGCATGTTCAAGGATGATGCAGGATTAAGCTGAATACAGTATTATTAAACATTAGTGGGTATACCTGTGGAAGATTTTGATGGGTTGATAGGAGTAAGAACTGAGTCTTAGATGCAGTAAAAACAAGATTATTTTTACTCCAGTCAGAGATACGAGCCAAGTCAGACATTAGGTGTGCCATTGCCTCATCCCTTGTTTGTTGAAGTAACTGTGGAGATGAGTGTTGCAGGAACCGAATGGAAAGGTGAAGAGTGGAGTCATCAGCGTATGAGTGGATAGGGTTAGATGTACAGCTTAGAAGGTCACTGATGAATAAAAGGAAGAGAGTTGGTGATAAGACAGAGCCCTGAGGAACACCACTGCTGATAGATCTAGGAGAAGAACAATGCCCGTCTACAACAGTGGCTATAGAACAACCAGAAAGGAAGCTAGAGATGAAGGCACAGATAGAAGGATAGAAACCGTAGGAGGGCAGTTTGGAAATTAAAGATTTATGCCAGACTCGATCGAAAGCCTTTGACATGTCAAGTGCAATGACAAAGCTTTCACCAAAGTCCCGAAAGGAGGATGACCAGGAGTCTGAAAGGTAGGTGAGAAGATTGCCAGCGAAGCGTCCCTGACGGAACTTGTACTGACAATCAGAAAGAAGGTTGTGATAGGAAAGATACCTTAAAATTTTTCTATTGAGAATTGACTCGAAAACTTTTGAAATACAGGATGTTAAAGCAATTGGACGATAGTAGTAGTAGTAGTACTGTTGTTCCCTAGGCAGTCTGGCCGAACAGCCCCGAGTCCCTTAGGAAGGCCATGGCTGAGACCGGGCTTTCCCACAGCACTCTCAAAGAGTGTATGTTGTGTTGTTGGCGTAGGTGATTGTGTGCAATGCAGTTTTCCATAATGTGCTTAATAGTATGGGGTGCTGTGTTGCATCCTGGACAGGCATCAGCGACGGAGTCATCCAGCCTCTTCTGGTAGCTTAAGAGGGCTGGATGGTGCCCACATCTCAGCCTGGCCAGGTGGACCCTGTCCTCATGAGGAAGATAGGATTCAGAAGGGTGGATGTCAGGAGCCCGTGCATGGAGCTGAGTGTTGTCTTTAACCCTTTAACCGCGGATGTCATTCCAGAATGACACCGACAAAACTGGACCAAACCGCGGGTGTCATTCTGGAATGTTCGTGAATATTTTGAACACCACGCGTTTTTCCTGTGCGCAAATTGTCTCACGCAAGAGTAGCTGTCGAGTTCTTTCATGCCAGCCATCCCACACCTCCCTCCTCCCACCCCGAGGGGGCCCCCCCCCCACCCCTGCCCTGACACGCATCAGTCAGTATCTGTCCAGCTCTGTGCGTGATAATGGCGCTCCGTCCCGACTCATCGTCGCTCGCTTCCTCCTCGCAAATGATCAGTGCTAGTGTGCCTTCGACCTCTACACCGGTGAAGGAACTGCCGACGGCGAGGCAGAAGGGGTTGAGCACTCCAGAAATTAGAACAGAGCTGGACAAAACTGTAAGTACAACTCTGGATTGTGGCAGTGAGAGTGATACACTTACAGCAAGTAGTGACGATTTTGCAGTGATTGGTGGTGAACCCTTTACCATTGACAGTGACAGTGATGAAAGTGAGCGTGTAGTTTCCCTACCACCACCCCCAACTTACTCTGGGAAAGGGAAGGCGCCTATGGGGAAAATTGGTGTTGCACGTGGGAAGGGAGTGAAGCGCAGACTTACGTCTCCTACACCAGGCCCTAGCAAGCATTTCCCACCACTTTCCCGTTCCCCTAGCCCTATTGCCCTCACATCATCTTCATCTTCTGCCGTGCCCTCTCCTCAGTCTACATCATCTGAGGAATATGAATTCCCAGAGCCTGCACAGCGAGGGAAGGCAGGCCGTGCAGGCAGGGTAAGCAGGGCAGGCCGGCCTAGAACAAAGGGGATGCGTGGCAGTTGGAGGGCAAAGCTGGGTGATAAGCGAGGTGATAAGCGGGGAAGAAAGGGTCATTTTTCACCACGCACCAGGTCAGTAACCCCCCCGCCTGCCCCCCGCTCAGCTCCCTCACCCTCGCCACCCCCCCCACTCACCGCCCCGCACTCACCCCCCTCCTGCCTCACCTCCTGCCTCACCCATTGCCTCCACCTCAGCTCCTTCTCACAGGGAAACGAGTGCAATGCGACCTGCCACTTCCACTGAACCACGCACAGGGAAAGTTGATGCATTTGTTTGGTCTGACGGTGCAGATTTTCAGCCACACAATCCGCCGTTTGATATGACAAATGCTGGCATACAGCCTGCCTTTCCATGCAACGCAGGAAATGATTTTGTTGACTACTTCCTGGCCTTCATGGATGACGAAATCGTGCAGCATGTCAGCGATGAGACCAATAGGTATGCAGCTCAGTGTGCAGCAGAAGGACAGAGACCTATTGGCTCACCAAAGCAAGTGCCGTGGTTGCCTGTCGGGATCAGAGAGCTGTATGTGTTCTTTGCACTGATGTTCTTGATGCCCCATATCAAGAGACATGAGTTGGAGGAGTACTGGCTCGTGGATGACATTACTTCTATCCCAACATTCGGGAAGTATATGTCACAGGATCGGTTCCGACAGCTGCTAGGATACCTGCACTTCGCTGACACTGGAAACCCATCCCAAACTGACCCTTTGTGGAGAGTGAGGGATTTTCTCAACAGGATTAGGGATCGATTTATGCGATTTTTCCGGCCTATGCAGAAAGTCGTCATAGACGAATCCCTGGTATTGTTCAGAGGACGTCTCAAATTCATGTAGTACATCCCCAGCAAACGCCACCACTTTGGGATAAAGTTCTTTGTGCTGTGTGACTGTGAGACGGGGTATATCCTTGATTTCGTCTTCTACTCTGCAAGCACAATGGACGTGAACAGGAAAGACCCCCTTGGCTTCTCTGGCTCCGTTGTAAAAGTGCTGATGGAGAGGTATTTTGGTGGAAATCATGTGCTGTACACAGACAATTATTACACAGCACCGAAACTCTCCAAATACCTGGCTGAACACGGCATTGGCACTGTTGGCACTGTACGGAGCTATAGGAAAGAGTGGCCAAGTTTCCCAGAAGCATCATCCTCATCCAAGGAAGATGTGCACCTGAAGAAGTCAGACAAGCTTCTGGTGATCAGGTGGCATGACAAGAAGGTCGTGAATATGATCAGCACCATCCACAAGGGGGAATTGCAGAGAACTGGGAAGGTCAGCTACAGGATGGGAGAGCCAGTCATGAAGCCTGATGCCGTCACTGATTACAATGTAAACATGAGACTTGTTGATAAGTCTGATATGATGACTGGCGAAATAGACTGTCTCAGGAGAAACACCCGATGGTACAGGAAGGCTTGCCTGCACATGCTCGATATGTGCAAGCTCAACGCCTTCATCTTCTACAAGACACAAGTCGGGGGCATAAGGCAACCATCCCTGAGACAGTTCTTCAAGACTGTCGTGCAGCAGCTACTTGCACGATTTGGTCAGGTGACGGCATTGATCCCGAGGCGACACTCTGACACACAACCTGACTGTCTTGAGTGCCGCAATTACATGAGCCGGCACCAGCTTGTGAAATTGCCTCTTACCGCAGGCGGCAGGTTGTCACAGGGCCGCTGCAGAGTATGTCATAACACCACACGGAGGCCTCGGACGAGAAAAATGAGCACACACCTGTGCCAGGAATGCCAAGTCGCTCTCTGTGTGACTCCGTGCTTTGCCGAGTACCACTCTCTGAGTAAATACTGAAAGTGACAGTGATATACAGTGATGCGACAGTGACGTGCTTTACCAATAATTGTATAATGGATAATGTAGTAATAAGGGATATTTTGCCTAGAAAAAAATGTAAATATTGGCCAGTATAATAAGTGATATTGTAATAAGAGAATCTGCGGCACTTGTGTAATTCTGCGGCACTTGTGTAATTCTGTGATGCGACAGTGACGCAATATAGTAATAAGTGCAGTGTAAATATAATGTATATTGCCCAGATTATATGTAAAATAATATTAGAAGTTAGAAATAATGAAAAGATCGCCGCTAACCAAACGTCAGTGAGCGGGTGAAGCCGCAGTGAAGTGGGGCACAGCCGCAGTGAAGTGCGGGCGCAGCCGCAGTGAAGTGCGGGCGCAGCCGCAGTGAAGTGCCTTTTACCTACCTCAGTGAACACAGAGTGGGTGTTTATCATATGTGCAGTGTTCATATATGTTTATATTACTATTATCAGAGAGTGGTTGGCATTTGGTACTGGTGTGTGGGGCGTAAAATAGTGATTTTACACCCCTCACTTCTAACAGCACTGCCCGTCCTGTGAAAGTCAACAAAGTCATGAAACCTACATCAATGGAAAGCTGAAGGTTAGTACTTTCTAATGGTACCTTATTTTTTTCTCTAGCTTTATTCTGTGCAGAGTTATTAAGGTTTAAAGGTTTGTTACATTTGGCTGAAACCCCCGTGGGAGAGGACAGTCAGGCCAAAACAATGCCCGCGGTTAAAGGGTTAAGTTACTGAATGGAGCAGCGAGTGATCTGAGCGTGGATATGATTCTGGAAGCTGGTCTGAGGTGGGCGAGGGGGGGGGAGAGATGACAGTATTTGTGTATGGTATCGTGTGCTGGGTGTTGTTTTGATGTTCCTTGGTGTGGGTGGATGTGTTGCCATGTACTGTAGTGGATGTTGTGGGTTTGTGGTGGCTGCAGCAAGAAACTGGGTGCCTCTCATGTCTAGGTGATCACTGACTTTGAGGACTTTGGATTCTTGATGTAGGTGGTCTGTGGGTGTAGTAGCTGTGCAGCCTGTGATTATTTTTAGGGCCTTGTTCTGTATGGTCTGTAGAGTGTTGTATTGTGTTTTGGTGAGGTTAGAAGCCCAGGCAGGGCTTGCATAATTCATCACTGAATGTATGTATTGTTTGTATACTGTGGTAGTAGTTTCTTTGTTGTGTCCGAATGTTGTATGGAAAAATGACCAAAGCATTGAGTCTTGGTGTTATTATATTTTTAATGTTTGTGATGTGTTGTTTAAATGACACTGATGTATTGTATGTTACAAAAGGATTTTGTGTGTGTGTGTGTGTGTGTGTGTGTGTGTGGTAGGGGAGTGTTGTTTATGGTTAGGTGTGGGATGTGACTGTGTTCTGCTGTCCAGTTTGTGAGAAGGATCACTGTAGATTTGGCTGGGGCTATTTTGAGCCCGTTTGTGGTGAACCATTCGTGTAGTGTGTTGAGGTATGGTCGAATGATGTGTGCAGCTGTGTTTGCGTTTTGGTGCGTGCATGTAAGTGTTATATCATCTGCATGGGAAAATATGTGTATCTGTGGTGTATGGGGTGTGGGTATGTCGTGCATGTATAGGTTAAAGAGTGTAGGGGAAAAAACAGATCCTTGGGGGACGCCATTTGTGAGGTTTCTGATGTTAGAAGACTGACCGGCAAATGTTACATGTGCAGATCTGCCTGCTAAGTAGTTTGCCAGCCATCTTTTTGTGTTATTGTGCATGTTTGTGTTGAGTATTTTGTTTGTGAGGTTGTGGCGGGGGATGGCATCAAAAGCTTTGCTAATGTCTAGTGTGATTAGGAGTGTTCTGTGTGGTGGCCTAACTGAATTCATGCCATCGAAAACTCTCTGTGTAAGGTCTGTAAGAACGGTGTTTGTGGAGTGTAGTGGCCTAAAACCATGTTGTGACTGGGCTAGGGGAATGTGAGGTGTGACTAGTTGTAGTACCAGTCGTTCAGCGACTTTAGAGGGGGTGCAGAGGAGTGTGATGGGGAGATGTGAGGAGGGTAACGTGGGGTCTTTGTTGGGTTTAGGGATAGTGATGATATTGCCATGCTTCCAGATGTTGGGTATTATGTTGTGTGAGTAGCTGTAGTTTGATATGTTGGTGAGTGCTTGTATGCCTTGTGGTCCTAGGTGTTTAAGGTGAATGTTGCTTATGTTGTCTGGTCCACAGGCAGATGAGTGCTTGAGGTTGTTAATGGACGATAGTTGGAGGGTTGGGAGTGGTCACCCTTCTTTGGGACTGGCTGAATGGGAGCAAACTTCCAACAAAAAGGAAAGGTACAAGTTGACAGACAAAGGCGAAAGAGTTTGCCTAGGCAGGGTGTAAGCACAGAAGCACAGTTCTTGAGAACAACAGGAGGGACTCCATCAGACCCATATGACTTGTTAGTATTGAGGCCAGTGATGGCAAAAAATACGTCAGCTGAAAAAATTTTAACGTCAGCCATAAGGAAGTCAGAGGCAGGAAGTGATAAAGGAACAGCACCGGAATCGTCTAAGGTGGAACTGGGGGAGAAAGTCTGTGCGAAGAGATCTGCTTTATCAGTAGAAGAAATAGCTACAGAACCATCAGAGTAGAAAAGAGGAGGGAAGGATGATGAGGTAAAGTTGTTAGAAAGGTTTTTGGCAAGGTGCCTGAAGGAGCGGGAAGAATTCGAGTTGGAGAGTTGAAAGCATTTAGTACAGATGAATTTATTTTTAGCAGAGCGAAGAACAGACTTAGCACGATTCCGGGCAGAAACGTAAAGATGATGTAATTCATGGGTGGGTTGGCTCTGGTACCTTTTGTAGGCCTTCTCCTTGTTGCGGACAGCATTAGAACAAGCGTGATTAAACAGGCTTTCTTGTGTTAGTCAAAGGATATGAGAGGAATGTATGCTTCCATGCCCGAGAGAATAACCTCCGTAATGCGCAAGGCACACTCAGATGGCTCCCGACCATGGAAGCAATAATCAATCCAGGGAAAATCCCCACCTGCCAACTCTCAGACATGGGGTAATATTAATAAGTAATAGTAACAGTAACCATTACTGGGTTTGTAAAGTAACATTAATAGCAACAGATCTTATTTTTTGGCCTGTAATAGTAACAGCAATAGAATACAAAGTAACAGAAGCATATTAAAGGTACTTCTCTATTACAGACACATTTTAAACCTTAGGCATAGTTTTTGAAAATATTTTTATAAGAAGTTCAGGGAGCTATTGCCTTTCCTGACATTGAGAGGGCTCTCCCTACGTGCTAAGGGATATTTGTATACAGCAAGTGTTGGGAGTGTAATGCTGTAAGATAGTGAGACCTGGTCAGTAAAGGATGAGGATATTAGCAGACTCAAACGTGCAGAAATGACAATGATTTGGTGGATGAGCAAGGCCTAGGTGGGCAAGGTTTATGATGGAAGAGTTGAGATGTTGGATGTGACTGGAGTGTAACGGTGTTCTGATGAGGAGAGGTAGACTGAGGTGGTCTGGGCATGTGGAGAGACTGCGGCATGATAATTGGGTGCAGAAAGTGAGAAACATTAATATTAGGAGTGGGGCTGTGAGGGGTAGACCAAAAAAGACCTGGGACGAGGTCATTAGGTGTGACCTCATGGTTAGGGGACTGAACAGGCAGGCTGCCAAAGATCGATCAGCATGGCCGCCAATAGGTGACCAAGTCCGACGCATGCAAGCATGTTGCAGCCTTCAAAAATGAAACGAAACGAACTAAACTCAGTTGTTGTCATTTAACTGTTTCCTCTGTGGAGGCAAAACAGCTACAACTGGAAGAAATGCAAGGGAATAACTGTAGTATCTGGCAACCCTTGCAAGTGCAGGAGTTAATTATGAACCTATGTTTATCATATGAAATGGAACAGTATCAGAACTTGAACTCAGATTTAGAAAAATTATAAGTGAAGTGCATTACTGTACTTAGTTAATGAATCAGTAAGTTGGATCTCTTAAATTAATGAAACAATAATTTGGATTTTTAAAAAATAAAGTGAAATACATCTGAATTATAAACCTATGTTTTTCATGTAAAATGGTATAGTGTCAGAACTTGTGCTCAGATTTAGAGAAATTATTAGTCTAAGTGTAGTGCATTATTAGTTAATGAATCACTACCTCACATTTTGTAAATTAATGAAATAATTTGGATTTTTCAAAAATAAAGTGAAATACATCAAAATCTAATGTACTCTAACAAGTTCTTACATAACCTTTTTCAAATGAATAATCTACATAATATTGTGTGTATCACAAAGTACTGTACTGTAATAGCAATAGTAACAGATGACTATGTAACAGTAACAGAAGGCAGCAAATGTAATGGTAATAAAACAGATCAAAGTATTAAGTAATAATAATCATAACAGAAATAGAAATCCAGCAACTGACCCCATGCCTGCTTACTCTACAAAGAATACACTATAATTATTGATGTCCTATGTCTCCCTGGCATGGGGTCCCATCCTATCTAATAATCACTACATCCTGCAAACCAAACAGAACAACGCCTCATGCATCCACACCAAAACCACGCCCACACCTCACTTACATTGTGAAACACAAGTCCTCCCTGTCAGAGGCTACCCTGGTTTGAAAGGCAAACAATTCTCTATAGCAGCCTGTGCCAATACACACCATCCCTGTCATTACATGACAGACAGCACACAGAGGCACATAAAACAATCACCACACAAACATTAACAACAATATCCCACCTCAAGACATTCCAACACTAGTAATGAACATTCCAACACTAGTAATGAAGAAACACCAACATACTCACATCACTTACAGGGCAAAACAACACCTCAATCAGAATACTAAATTACAAGTTCCCCCTCGTGACATCCAACCATCAGTGGTGTCCTTAATTAGATATGAATGAGTTCATCTAGCTAAGTTTAGATCAGGCCTTTACCCATCCCTCCTCAGCTACCAGCTTATATGTGGGCTGGGTGGAATCACAGGTGACACATGCCCTGCTTGAAGAATTGGCCCACACAATGTGACATATACTAGAGCACTGCACAGCACATGCAACACTAAGACAAAGACACATCAACGGTGTAGGGAACCTATGGGATGACTGGATGACCCCACAGGGGCAGTTGCTTACTTACTGTTGAGGAGTCTGCTTGATAATAAGGATGATGATTGAGTAAAAGCAAAAACTTGTTCAAACACCATTCAAGTGCCCAGAATTTTGGCCCCATTTTACAGGGCTATCTGTACTTATTTGGGGGGTATTTTTCTTTATAGATCCACTTCATATAAACCTGCTTATAACATTACTACTTACTCTTCTGATACACTTATAACAGACTGCACTAACTCCCTTATTTCTTCCTATGAGTGAATGCAGATTGTGGACTGGTCAGTGAATCAAGACATCACATTACTAAAACATGTATATATGGAGAGGCTAGTGTAATACACAATTCTGAGAAATTTGGGATGGAAGACTGACAGGAGATGCAGTGCTGGTGAATGGATAAAATATTATTTTAGGTGGCATGGATGAAGTCAGAACATACTGTACATATACAGTAGCTAGGGTGCCAAAGAATCTTTAAGAGTTCAAATGAAGGTTTGTTTCATATCATTTGTATCATTTATAAAGGCTCCAACATGCTTGCATGCAGCAGCTTTGGTCATCTACTGGCAGCTCTCCACGCTGTCCAATCTCTGGCAGACTCCCTATTCAGTTCCTTATCCCTGATGTCACACTCTATGATCTCGTCCCAGGTCTTTTTCAGCCTGCCTCTCGCAGCCCTCCCCAATGTTCATATCTCTCACCTTCTGCACCCAATTGTCAACTTCCATCCTCTTAACATGGCCAGACCATTTCAATCTATCCTCCTAATCACAACATCAATACATTCAAGTCTCATCCTTCCTCTCAGCTCATCAATCACAATCCTAACCCCCCTAGGCCTTGCATTCAAGGAAGCACTACACATCCATCTAGTCACTGTCATTTCTCTATGCCTGAACTTACGAATATCCCTAACCTCTACTGCCTATGTCTTCCCACCATACAGCATTACACTCCTAACACACGCTGCAGACAAGGAATCCTTAACATGAAGGGAGAGCACTCTCGATGTTAGGAGATCCACAAAGCTCCCTTAGCTTCTGCCTCCAAGCACTCCTTACCCTAGCCACAGAGCTAGCTCTAGCCCCAGCTCCAGCACATAACATGTCCCCCAAACAACAAAACTCCTCCACAAACTCAACAAATTCTCAAGCAAGATCAGTCCTTTCATGTCTCTCAATCTTTACATGCTCTTACCAACATACCAATCAATCAATCAATCAATCAATCATTTCCTGTGGCACCCCACGGGATGCATAGGGCCTCAATGAACTCTCTCCACCAATATTTGTCTTTTGCCATCTCCTTCAGGTCCCACCAACACTCCTCTCCTGCTTCTTTTTTCATTGTCCTCAACCAGGTTTCCTTCGGCCTACCTCTACCTCTTCTTCCTCTAGCAATCCACTCTGGCACATCCTGTATTAAACAACCTTCTTTTCTATATATATGTGCCCCAGCCACTTCCAGCGAGACAGTCTCACATATTCATTAACTGGTTCCACTCTCGTAATATCCCATACTCTTTCATTTGTAACTGTGTCTTGCCACTTTACCCCAAGAATCCTTCTCAGCATTTTATTCTCAAATCCTAATACTTTTTGATCTGTTGCAGTTGTACTGTACCATGACTCATGCCCGTAAATTAAAATTGGTCTAACCATGGACTTGTAAATTTTCACTTTAGTATGTACCGAAAGCATATTATTATTCCAAACAGATTTCAACATTCCAACAGCTCGCCAAGCCTGTCTAATCCTCTCCTCAATTTCATTGTTTAATGATCCATTAGATGATACAATCGTTCCCAGATATTTAAAGTTTTCTACATTCTTCACCACATTATTCCCAATTACACAATCGATTTGGTTCTCCACGTTCATATTAATAATTTCAGTCTTTCCACAATTTATTACCAATCCCACTTTTTCTCCTTCCTCCACCAGACAATCGAGCACCCTCTGCATCTCGTAAATACTTCCGCAAATCAGTACAATATCATCAGCATAGTCCAAATCCATCAGCTTCTTATTTTCTGCCCAGTTAATTCCTGCACCTGTTCTCCTTACAACCTTTTTCATAACATAATCCATAACCAAAACAAACAACAATGGTGAAAGAACTCCTCCTTGAATCACTCCTGACCTAACTTGAAATGGATCACTCAAAGAACCACCCACCATTACCTTACAAAAAGTACCTTCATGCAGGCTTCTAATAATATTTACAAACTTTTCTGGTATACCATAGAATCTCATAATTTTCAACATAGCTCCACGTGAAACACTATCAAACGCCTTTTCAAAATCCACAAAACACATGATAAGTGGCATTTTCATCTCATTAGCTTGTTGCATTAGATGCCTTACAATAAAAATCTGATCATTACAACCTCGACCCTTTCTAAATCCCGCTTGTTCTTCTCTTAAAATTTTATCAATTACTGGCTCTATTCTGTTCAACGAGACTTTGGAAAAGACTTTTGCAACTACAGGTGTCAAAGTTATCCCCCTCCAATTGCCACACACACTTAAATCTCCCTTTTTTGGTATTTTTATAATCACTCCATTTTTCCACTCTTCTGGAATTCCACCATTATCCCAAGCCACATTAAAAAGTTTCAAAAGCGCATTCATCAACTCGTCATTTTCCACCTTAAGCATTTCAGGGAATATTCCATCCTCACCTGGAGCCTTAAAATTCTTTAACTCCTTTATAGATTTTGCTACCTCTTCCAAAGTTATATCCCCTGTTTCTATCTGCAAATCTCTCTCGGCTGGCAAAATGTCCTCTTCAGCTGGGATTGGTCTATTTAGAACAGATTCAAAGTGCTCTTTCCATCTTCCTTTTATATCCAAATCTTTAGTCATCAAATTACCATTTCTATCTTGTACAGGTATTTCCTTCCTTCTCCTTTCAGTCCCAGTTAACTCCTTTATGGCCTGATATGCAACTCTTGTGCTCTGACCGTCATTTTTACTTAATTTAATTTCTGTCTCTGTCGCCTTTTCATCATATAGTCTCCTCTTATCACGTCTAACGAGTCTTTTTACTTCAGAATGTAAACTCCAGTACTTTGCTCTAAGTACTTCAACTACCTGGCCATCAACATGTTGTTCTTCACATCTTAACTTAGCCTCTTTCCTTTTCTGAATTACATTCCATGTTTCATCTGACATCCACTTTTTCCTTCTCGCTTTTCCCTTTTTCTTAATAGTAAACCTTAGCACTCTCATGCAAAACCTCTTTTACCTCTCTCCACATTTGATTAATATCATTGTCTTCAGATTCCATCAAAGTCTGCAGGACTAGAAACCTGTTTCTACATTCGCACCGAAACTTTTCCCTCGTGCTCTCATCACTTCTCAGCTCATCAAAATCATAATTATTACCTCCTGTACGATTACCATTAACGTTTCTCTTAAGTTTTATTTTAATCTTTGACACAACAAGTTGATGATCACTACCTATATCTGCCCCCCTCCTTACGCAAACATCTTGCAAATAACTTCTATGCCTTCTGCTAATTGCAATGTGGTCAATCTGGTTACAATATTTACCACATGGTGAAATCCAAGTAGTCTTATGTATTTTTCTATGCTCAAAGATAGTTCCACCAATGATAAGGTCATTTGCCAAACAAAAGCTTGCAAGTCGCACCCCATTTTCGTTTCTTATACCAACACCCTCCTTACCCATACAATCTTCAAAGCCATCCCTACTACTGCCAACAATCGCATTAAAATCACCAATGGAAACTAACACATCATGTCTTGCCACTCTATTCACTACATTTTGCAGCTTCTCATAAAAGTCATCCTTCATTTCATCAGCAGCCTCATTTGTCGGAGCGTACCCTACAACCATACTGATATTACCATGGTCAGATTTTAAGCGAGCATAAAGAGGTGAAGTCAGTGAATGTACAGTGAGGTTGGATGGTGAGGAATTGGAAAATGTGAGTACATTTAAGTATTTGGGTAGTGTGATGAGTAAGGATGGAGGTTTGGAGGGTGAAGTGCTTGAAAGGGTACAGCAGGGAAGAA
The DNA here is from genome assembly GCF_032717465.1 of Coenobita brevimanus. Lineage (NCBI taxonomy): Eukaryota > Metazoa > Arthropoda > Malacostraca > Decapoda > Coenobitidae > Coenobita > Coenobita brevimanus. The sequence continues at coordinate 51,836,997 of NC_136959.1, read as the reverse complement.
AGGTTGCTGGTTCCTTGAAAGCAGTGATAAGAAACAGGGAAGTGAGCATGGAAGTAAAAAAGTTACTACATGACAGTATTGTGATACCAACTCTAACATACGGAAGTGAAGCTTGGACATTGTTGGAAGGACACAAGTCAAGAGTGAGAGCAGTGGAAATGAGTTATTTAAGAGGAGCCTGTGGAGTCACGTGGAGAGACAGGCTGACGAATGAGAATATAAAGGAGCGTTGTGGTGTGAATGTGGATGTGATAGGAAGCGTTGTGAGGAACACACTGAGGTGGTTTGGCCATGTGGAGAGGATGGAGAGTGAAAGACTGACGAAGAGAGTGTATGTGAGTGAGGTGGAGGGTGGAAGAGGGAGGGGGAGACCGAGGATGAGATGGAGGGATGGGGTGGAGAGGTATATGAGAGAGGGGGGTGTGAGTTGGTAGCAGGGCAGTGAAATGGCGGGGGACAGGGCGACTTGGAGGCGATTTGTTTGTGGCCACCCCAAACGGGATTGAGGCGTCTGGCAATAGATAGATAGATAGATAAAGCAAGCGCTCATTAATTGGTTCAAAACCAACATACCAAACATACAAAATCCGCACTATGTCGCTGCCTACCTCTAATGCCACAACATCTCTCATGGTAATCTGCAGCTTCCCACAACCCTGTGGAAAGCTGCACGTAGCCATGCTCCCTCTACTTTGACAGTACAGCTACCAGCCCTAGATAACATCACTTTTGTATCATTCACGTTTACTCTCAAACCCATGTGGCCCATTCCATCTCTCCTCTTCCTATATCTTTCCTCTGCCTCCCTTATATAGTCTGGAATCAACATGAAGTCATCAGCATACAACATTTCTCATGGGAGTTCATTTCTGAAGTCACGTGAGAAAGCTTCAAGCACCATGACAAACAATGAGAGACTCAAGACTGGTCCCTGATGCATGCCAACATTTATGGAGATCTTATCTCTCAAGTCTTCATTCACTCTCATCTGGGAGTATGCACTCACGTACATACCCATAACCATTCTAACCTGCCACTCCTTGATCCCAAGCTTTCTCAGTGTCCCTTTCATCACCTCCCCTGGGATTCTGTCAAATGCCTTCGGCAAATCAACAAAAAGAAAGTATAGCTCCCTTGTCTTTCCTGTATATTTTTCCTGAAGCTGTCAGGTAATAAATATGGCACCAGTGGTTGCTTTGCCTGGCATGCACCCAAACTGCATCTCATCAGTATTCACTCTTTCCCTTATCATACCCTCTAAGACTCTCTCCATTATCATCATTATCTAATCCAAAAGTTTTATGGCTCTATAATTTCCTCTTTCCAAGACATTACCCTTCCCCTTAAACACACTTACAATCACATTCTTCAATCAGTCACCTGGGACAACACACCCATACATACAGTAACTGAATTTATTAAATCAGTAACTAAACCCACTCCTATATCTCCTGAAACCTTCAACATTTCACAAGTCTGCCCAGATACACCTACTGCCTTTCCTAGCTGCATCCTGCCTATTGGCCTGTTCACAGTAGGAGTATCAATCAAAGGCCAAGGGCCAAACACTGGATCTACTGACTTTAAATCTTACCTGTTCCTGTCAAACTCCTCATTCTGGAACCAGTTATAATGCTCTCTCCAGGTGTCTTTAATATCCTCACTGTCCATTACTATCTTTTCTTCACCATTTTTCTCACACTTCTTGCATATGATATCCCTGTTTTCCCTCTTCATCTGATCTGCCACCTTAAGTATCACATTCTTCCCTTCCGCACTGCTGAGAGAGGAAGGGCATATACCGCATGAAGGAAAAGTAATACATTGGTGAGGGAAAAGGAAGGGGACAATTAGTGACTATGAATGAGGGAGTATCTGGACTACATAGCCTATACACAGTTTTGTCATGGCTATTCCTTGTTATGGAGTCCCCAGGACAGATTAAGGCATGAGAGATTCTACTGATGTTTACCATTAAAAGCATGAAGAACCACATCACTATGAAGTCACTATGATGACATACTTTTCATTTTAACCACACTACCATCAAATGATTCTATTCAACTTTGGGGAGATCTCATTTTGTATAGCCAAAGAATTCATGATGACTATGTCTACTTTTCTCCTATTCACAAAATTTCTCCTAAGCCAAGTAAAATAATCTAAAAGTAGCTAGAATAAAATGAAAACTATGTCAATGGGCTGAAGGGATTACAGGGACCAACTATGAAAGAACACTTGCTCTATTCAGCTTTTCAAAAATCATCTGTCCATACCATTAGTGCCATCAAAGTCAAACAAAACATAATTATATTTATCTTACTTCTACTGCTGGACAATTAAATAATCCCTCAAGCTTTTGTGTTTTATTAATAACTTTTTAAGTTTGTTCTTAATATATCCATCCATCCATCATCCAATCCTACGTTGCCCCAAGAGTAGTGTAGGAGCCCGGGGCTAGGCAGTTGGTCCTGACATTTAAGATGAGAGTGACCAGCCTCACTCATCCCTGAGTGGCATTACGTGAGCAATAAACCCCAACCATCCCTTGGATTTAAACCTTCACAGGCTCAATCCGACTGAAGCACAATAATTACCCACTAAACCACCAGGCGCCAAAATTTGGTTACATGGTTACCACCCAGCAAAATAAATGGTTTCCTGGTGTACAGGAAACCATTTGGCTTGTCACTCAGTGTAGTGTCACCCACAGGCAGAAGGATGAGGAAATAATGAAGGAAAGAGAGACAGAAGAGTGTAAAGTCACCCGCACGCAGAAAGACAAGGAATGGCTGAAGGAAAGAAAGACAGAAGAAGATGGAAGGAAAGAAAGATGGACGAGAGGAAAGGGCACACACCTGAGAGCAGCACTACATCAAGTGAGTGGATAAAAAATGCAAAATTAATTTCATTTAGTCTACCTGCCACTCATTGTCCTTACTTTTTACATTCACTCAAACATATTTAATACGAGAATTACCATAAAACTCTTAACTTTTTATCAGTCTACTCCAAATATTCCTTACTGAGATTTAATTTTCTTCTCTAGTCCTCTACCGCTGTTAGATTTACTTTTTCTCTTTCTCCCTTTCCTCAATTCAGAACTGAAATGCTCAGACCCATTTTTATGTTTATGAACAAATTTAGCAACAAAGAACCCCTGGCACCTATCAACATCAGGGTTAGTTCTCAAAACCTTCCTACTAAAATGGCATACCTCATTCCCAAAGTGTTTCCACCCAGGAAGCTTCTTACTAATCTCTTCAAGCTCAAACTGATCCTTGCAAGTACTCAAGGCTTCCCCTACCACTCTTTCATTTTCTTCCACATTGACCGAACAAGTGGAATATATGACTTCTTGTACTGATGGGAAGGAGAGAGCATGGAGTAGGAGGCGGAGCTGAAACGATGCCAGTTTCTGTATTCTGTCCTCACTAACTGTATCTTCATGCATGGAGGCACCTGGGGATTAAAAAAAAAAAAAAAAAAAAAATGCATTAAAAAACAGTCTTGGTTACTACTATTCATATTCTCTAATCCTCCTCAGTATGTCCTTACCAATGCATAGATGCACCTGATGATAAATAAAATATCCATCCATCCATCATCCAATCCTAAGCTGCCCCGTGAGGAATGTACAAGCCCAGGGCTAGGCAAGTTGGTCATGACAATTAAGATAAGAGTGATCAGCCTTACTCATCCCTGAATGGCCTTATGTGAGCAATAAACCCCAACCACCCCTTGGATATAAACCTTCACCGGCTTAATCCGATTGGAGCACAATAATTACCCACTAAATCACCTGGCGCCAAAATTTGGTTATATGATTACCACCCAGCATAGTAAATGGTTTCCTGGTGTACAAACCATTTGGCTTGTCACTCAGTGTAGAGTCACCCACAGGCAGAAGGAAGAGGAAAGAATGAAGAAAAGAAAGAAGAGAGAGTGTAAAGTCACCCATAGGCAAAAGGAAAAGGTGAGAATGAAGGAAAGAAAGACAGAAGAGTATGGAAGGAAAGAAGGATGGAGGAGAGGAAAGGACAGACACCTGAGAGCAGCACTACATCGAGTGAGTGGATGGCAAGCGCCCCCACCTACCATTAACCCCTCTGTGGCTGCCAGCATCGAATGATGTTTAGCCAATAAATGGCCACAGCCGTCATTTGAGCACAGCATATAAATAACTCCCAAAATTTTTGGGAAGTGAAAGAACATCCTGAATGTCTTCACCCTGACGTACACTACACTCCTATAAACCCCATCAAACAGTTCAGAGCCTGCTGCTGTGATGAGTGGATTTTCGATTTTTTCGCTCCCGGCCATGCCTAATCAAGCACAACTACACCCATTATTTCGACCCAGGCAGAACATATCATCTTTGTCCTCTCTTGCAAAACACACACAACCACCTGTTTACAATTATGAAGTAATACAGGCACAAACAAAACAGACGTGATAAGTGAAAAATACATTTTTGTCTTGGTATCTTTACCTGTTTGCTCAGGTTTGCTGTAATGGTTTGGATCATTAGATGCAGTGAAACTTGTAGAAAACTGTGAAAACTTTCGGGAAGTGAATGAAAATCTGGGACATGAGACTGACCTTGACTTCACCCTCTCACATATCATCCGTCAGTTCACCACCTGCTGTTGTGACGAGTGGATGTACAACTTTTTAGCTCGTGGCCATGCCTAAAAACACATAGTTACACCCATTATCTTGACCCAGACAGAAAATACAATCTTTTTCCTCCCTTGCAAAACACACAAAACCACCCTGTTTATAAGACAACAATATATATTGCGAAAATAACAAGGTAAAATGATAAAGATGAACGTAAAATGATAGAGAAAGATGAAGATGTTATTATGGAAAAAATGCGTTTTTCACCATCTGTAAACATATGCTGTGAGTGATTGGTTTCCCGTGAGAGTGGGGCTGCGACAGGGATGTGTGATGTCGCCTTGGTTGTTTAATATTTACATGGATGGTGTTGTAAGGGAGGTGAATGCAAGAGTTTTAGGTGGTCTGAGTCTGGTAAATGTTGATGGAGGAGAGTGGAATCTGAAGCAGCTGCTGTTTGCAGATGATACTGCACTGGTGACTGATTCAGAGGAGAGATTGAGACAGTTGGTAGAGGAGTTTGGAAGGGTGTGTGAAAGAAGGAAATTGAAAGTAAATGAGAATAAGAGTAAAGTGATGAAGTGTACGAGGTTGATAGATGGTAGGGGGATGAATATAGTTTTGAATGGTGAGTTGCTTGAGGAGGTAGATTGTTTTAAATATCTAGGGTCACATGTTGCTGTGGATGGAAGAATAGATGCAGAAGTGAAGTTTAGAATAAATGAAGTAGGAAAGGTGCTGGGAGGAATGAAAAAAGTGTTTAAATGTCGTTTGCTTAGAATGGATGTAAAGAGAAGGCTGTATGAGGGTGTTGTGGTACCGACTGCGTTATATGGGGCTGAAACATGGAATGTGGGTGTAGCAGAGAGGAAAAGTTTGAATGTAATGGAGATGAGATGTCTGAGGAGTATGTGTGGAGGACGCGTATGGATCGAGTGCGAAATGATGAAGTGCGAAGGAGAACTGGAGTTGTTCGGGAGATGGCTGGTAGAGTTGAGCAGAGGGTGTTGCAATGGTTTGGGCATATGGAGAGAATGGATAATGAACGATTGGTGAAAAAGATAACGAGATCTGATGTGAGAGGAGTAAGGCTGAGAGGGAGACCACGAATAGGATGGATGGACAGTGTGAAGAGAGCGCTGGATGCGAGAGGGATGTCTGTTGAGCAAGGAAGAGTGGCTGTGCGTGACAGAAATAAATGGAGAGAAATTGTGAATGAATAAGTGATGACGCAGCCCTGAGGGGATATTCTCCCGCATTTGGTCTGATCAGCTAGTCAGGTCAGGTGCGGGTAAGGGGATGGGTCTGTTATGATGTGGCAGGGGTAAACCAGTTCTGCTGTCGGGCCCTGCTGCGGATGTCACTGATTGCATTGCGCAGTTGACCCTTGTGCGGTGTGATGCGGTGAGGATCTGTCCGTTCTCCCCTTTGGGGCTAAGATGCGAATGAATGTGTTTGAATGGATGAGTAAATGGAGAGTGAGTCGTCCTGTCTCGGCTACCTCCCTTTCCTTGGGGGAAGCAGCCTAGGTATATAGATAGATAGATAGTAAACATATTTATTTCTGCTTTGTCTCTGTATTCGTAATAATTAGACTTATTATTAGTTCAGAAACTGCATTACGATTCTATTTTTAGCCATGCTCGTGGTGTGGGAGCTCGAAGTTGCAACTCAACTTCCGTATTGCTAATCGGATCTACCCTCCACTTTGTTCTCCCGTGGCAGAGACTAGCCTCGGAGGATGTGCAATTTTCTCATTTAGGACTGAAAATTCAACCCTTTCGCTCCCTTCTCCAAGCATGGGCAGAACGATAACGTACAAAATAACTCGAAACTACCATAAACATATATAAAAAAAGTGAAAAAGTATTCATAATTTTTTTCTAGCCATTCCTAACATATTATGCACTGAAATCATTCCCTATCATCATATCTCATATATGCGCAACATTTCAGCACCATTCGCATTGTTTTAGGAGGTAAACAAAAAGATAACAACACCTGCCTAGTTGCGTTGCGGCAGCGCCCCTGGGCAGCGGATATCGGTTGCCGATATTTCTGCAACTTCGGCACTTCATTGCAAGCCACAGAATGCATCTAGGAAGCTGGGATTTAGACTGTTAGGTGAATCTAAACTTTCTCTTCAATTTAAAAAAAAAAAAAAAAAAAAAAAAAAAAAAAAAAAATCCATTTTTGAACCTTCAAAAAATGGCCCCGGCGTCGGCCTGGTGTGCAAGGAAATACCCGGCCTTCGGCCACGAAGGGGTTGAAACACATACAATAAATGAAAATAATCTTAAATTTAAAAAGTGCAACAATACAGAACAGAAACAAGTATGAAACATGGTTTTGCAAGGTTAAAAACTTTTTTTTTTTACTTTAGTAATCAAGAGGCACCCCAAGAATAGAGGTTTACAGCCATCTTGTGACACCACTTAGGCATTTGAACCAATGAAGCATTCAACTGCCTCTTAAGGTATGGTGACTTTCCACCACAGCACAATGACAGTCTTGTCCATTCATTCAAATTTAAAATTCTGTGATCACGAGCTTCATGTATGGCGTATTCATTCAAATTTAATGTTCTATGATCGTAAGCTTCATATATGGTGAACACTTGGTGCACACTCTTACACAGTATGCTACAGTCTCCACCACTACTTCTTGCAAGCAGAATTGCTCACTGTAACATGAGGAGAAAGAGGAAGCAGAGGTACAGTCATGATTACTAATCTCTGACTAGAGTGTTAGCCAAAGTTGTGGCCAGGAGTAGGTTACACAATCAGACACACTCACCCATCATTCCAGAAAGGTTTAGTGCTTCAATGAACAATTTTCTATGCATCGCTGAAACACTCTCTTTTCACATATTACATTATTTTTTCAAATAATATACTGTACTGTAAATACATTTTAAGAAATACAGTAGATATGAAAGCTGGTCATAGCTGTTATTATTTGTGTGTAATTAGTGCGTGATGCTCTTTGACATTCATACTGTTTTTACTAGTCCGTTTATTATTTCACTGACTTACTTCTCGAGGCAAGCCTTTAACCGAGCTGTTGATAGGTGACAGCGGAGAAATATCCATGACTACCACAGCAGCCGGTATTCACACTACATATTCTAAGTATGCTTTATAATACTTGTATCATTGACAAAAATTTACCATTACTTGCTACTTTGAACAAAATGTTTTCCTCTAGTGATAGTCCTCATTACCATCTAGTGGGAATGGTTGCGCTATTCACATGTGACGTCTTAGCTGCATGTCCCTCAGGTCAAAATGTGCCAGTTAATGCAGTTAATTCATAAATGATTATTATTGCTCCACCTAGTAAGGTGGAGCGATAATGTTTTTACCTGCCTCTGTGTGTGTGTGTGTGTGTGTGTGTGTGTGTGTGTGTGTGTGTGTGTTCCCATTATATCTTATAAATGGTTTGAGGTATCAGCATGAATTTCAGGGTATCAAGATATGGCCAAAATCTTGGCTGAGGTCGAAAATGGGCACTCGGGGTCAAGATCAAGGTCAACAAAATGGCTGCCAATAGACAAGTAGTTTCTATCACCCACCTTTAGTCCTATTATATTTCAAAAACAGCTTAAGCTATCAACATGAAACCTTCAGGGTATCAAGATATGGCACCATATTCTGGCGGGCAATTAGCACTCGACTCCGAATGCTTTTCTTTCATTACATATGATGTTAATATCCACATTTAGTGGCACATGCTTATTTACCTGATGGAAATTGCCCAATTGCAGATTGATTGAAATGCCGGCCCCATTCAATAAATGCAGATTATTATAATATGGAAGAAAAAACACAAAAATATGGTAATACAGATATGAGGAGTAGAATGCTTGAAATCACCTGGTTACACTTCTTAGTCCCGCCCAGTAGTGTAGAAGCTGTGTTCGGATGCATGGCTCGTGTATGGTCATAACACTGCCCACCAAGCAACTCTGGTCAGAGATTAGTAATCATGAATGTACCTCAGGCTAAACTTGTAAGGAATGGAAAATAGGTTTCCAGCTCTTCAAAAGTTTGTTTTTAAATCTATGCTTCCTTTCGCCTGATACCGTGAAGAACAGGTTATCAGCCATCTTATGACACCAGCCAGGTGTTTTACATGAAGACAGAAGGAATCAACCCAGGCTTAGAGTTGAGGGTAGGATGAACTATTTCTTATCTCCAGCCATCTGACCTCACAATGCATTGCAACCTTCTCTCTGGTCACTGATATCTTGTCTATTCATTCAATGAAAGCACTTCATGACCTGCTTTGTAGAATGCATGAGAAATCCACTCTTGTAGTGGTGCAACCCTTTTTGTTTCAAGTTTTTTATGCCTTCGGTATTATTTCAGGATCCCTTTCCATTCAATAGTTGCCCATTCCTTTGAGGAACTGTTAGGACTTTTTTTTTTTTTTTTTTTCCTCATTTTTTTTTCTGCATCTTGATTCCCATCTGGGAACTACCCAGACGGGAATAAAGATGCATATGAAACCTCGCTTACCACAAAGTGAATTTTTTATTTGTTTCTACATTGAAGTCTTTAATTATTTGATCTCATGAGTTATGCTACTTTCCCTTTCTTTACCATGTTACTTCTCTTTCCTTCTTAGTTAGCTAGAAGTGTTTTTGTATTTAGGCCACCCTCATCCACTGTTATGTTACAAAGAGCACTGCAAGGTCTACTTATTTCCAAGAAAAGGTTATGATGTATTTCCCTTTACTGCATCCAATTTTTGAGTTCATAATATTCCTTATGTTCTGATTTTATAACATCATCTAGTCACTGCTAGACAGCTGAGTGCTCCAAGTCACATCCCAAGGCAACTAGCAAGCTAGTCTCTATTGCAGGGGCTCACTGATTACAATATGTCTGATTTACATATTTTCAACTTTATTGAAGGTCATTTAAATGCTAAAATAAAAATATACATGGAATACGTATATAATTTTACAGTAACTCGCACTTTATTTGGATTACTGACAGTAGCGCCTCAATAGCTCCAACTCATATAAACTCCATAAAACTCACCCCAAAATAACCTTAAACAACCCACCCTCAGGCAATGGTGGTTAGGCAACTGATCATAGGCAAGTAACCACTAAGCAGAAGGACACAAGGCTATGGCTGCCAGCTACACATATAACATAGGCACAGTATTTCACTTCTAATTACAATGATACTTAGGATATTTTGGCGTATTAGTTACTGCATATGTGTATTGCACTTCAGCCATACTTTTTGCATCAACAGATATTACATTTCTATTAATAACACCATCATCATCATCCAGCCTTTTTTTTTTTCTTTTTTTCCCTTATCAAATAAATGAAATATTGTCATTAAGGCATCCACAACCCTGCTCCTGGTTAACTAACTCGCAATGGACAGCCTAATACCACATGTAAAGATATTTCTAATGAGTGGCAATCGGCATGTCTAATGGTAACAGTACCTAAAAGCAACAACAATGCCGGCAAAACACACATGCACCTCAAGGAAAAGAAGTAATGGATAAATAAAATAGAAAGTAATAAACAAATAGCGAATACTGTTTTGCACATTGAGGTTGCTGGTAGGGGAAGTCAGAGTTAGCTTTACTGTTACTGGTCATTTTACACTTTGAGAATTCCAACAAAACCCTTGAAACTTTGTTCCCCCTTGCAACCCTGCCATTAAATAAATACCCTTTATTATTCATCTTCCAAATAATATCAGGGAGATCACCACATTCTAAACCCATCAGTAATATGGTTTTGGTATGTTTGGAGGAGGCCCACTAGGTCATGATGTACAATTATTTTGCATCATCATCATGTCAGATACCTTGCCCCTTCCTGGGAACCCCCTGAAAGAGGATGGCCATGATAGGACTACCTCCAGTCTACTGTAATTTGTCCATCCAAGTTTTCCTCACTCTTCCCATTACTTTTCAATCTCATTCATAAAAGCGCTGTTCCACTATTTTCCTCCACCTAACTCAGGATTCCCCTCTTTAGTACCCTCAACCTTGCTTGCATCACTCATATAAATACTTATCCATCCATCCATCCATCCATCATCTCATACACTCTTAATACCTCCCATACCTAAATCAGCATAAATACCAGACTCTTGGAGAGGGTCACTTTTCAAGTGACACAAAGTGGCAAACCTCAGCCTTACAGATCTAATGAATTGGACCCACAATACATGGCAGATGTGAGCAATGGTTACCCATATCCAAAGCTGAACAACACAAATGAAATTCACTTCCGCAAACGCAAATCTGCAAACTCAAACCATTACCTTCTGCAACCGGATATCTTCAAACTTCCGGAATTTTGCAGTTTCACGAATGCAAATGCAAATGCCAAACATTTGTACCACAGCATCAATTTCATTTTATTCTGAATACCCCCCCTGGGGGTAGGGGGGTTTTCAAGAATACTCCCCCAGTATCCCTGCGTGTCGTAAAAGGCGACTAAAAGGGTTGGCAGAGGGTTAGTGCCCCTCCCCGGAAAACAACTAACTAAAAAAACAAACAAGAAGCCTCGGACAAGGACTGACCAAACGATGACGACCCAGGACCGGACAAAGGACTTGGTAATGAGTACATGGAATGTAAGAGGAGCGAATGATGAGGTGAAAGAGAGAGAGATTGTCCAGGTGCTTGAGGATGCGAAAGTGGATGTATGTGGAATAACTGAAACAAAATGGAGAGGAGAAAGTGTGAGAAAATGGGAGTATGGATGGGGTATATGTGCAGGAGTAGATGAGAATGAGAGGGCAAAGGAAGGAGTGTGTATAGTTGTGAGTAAAAGATGGAAGAAGAGCATAAGACAGTATGGATCAGTTGGGTCAAGGATTGTGTGGGTAAAGTTGAAAGTTGGAATACAAATGTGGGCGATTGTGTGTGTGTATGCACCAACGCAAGATCGTGCTAGAAGAGTGAGACAAGAGTTCTGGACAAATGTGGAAGTGTGCATGGAAAAGTTTGGAAGGAATGAGAGAGTGTTTTTGATTGGTGATATGAATGGTAAAGTTGGTAATGTGAAGGTGGATGGAATAGTTGGTGAGTGGGGTGTGCCTGCTGAGACAGATGAGAATGGGAGTGCGTTAGTGGACATTTGTGCTGGGAGGGGGTTGGTGATAGCCAATACCCTCTTCAGGCATAAAATGATCCACAGGTATACATGGCGAGTGATGAGAAGGGTGGGTGGTGAACTGAATGAAAGGAAGGCAATGATTGATTATGTGTGTGTGGATGAAAGGATGCGAAGATGTGTAAAGGATGCAAGAGTGTATAGAGGTTGGGGGAGTGGACTTTCTGACCACTACTTGGTGGTGGCCAGAATTAGGATGCAAGTAAGATGGAGGAATAGAAGAAGGGAAAGACAAGAGGAAGGAGTAGTTGCAAGGAGAGTGGAAAGGTTACAAGAGGATGAGAAAAAGGCAGAGTAAAAGAGAGAAGTGGAGGAACGATTGGGCAAATATGAATTGGAGCAGATGGGAGACGTGGAAGGTATGTGTAAGATATTTACAGAAGAAATATGTGCAGCATGTGATGTGGTGTGTGGAAGGAAGAGAAGGCGGAGGGGGGTGCAAGGAACAGCGTGGTGGACTGAAGAGGTGAAACAGGCTGTGGCACAAAAGAAGAAAGCATACAATGAATGGGTGAGAAACAGGGGCATGGAAGAAGTTGAGAGGCGGAAGAGAGAGTTATATGTGGAAAGGAAGAGAGAGGTGAAAAGATTAGTAAGAGAGAGTAAGAAGAGAGTGGATGAGGAATTTGGAAGGAATTTGAGTGTAAAGTGGAGGGACTGTAAGAAAATGTTCTGGAGAGAAGTGAAAAGAGTAAGACAGGGTGGAAGTGAAGTTAGCAGGGGAGTGAAAGATAAAAATGGTAGATTACTGGTGGAGAAGGGAGAAAAAGTGAGCAGATGGAGAGAACACTTTAAGGAATTGTTGAACATAGAGGATGGAAGTAATGCGAGTATAAGTGGCTGGGGAATGGCTGGGAGAAGGAGGGAGGTGAGAAGACAGGAAGAAATCAGTAGGACAGAAGTTGTGGAAGCAATGAAGAAAGTTAAATCGGGGAAAGCCCCAGGAATTGATGGAGTGTGTGGTGAAATGCTGAAGCATGGGGGAGAGATAGTAGTAGAATTTATGTGGAAGATGTGCAGATTGGCCTGGGAGGAAGGTAGAGTCCCGGAGGATTGGAAGTCAGGTATAATTATTCCCTTGTACAAAGGAAAAGGGGAAAAAGAAGTGTGTGGTAAACATAGAGGCATTTGTCTTCTTAGTATGATAGGAAAAGTGTATGGTAGGATACTTATAGACAGAATTAGAGAAAGAACAGAGGAATTAGTTGGAGAAGAACAGGGAGGTTTTAGGAAGGGAAGAGGTTGTGTAGATCAGATATTCATTCTTAGATCTTTAGTGGAAAAGTTTCTAGAGAAGGGAAAGAAGTTGTATGCGGCTTTCATGGATTTGGAGAAAGCATATGACAGGGTGGATAGCCAAGGATTGTGGAAAGTGTTAAGAATATATGGAGTAGATGGGAAGTTGTTGAATGCTGTGAAGAGTATGTACGATGGTGCGAAGGCTGCAGTGCGTGTGGATGGTGAACTAAGTGAATTTTTCTCTTTGAAAGTTGGGTTGAAACAGGGATGTGTCATGTCTCCACGGTTGTTCAATCTGTACATGGATGGGGTAATAAAAGAGGTACAAGGTAGGGTAGTGGATGTTGGAGTGGCCCTGGTGAGAGAGGATAGTGTTTGGAAACTCCCTGCACTGTTGTTTGCAGATGATACTGTGTTGTTGAGTGAAGACGAAGGGGAGCTGCAAGGCTTGGTGGATGAGTTTGAGAGAGTGTGTAAGAAACGGAACCTAAAGGTGAATGTAGGGAAGAGTAAAGTGATGGTCTTTGAGAGAGGTGAAGTTAGTGAATGTACAGCGAGGTTGGATGGCGAGGAATTGGAAAATGTGAGTACGTTTAAGTATTTGGGTAGTGTGATGAGTAAGGATGGAGGTTTGGAGGGTGAAGTGCTTGAAAGGGTACAGCAGGGAAGAAAGGCTGCTGGTTCCTTGAAAGCAGTGATAAGAAACAGGGAAGTGAGCATGGAAGTGAAGAAGTTACTACATGACAGTATTGTGATACTAACTCTAACGTACGGAAGTGAAGCTTGGACATTGTTGGAAGGACACAAGTCAAGAGTGAGAGCAGTGGAAATGAGTTATTTAAGAGGAGCCTGTGGAGTCACGTGGAGAGACAGGCTGACGAATGAGGATATAAAGGAGCGTTGTGGTGTGGATGTGGATGTGATAGGAAGCGTTATGAGGAACACACTGAGGTGGTTTGGCCATGTGGAGAGGATGGAGGGTGAAAGACTGACGAAGAGAGTGTATGTGAGTGAGGTGGAGGGGGGAAGAGGGAGGGGGAGGCCGAGGATGAGATGGAGGGATGGGGTGGAGAGGTATATGAGAGAGGGGGGTGTGAGTTGGGAGCAGGGCAGTGAAATGGCGGGCGACAGGGCGACTTGGAGGCGATTTGTTTGTGGCCACCCCAAACGGGATTGAGGCGTCTGGCAATAGATAGATAGATAGAGGGGTTAAAAATCATCATTAGTTACTCATCCACTACAAGTATATCTTTACTTACTCTATTCTAACAAAAAGTGACTTCATGAAGTTTGGAAACTGTCTGTAGTACTGAATAGGGTATATAAAACTACATTTATCGTACAACTAAAATGAATATTTCAAATAATTATATTACTATATTAGACTGTTTTTACAAAAAAACAAGGGTGTATCATTCACTATTGTAGATAAATGACTTAAATTTTTACACTTCACACCTTACATCTGACAAGTTGAAATACAAATCCACCTCTATTCCTCAGCTCTAACCTCCTCAGTCACAGTCAGACTCCTCCAACAACTGAGACAACTCCATCTTGAGCAGGTCCATGTTGCCCTTCATAAAAATAAACTGCTCAAAGTTCTCAGAGGTCAGGCTGGTTTGCAGGCAGGTTTGCATTTGCGAAAGTATGGAGAGCTCGCACAGTGCGCAAGAGATTGGGCAGTCCTGGTCCTCGTGCACTGTGAAATCGCGCACTAAGAATACATAATCTTATGGGAAAAATAACATATGGGCGGTACCCCCTCATATCTGGATATTTTTTGGCCCGTAGAAACAGAATAAAGGTCAAATTTTTCAGAAATCGTACTACAGAGGCTAGCTACAATAACGAAAATATGGATGGTCACCTTAACAACAGTAGACAACAGGCCTGATGGACCAATAACAGGGGTTCTGTGGCACGGCAACACACCTAGGGTGCCTCCGCTGCCACCCTGGCTGCACCACACTTGTTTAACGGTTACCAATGTTGTATTATTCTAGGCTTTGACGAAAGAAATTTACGGCCTGTCAAATGTTACATTTCTTCCAGAATGCAGCAACAGTCATTATGGTGGGGGTTGGAGGTATGCCAGGTGAAGTAGGTGAGTCAGGTGGGATTGTGGAGATGGAGGTGGAGGCGGCTGGTGAGTCAGGTGGGATAGTGGAGGAGGAGGGGACGGTGGTGGGCAAGTCAGGGGAGGTGGTGAGGGGTGGATCCTCCCTCTCCTCCTCGCTACTGCTCACATTTTTGGCAATTTCCTTCACCTCTTCTTGCTTGTCTGTTTCATTCCTCATCTTGTTATGGACATATTGGCAGTATAACAACTTGGTATTCGCAAAATAACCATCATTATTACAGAAACTGGGTATCTATTCTAACTAACTGTTATTGCCAAAAACGTTATTGTCGAGATCTTACTGTAGACTCCTCTTGACCACCTTCCTCACAAACCTCTAGGTCACTATTGGCGCGCTGTGTGTATGTGGGGGGGGGGGTCGCATACTAATGGAAAATGGCGTTTTTGAGCCACTCCTTGCCTCTACCTCGCGTTCTGTGAGGTAAACTCGCGCATTCAAGGATTTTGGTTATGATTTTTGGTCATTTGCGCACTCTGAGCTCGCGCAGTATGCAAGCCCACTATACTGTACTTTCACAAACGCACAACCGCAAATTTGCGTAAAATTTGTCGCAAACTCAAATCTGCAAATGAAATCACACTCCCACAATTGTGGAATTTGCAGTTTGCAGAAGTGATTGTGGAAGTGCCCAGCTCTGCCCATATCATGTATCTGTAACCAAGCCACTACAATTCATTCACTCATTCATTCACACAAACAAATAACTAACGCACCAACTCAACGACTTTGATTATTACAGCCATCCCCTGTCAAAGGTTTTACAGGAGAAGGCTATCTATCTATCTATATACCTAGGCTGCTTCCCCCAAAGAAAGGGAGGTAGCTGAGACAGGACAACACACTCCCAATTTACTCATCCACACATACGCACATTCATTCGCGTCTTAGCCCCAAGGGGAGAAGGGACAGATCCTCAAAGAACCACACTGCACGAGGGTCAACTGTGTGGTGCAGTCTGTGACATCCGCAGCAGGGACTGACAGCAGAGCTGGTTTACCCTGCCATGTCATAATGGCCCCATCCCCAAGAGAGAGCAATACTTTAAAAATAACATGTTAATGTAACAGTATACAGGTGCTATACCTGTATATTCTACTGTAATACATAAGGGCTAGAAATATCCACTCTTGAATCTTACCAGAGCCTGAACATGTGGGATCAAGGAAGATGCACTGGACATCAGGGTACTGGTCTGGAGTCAGGTCAGTGAAATCCTTCCTTAATGATGTGACACATGTAGCCCCTCGTTGTTCGAGAAGCTGAACCATGTCGCTATACCGTTTGCTGCTCCGGTCACTGGCCACAATGCTTCTGTTTTAAATCAGGTACTTGCTGATATACAATACAAACTGTACAAATTCACAAATTTAAAAACCCAATTTCTTACAACCTCCACTTTCCAAAATATGTTCTTCATGTGACAGGGGTGATGGTATCACCCATCCACTTACAATCAATGTATATTTCTAGAAAAAGATTATTATTGCAAGACTTGGTGATTGAGTCTGGGAGAGTGGGTAAGAAACAGAATCTAAAGGTAAATGTAGAAAAAAGTTATGGTCTTTGAGAGAATGAAGTCACTGAATGTACAGTGAGGTTGGATGGTGAGGAAACTGATAATGTGACTGCATTTAAGTATACGTACTTCGGTAGTGTGATGAGTAAGGAAGTTTGGAGGATGAAGTGCTTGAAAGGGTACGACACGGAAGAAAGGTGGCTGTTTCTTTGAAAGCAGTGATAAGAAAATAGGGAAGTGAGCATGGAAGTAAAAAAGTTGTTGCATGATGGTATTGTGACACAAACTCTAATGTATGGAAGTGAAGCTTGGACCCTGTTGGAAGGACACAAGTCAAGAGTGATAGCAGTGGAAATGAGATATTTGAGCATGTGGTTACATGCTCCCCCCTGGGGGTAGGGGGGGTTCAAGAATACTCCCTCAGTATCCCTGCTTGTCGTACGAGGTGACTAAAAGGGTTGGTGGTGGGTTAGTGCCCCACCCCGTAAAAAGAACTAACTAAACAAGTGAATAAAGCGCCTCGGACCAGGACGGACCATACGTTGACGACTTAGGAACGGACAAAGGACATTCTGAGGGTGGGGACATGGAATGTGAGAGGAGTGAATGATGAAGTGAAAGAGAGAGAGAGATTGTTCAGGTGCTTGAGGATGCAAAAGTGGATATATGTGGATTGACAAACTAAATGGAAAGGTGAAAGGGTGAGAGAATGGGAATAAGGTTTGGGTATATGTGCGGGAGTTAATGAGAATGAGAGGGCAAGAGAGGGAGTATGTCTGATGATAAGCAAGAAGTGGAACGAGAATATAAGAGAGTATGGAACAGTAGGTGCAAGGATTGTATGGGTGAGGATGAAAGTAGGTATACAAGCATGGGCGATTGTGTGTGTGTATGCTCCGACAGAGGACCGAGTGGCAAGAGTGAAAGATGAGTTTTGGGCGACAGTAGAAGCATGTATGGACAAATCTGAGAGGAGCGAGAGAGTGCTTTTGAATGGAGACATGAATGGCAAAGTTGGGAATGTACGAGTGGATGGAGTGGTTGGTCAGTGGGCTGTGCCAGCTGAAGTAGATGGGAATGATAGTGCTCTGGTGGACATCTGTGCTGGTAAGGGGTTGACAATAGCCAACACCAACTTTCGGCATAAGATGATCCACCAGAATACATGGAGAGTAATGAGGAGGATGGATGGTGAACTTGTTGAACGAAAGGCAATGATAGACTACGTGTGTGTGGATGAGCGAATGAGAAGACAAGTGTTGGATGCAAGGGTGTGGAGAGGGTGGGGGAATGGAGTCTCGGACCATCACTTAGTGATGGCCAAGATAAAGCTGCAAAGAAAATGGTTAAGGAGACGAAGGAGAAGCCAGGAGGAAACAGCTCCTGTGAGAAGAGTGGAGAATTTGCAAGATTGTGAGAAAATGGCAGAGTATAAGAGTATAGAGGAAGAAAGATTGGGAAGGTATGAGCTAGAGCAAAAGGAAGGGGTGGAAGACTTATGTAAGATATTCACGGAAGAGATAGGCGCAGCGTGTGAGGTGGTTTGTGGAGTGAGGAGATGCAAGGGTGTGCCAGGGACAGCATGGTGGAATGATGAGGTGAAACGAGCTGTGGAACAAAAGAAGAAGGCATATAATGAATAGTTAGCGAGTAGAGGTAGGGGAGAAGATGAGTGAGAGAAGAGAGAGGTATATGTGAGCAGGAGAAGGGAGGTGAAGAGACTGGTGAAGGAGAGTAAAAAAGAAAGTGGATGAAGAGTTTGGGAGGAATCTGAGTGTGAAATTAAGGAAGAGTAAGAAATTGTTTTGGAAGGAGGTAAAGAAAGTAGGGCAGTGTGAAAGGGGATATAGTAGGGGAGTGAAAAATAGGAATAATAGATTGTTGGTGGAGAAGATAGAGAAATTGAGGAGATGGAAGGAGCACTTTGAGGATTTGTTGAATGTAGTGAGTGAGAGCAATGCGAGTAGAAGTGGTTGGGGAATGGCTGGGAGAAGAAGAGATGAGAGGAGGGTGGAAGAGATCAGTAGGGCGGAAGTAGTGGAAGCAATGAAGAAGATCAAGATGGGAAAGGCCCCCGGAACTGATGGAGTGTGTAGTGAAATGCTGAGGTATGGGAGTGAGATTGCTGTGGAGTGGAAGTTGTGTAGATTGGCTTGGGAAGAGGGAAGGGTTCCAGAGGACTGGAAATCAGGTATAATTGTTCCTTTATACAAAGGAAATGGGGAGAGAGAAGTATGTGGTAACCATAGGGGTATTTGCCTTCTTAGTGTGACTGGTAACATATATGGTAGAATACTCATTGATAGGGTTAGGCATATGACAGAGGAGCTAGTTGGAGAAGAACAAGGGGGATTT
This sequence comes from Coenobita brevimanus, assembly GCF_032717465.1. Classification (NCBI taxonomy): domain Eukaryota; kingdom Metazoa; phylum Arthropoda; class Malacostraca; order Decapoda; family Coenobitidae; genus Coenobita; species Coenobita brevimanus. The sequence continues at coordinate 51,817,958 of NC_136959.1, read as the reverse complement.
AGGAAGGGAAAAGGGTGTGTAGATCAGATATTTGTTCTAAGATGTTTAGTGGAGAAGTATCTAGAGAAGGGAAAGAAAGTGTATGCTGCCTTCATGGACTTGGAGAAAGCTTATGGCAGAACAGATAGGCAAAGTATGTGGAAGGTATTAAGAATATATGGGGTGGAGGGGAAATTGTTGAATGCTGTGAAGAGTATGTACGAAGGAGCCAGGGCTATGGTGCGAGTGGATGGTGAGCTGAGTGAGTTCTTTGATCTCAATGTGGGACTGAAACAGGGTTGTATGATGTCTCCATGGCTGTTTAATATATACATGGATGGGGTTATGAAGGAGGTGCAAGGTAGGGCAGTGGATATGGGGGTGGCTCTAATGAATCAGGGTGATTTGGAAGATTCCGGTGTTGATGTTTGCTGATGATACAGTATTGTTGAGTGAAGATGAATGGGAGTTGCAAGGTTTGGTGAATGAATTTGGGACAGTGTGTGGGAGGAGGAAGCTGAAAGTTAATGTAAACAAAAGTAAAGTTATGGTGATTGAGAGGAATGAAGTCACAGAATGTATAGTGAGGTTGGATGGTGAGGATATGGAGAATGTGAGTGCATTCAAGTACTTGGGTAGTGTGATGAGTAAGGATGGAACTTTGGGGGATGAAGTGCGTGAAAGGGTACAGCAGGGACGGAAGGTTGTTGGTTCACTGAAAGCAGTGATGAGAAATAGGGAGGTGATATGGAAGTTAAGAAGTCACTGCATGATAGTATTGTGATCCCTACCCTGACATATGGAAGCGAGGCGTGGACCTTGCAAGAGGGGAACAAGTCAAGAATGAAAGCAGTGGAAATGAGTTACTTGAAAGGAGCATGTGGAGTGACATGGAGGGACAGGTTGACGAATGAAGAAATGAAGGAACGTTGTGGGGTGGATGTGGATGTGGTTGAGAAGATTAGGAGAAATACACTGAGGTGGTCTGGACATGTGGAGAGAATGGAGAATGAAAGACTGACTAAGAGGGTGTATGTAGGTGAGGTGGAGGGAGGGAGAGGGAGGGGTAGACCAAGGATGAGGTGGAGGGATGGAGTTGAGAGGTATACGAGGGAGGGGGGAGGGTGAGTTGGGAGGAGGGTAGTCAAATGGTGGGTGACAGAGTGACTTGGAGGCATTTTGTCTGCGGCCACCCTTTGCGGGATTAGGGCATCGGGCTATAGATAGATAGATAGTTACATGAAGAGAGAGACTGATAAATAAGGAAGTGAAAGAGCATTGTGGTGTGGATGTGAATGTGATAGGAAGTGTTAGGAGAAATACACTGAGGTGGTTTGGCCATGTGGAGAGGATGGAGAGTGAGAGACTAATGAGGAGAGTGTATGTGAGTGAAGTTGAGGGGGAAAGGGAATGGGAGGCCAAGGATGAGACGGAAGGATGGGGTGGAGAGGTACAGTCGCCAAACTTTCCACCTGGGCCACCTAGCTGCAAGAGGTGGGTAACGGGTGCTGGCAACAGTGTATCTGTTTGTTCGTGTGTACATGCTCGACGAAAGTTCGGATCATCAACTCTCTTCGTCCGTAGTGAACCTTCGTCAGAGTCAGAGTTCATCCCATAGATGGCTGGGTATGTTGTTGGGTGGGGAGAAAAATGTCTCAGGATTTGGGTGGGGAGAAAAATGTCTCAGGAGTAAGGCGGCTTTCCCATCGGCTCAGCCAGTTGCATGAAGGTGTTTGCACGGAAAATTGTTGTGTGCCACAGGTCGCACTGACCAAGGCCAAATAAATTTTACTATATTAATTTCATAGTAAGGTAATATATATAATATTATGATATAAATATATACTATTATATATAACACAATAGTATATATAATACTATACTTATTTGGCCTTGGTCCGTGCAACCTGTGGCACGAAACAATTCCATGCGTCAGGTTTCCTGCAACTGGTCGAGCCGGTGGGAGAGCTGCCTAAGGGGGGAGCTTTGCATATTGAAGGCCAGGGCAGGCGCCGGACGGGGGGGGGGGGTTACGTTATCCATACCGCCTGTGATAATAATTGCCCAACTAGTTTTTGAGATCCATTAGCACTCTACTAAATATCTGCATTCTTAACAATGCTAAACATTTTATTTTCTATGTTGTTTTTACATAATTCCAATAACATGTTAATGCACTATATACTGGAATCGCTCTGAGCCTTTCTCTCTCTCACTCTCTCCTTATATCAGTCATTCCATTTCATAGTGTTATCACTTGATACCATTATCAGTATAGGTTGAAGAGGAATGCATTTACCTAACATCTAAGTCCAGTTACAAGTAAGATTACCTGCCATATTCACATCATGAATGACACTGACCAATAAACATTAGGATGATGTTCAGACACTGTTAACGCTTGCTTATTTCCAAGTTGGTAGTACTTCAGGTAGATGTTTTTATGTGTTCTCTGGTGCACCACGAGGTTAAAATACTGTCACTTCAACAGGCAAAGAGTTTGTGCATATTGTTGTCGAATGTGGCTATTATATCAGCTCTGATAATTACTTACTGTATCATATTTCACATGACTATGGTCATTACATGGAAAACTGATTGTGAGCAGTGCCGCTTATGTATGAGGTCACACATTTACACGCTCATCGATTATTCACTGAACATTATCTCAACATTATAGCAAGATGATGACACCACCTCTCCATCACAGTATACAAAAGCTTCCAGTCATTTTAAGCACAATTGCTATTGAATCATGAATTGTTGGGACACTTATATCACCACTGCCTGTGATATTACTTATGTGACTGGTAAATGCAACATAACGAACATGAAATTATCATTACAGGTTGGAACACTCAGGGGTGGACACATCACGTCAGTCGACTCATGACTAGCTGACTCGAGGCAGTATTCTGCCTCAACGAACATGTTTCAATCTCCGACATCTACAGTTCCTATCTCTTCTACTTAGTTTAAATTAATATCCGCCCAATGAGTAATCCTGTAACGACTAATGACCTAACTTATCTAATCATGTCTTGGATCAAGAATGGTATTTCAATAGGTTTAATGGAGACCGGCCCAGGACTAGCGAAATGCAAAATGAACAGACACCGGCATCTATTTTTCTACCGTAAGGGCCGGTCACACGACGATTCATCGTCCCAATATTCAGTAGACAATTTTTAGCCATGGGTTTATCATGTAATAATGAAAAAGAATACGTTTATAAATATGTAGTATATGTAGACATGCGGTCTTTTAGATTTTTTTACTTACTGTTTTCAATACTCGCATTATCTAATACAGTACTTTCAAGAAGTTCCTTTGAAATTCTGTCGGCTAAAAATTGTCGATTGATTATTGGGATGAACTCTGAGGTTCACTACGGAGGACGACAGTCAATGATCCGACCTTTCCTCGTGCATGTACACACGAACAAACAGATACACTGTTGCCAGCACCCATTACTCACCTCTCGCAGCTAGGTGGCCCAGGTGGAAAGTTTGGCGACTGTACATGAGAGAGGGGCTGTGAGCTGGAGGAAGGGCAGTGAAATGGCGGGGCACAAGGTGGCATGGAGGCAATTTGTCTGTGGCAATAGATAGAGATACTGTACACAGATAGCTTTCTTTGATACTAAGAACAGCTTTAAATTACTAACACAGTACAAGTCACTTCACTGTCTTTATAGTTACTATTGTTGCTTAACCCCCAGTCTGTCTGGCCAAGCAGACCCAGTGACTAGTGCTCTAACCAGAAAGATTTGCCGAACCGATATATCGACGATTTCTGCACTTTTTACGATAATCAAACTGCTGCCAATTTTAAAGTCAATTTTGGCATATCAGAAACAGATGGAAGAAACATCAATATGCCTTTTATTCAACACTTCATTCACTGTTTAGCCTAATTCTGTGTGAAAGAGTGTTGTTATCTTGTCACAGTTTTGCAGCCTAATAAAGAATAATCTTACTGAAAACCATTAAAGGTTTGGAATAACAGATGGGTAAGTAGGGGGGATGGGGATCAAGCCCAAAAGCAGTGAGCTGAGAGTGAGGTATACTAGGCTTACTGTGCTGGCAGTGTGTAAGTAATTGTGGGTTTATGTATGTAAATGGTGTATTGTATACACACACACACTGGTGACATAAGTGTGAACTGCCTGCAACCCTTAGCTCTTACAGTCTTTATTTAGTTGTAATATTTACAGTCACTCTTCTCACTGTAGTCTAAATAAAGAAGTGATTTACTGCATGTAGTTAACAAGAAAGAAGGCAATAAATGGGGGCAATAAGAGGACAGTAACTGAGATGAAGGGTTGAATGACAAGTTTGTAACTCAGTTTAACCTCTGCTTCTTCATTACTACACTAAACCATAAAAGGTTTGCAACTCTACACTCATATCTGAATGAAAGTTGGTAAATCAAAGAGAGTGTGTGTACATCTTCTGATGGCGTGGTGTTATGGGCAACCGTGTGTACGTTACTAGTGTTTGTTTGAGTAAATGATATCCTACTTCGAGTGTAACTTCAGAATGAATATTTAGCATGGCCAAAGACACTGCAGCCAAAAAGCATTGCTCACTTAAACCAGAGAACCTTCAACTCTAAGCTTTTCAAGGTGACTTAAGATATATTAGACTGAAAACTGTCTTAAAATATAGAAAAGAATGGCATTTCTTATGTGAGTAATGAAAGCCACTACAGTGTACTATACTACCTACATACAGTATATGGTTGGCATACACTGAATGGTACTTAGCCATTCATGCTTTATTTCACTGAATCAGGTTTTAATCATGTCATATATGAGGGACAATCCTTGACTACTAGTTCGTTAAATCCAGTCTCTTGGTTTACAGCAGGTGTATTTTTACCACTATGCACCAACTCTGTAGGCTGATCTGGCCTGTATTTGGCTAACAACCAAGATGTTACATACTTTTAAGCTTAATGTTGTTTAAATTTATGGCTTATGGCCAGACAATGGCCAGCTAAGATTTTACATACTTTTCAACATAAATGCTGTGTTTCATTATTTGGGTAATGACCAGGAGTTGAGATATATAATGTGTCTCATATATCGTGAAATTGCTGAGACTGGGTTTAGTTTTTGAAAAATAAAATGTTATGTCTTTATTATTCATCTAATGAAAGAGTGCCATGTATTTCGGGGACGCATAAAAATTTATATGCTTATGCTTGGCTTTCTATTACTATAGCTGGCTGATGGCAAATGATGTTACAGTACTTACTATTATGTATTTATGAGTCTTACTAAGTTTTTAAAAATATAAAGGCACAGTAGAATAAAATATGGTAATCACTTCATAGCTTCCTTATATTGCAAATGCAAATAAAATATGGAGGTACAGGAAGTGTATAAATTACTGGAAACTCAAGATGTAAGGAAAGCCCCAGGACCTGATGAAATTTCTAACTGGGTACTGAAGGAATGCAGAGAACAACTAGCGGATAAAATTCACAGTTTAATCGTGTGTTCTCTGGAAGAGGGGAAAGTGCCACAAGAATGGAAGAGGGCAAATGTGGTACCAATTTATAAGGGAGGAAACAGGGAAGAACCCCTGAATTATAGACCAGTGTCTCTAACCAGCATGGTCGCAAAATTGTGTCAGAGAATCCTGAAAGACAGATGGACAAAATATCTTGAAGAGATGAATATTTTGGCTGAATGTCAGTTTGGATTTAGAAGTGGAAGGTCATGTGTTTCCAACTTGTTGAGCTTTTACTTAAGAGAGATTGACATGGTACAGGAGAGAGATGGTTGGGTGGATTGTGTGTACTTAGACTTAGAGAAGGCCTTCAACAAGGTACCGCATAAGAGACTAATGTGGAAACTAGAATATAACAGAGGACTGAAGGGGAAACTCCTGGAATGGATGAGAGACTTTTTGAAAGAGAGACAAATGAGGACAGTAATAAAGGATAGGATGTCTGGATGGAGGGAAGTAACGAGTGGAGTCCCTAAAGGCTCGGTGTTGGCGTCAGTAATGTTCCTGATTTACATAAATGATATGGTAGATGGAGTGAACAATTATGCAAGTCTGTTTGCTGATGATGTAAAGATCTTGAGGAAGGTAGAGGTTGAGGAGGATTGTAAAATGCTGCAGGAGGATCTGGATAGGATACATGACTGGAGCCGGATGTGGGAAATGAAATTTAATGTAAAGAAATGTAAAATATTGGAAATGGGTAAAAGCACCAGGAGGCCATCACTGAGTTATTTGTTGGGTAATGAATTAATCACAAAAATGAGAAAAGAGAAAGATTTGGGAGTGCTGGTCCAAGACAGTTTGTCACCTGAAAAACATATTAACAAGATAGTTAGAGAGACATATAAACTCTTGACTAACATAAGAGTAGCATTTCATTATATGGATGAGGAGATGATGAAAAAATTAATAGTGGCCATGATCTGCCCCAGGTTAGAATATGCAGTGGTAGTGTGGTCCCCACACAAAAAGATAGATACACTATAAACAAGATTGAGAGAATACAAAGAACAGCAACCAAGATGGTCCCCAGTCTGGCAGATCTGTTATACAGAGAGAGGCTGGAAAAGCTGCATTTGCCTTCCTTAGAGGAAAGGAGAAAGAGGGGAGACATGATTGCAGTGTTTAGAACCATGATAGGAGTAGATAAAATTGACCGAGAAGATCTGTTTGTATGGGATAAGAGAGCAACAAGAGGACACAGAATGAAATTGAAAAAGTCAAGCTGCTTGAAGGATATCAAGAAATATAACTTTCCTTACAGAAGTATAGACTTATGGAATAGCCTGGACAAAGAGATCGTCCAGTCTAAAAACTTAAACAAGTTTAAAGCTAAATTTGACTTACTGAGAAACTGCGACGGGAACCCAAGAGCATAGCACATTTTGTGTACATCACAATTAGGTATATTAGGTAAATACATAAATATCTGGAACGACTTAGACGAAAAGGTGGTGCAGGAGAAAAACATTCATGTGTGTAAAAGCAGACTAGATATATGTGGATATGGAGACAGGACAACACGAGCATTGCTCAATTCCTGTATACTACAAATAGGTAAATACATATGTATTCCAACTTTCAATCTTACCCACACAATCCTTGAGCCAACTGATCCATACTCTCTTATGTTCTTCTTCCATCTTTTACTCACAACAATACACACTCCTTCTTTGGCCCTCTCATTCTCACCTACTCCTGCACATACACCCCATCCATACTCCCATTCTCTCACACTCACTCCTCGCCATTTAGTTTCAGTTACTCCACATACATCCACTTTCGCACCCTCAAGCACCTGGACAATCTCTCTCTCTTTCACCTCATCATTTGCACCCCTTACACTGATGCCTTGTTATAATGGCATTTACAGGTACGGTACATGCAGTCGCTGACCATCCAATCAGTATTTCTGGAATGCTTCCCAATTACTACTACCTAATCATTTTGCAGTATATTTGACTAGTATTATAACAGTAAGAAAAATGTATCTTACATTCATGGAAACAAATTTTCATAAAACATAATAACTGCAGAAAAAAAAAAAAAAAAAATCTAATGATGCTACAACAGATTCTTACCCATTATTGTTGATGATGGCTGCCATATATGAGGTCTTATTTCCAGGGGCAGCACAGCCATCAATTATATGATCTCCTGGTTTGATACTACTCAGAAACACTGGTAAACAACTGGCCTGCGAATAAAAGTACTGCAGTAAACTTTAAGGTACACATTTTTGTCATGATAATTTATATACTGTATATATGTATATATCCAGGAAGAAAAATGAATGCAAATTACTCTAAAAATAGCAAGTTATTCTGGAAAGAACTGTGGAAATGTATAAGTGACAGCAGAAAGAAATGGGAAAGTATGAAGGATGTAAGTGGTAGATTATTAACTCATGGGGATGAAGTAAGGACCAGATGGAAAGAATATTTTGAAAGCCTGATGAATGGGAATAGAGAAATCAGAGCGGCTGTAAACATGATTGGTTTTGGGGGTGTGCAGAGAAGGAATGCTGCGCCAGGAGACGTGACACTCACACAGGTGAAGAATGCTGTGAAGCAGCTGAAAAATGGGAAAGCAGCTGGGGTTGATGAAGTGTATGCAGAGATGCTTAAGTGTAGTGGAGAGTATGGAATGAAGTGCTTGTTAAAGATATGTAAGAAAGCATGGATGAGTGAAACTGTGCCTGTAGAGTGGAAAAAGGGTGTGATTGTACCCTGTACAAACATACAAATATAAAGGTGAGGGAAATGAGTGCAAGAATTATCGTGCCATAAGTTTATTGAGTGTGTTAGGGAAGGTATATGGATGAATTATTATAGTGAAAATAAGAGATATATCGAAAGTCCTGGTAAGTGATGAACAGGGTGGCTTTAGGAGTGGCAGAGGATGTTTGGATCAAATATTTGCAGAGAGAGAGATAGTGGGGAAGGCCTGTGAGGAGGACTATTAGGTGTTTATGGCATTCACAGATCTGGAAAAAGAGTAGGACAAAGTAGACAGAGAAGGTTTTGCGCAGGTATGGTATAGATGGTAAGCTGCTAGGTGCCGTCAGGAGTTTTTATGATGGTAGTGAAGCATGTGTAAGGGTTAATGGGCATCTAAGTGAATGGTTCACGATCAGTGTGGGCGTGCGACAAGGTTGCGTGATGTCCCCATGGTTCTTCAATATATACATGGATGTGGTGATGAAAGAAATAAAAACACGAGTAATGAAGAGGGGGATGGCGTTGGTAATGAATGGTGACAGATGGAATATCTCAAATTTGTTGTATGCTGATGATGCAGTGCTGCTTGCAAATACCGGATGAGAACTTGGTAGGCTAGTGCAGAGTTATACTGATGTCTGTGAATATCGTGCCTTGAGAGTAAATGTAGAAAAGAGTAAAGTGATGGTTACTGAGAGAGACGTTGACTCCCAGTGCGATGTTACAGTGAAACGAGAAAGACTGGAATTGGTGACAAGAGTTCAAATACCTGGGTACAGTGATAGAAAAGAGAGGAAAATGTGCAAAAGAAGTTGGAAGAGTGATAAATGGAAGAAAAGTAGCTGGTGCAATGAAGGCCTTGATAAGAAACAGAGGCTTGAGTGATGCAGCTGCACAAGGTTTACATGAAGGAGTGTTAATGCCAACTTCAGCATATGGATGTGAGACTATAGTGTGGCATGAAAATGAAAAGTCAAGAGTAACAGCAGTGGAGAAGCGACTGCTGAGGAATGTATGTGGAGTACAGAGGGTGGATAGGATACGAAATAATGTGATTTGTGAGAGATGTGGAATGAGGAAGTCGGTGAACATCACAACTGAAGAAAGTGTACTGAGATGGTACGGTCATGTGGAGAGAATGGATAACAAAAGAATGGTGAAAAAGGTATATCTGAGCGAATCTGAAGGAGGAAGGAGGCGAGGTAGGCCAAGGACAAGGTGGAGAGATATGATGGATGGGTGTGTGAGGAAGAGAGGTTTGGAAGTCGGTGAGGCTAGTGAACTGACAAGAGATCGAGCTGGCTGGACGAATGGTGTGGGGAGAAGTGCATGATCAGGGATTTGGCACCCTTTCTAACGTATCAGCGTCCGGACTGACTCTATCGGATACGTTTATGTGAAGCTACAAAATGTGGCGAATGTTTTTGGCGTATCCGATAAAACCAGGATTCCGGGGGCTTGAATGATGAGTAAATGGAAGTGTAGCCCATTGGATTGGGCAAATTTGGGCTGTCTGAACAATGCTACTCCTCACCCTCCCCTAGGATGGGAAAGAAGATCTGGATGATGATGATGATGAAGAAGTGATGTAAACCACTAGGCTGAGATGGTCTGGACATGTTGAGAGAAAGCTGGAGAGTGGGTAGGGATGAACACTCTGATGCAGAGCATGGAAGGTACATGGTAAGTTCCTGTGTAGAGACTTCCAGACATGTGGATTAAGCAAAGAAACTGTTCAAAATTGTGACAGGTTGGGAACAGAGAGATGCCTGATAATTAAGAGTCTTAGATAAATTAGCATGATCAATGCTCTCTCTCTCTCTCTTAAAAAAAAAAAAAAAAAAAAAAAAAAAAAAAAAAGTACACATCATATGACTTGTGCCATTACCATACCTTGTCTTGCAAAATAATGGCAGATGCCTTGTAGAGCTGGCTGTTCCACAGAGGTGTGTTTGTAGGAAATACTAGCAGTTCAGGTATATGGTAATCCACCATATATGAGGATTCACCTAACACCTGAAAATCAATAAATTCAATCATAACTGCACATTAAACAACATTATTATCGATCATACTTTAATTAATGCTTGATGTGTGGGGCAGAGGAAGAATAAATACTGCTAATTCCCAAAGGTTGACTTCCCAAGCAGCAATACCACTACATATCACTACTGGAAAACAGACAAACCCCCTGTAACAGCCCCCCCTCCCTTCTTTTTTAAATAACAGAACGGAAAAAGGAAAAACAAATGAATAAAAAATATAACCCATACACCAGATTACTGGTGTCCTCTGTTCATAAAATATCTGTAACAGTTAGACTTGAACAGCTGTGGGTTGAATTTTGGAGGGAAACAACTCTGGGGAAGTGAGTTCCAAAGAGATGCAGTTTGGGGAATGAAAGAATTCTGATAGGCAGAAGTTCTGCAATATGGCTGAGTGACATTCCAGTCACGAGCGCTACCAGATGCCCGTGTAGCATGAGGGAAGGCATGGAGAGGTGGCACCATGGATGCAACTTCGTTTGAGCATTTGCCAAAAAAATATCTGTAAAATAATGCAAGGGAGGCAACATTCCTTCTTACTTGCAGGGGAGGTAGTTTATTTGTAATGGCAGGGTTGTTAATGATTCTAACAGCTTTGTTCCGAATTTTGTCTAGTTGTTTTAATAAAACCTCTCCATATCCATTCCACAAGGGTGAGCAATATTCAAGCTGAAAGCGCACATGACGCTTATAAATTATAGCCAACGGCTCATCAGCGAAGAAGTTACAGATCCTGTACAATAATCAAAGTTTCTATGAGGCGGTTTTAGCAAGTGATCTGACATGAGAGGTCCAGCTGAGGGCATTGTTAAGTGAGACGGCGAGAATTTCAATACTTTCGGAGATGGGAATATTAGTAGCACTGAAGGTACTGTACGAATCTGGCAATATCTGTCTATTAGTAATCTGTATATATTTAGTTTTACTAGCAATAAAAGAGACAAGGTTGTTTTGTCCCCATTCACTGATTGTAGATAGATCTTGATTTATGGAGATGGCTGTACTGAGTTGATAGGTAGAGTTATTAGACTTTGTAAATGGGTGTCTACGTGTGAATGAACTAGGTAGTGTTGAGTCATCTGCATATGAGTGAATGGGATTGTGGGTGACAGATAAGAGATCATTAATATGAACCACGAACAGGGTTGGTGCCAGAACTGATCCTTGCGGCACGCAGGCGTTAACTGAGTGGAAATTGGAATATACATCATTTACTTTAACTCTTATTTTCCTGTCACTAAGATATGAAGAAATCAAAGGAACAAAAGACGTTAGTCCATAGCAAGGGAGTTTGGACAGCAGGGAACGGTGTCATACTCTGTCGAAAGCTTTAGAAATATCAAGAGCTACTGCATGAGTTTCTAATTGATTGATGGATGGTATGAGTTAGGAGACTGAGTATGTCAATGCTGGATCTTTCGTGGCGAAAACCATATTGTCTATCGCTAATTAAGTTGTTGGATTCAAGATGTTTAACAATGTGCTTATTAATTAAAGTTTCAAATACCTTACCAAGAGAAGATGCGACAGCTATTGGTCTGTAATCAGAGGGGTCAGACGAACTTCCTTGCTTCAGAATTGGGTAGATATTGGCTTCTTTCCATGAATTTGGGAATAAAGAAGTACGTATGCATAGTCGGAATAATTTAGCTAGAACAGAGGCAAGTCCAGGGAAACACTTTTCCAAAACAATTGGCGGAATTCCATCTGGGCCTGGAGCTTTGTTGGTAGGTAAATTGTCTAGGATGGATTTTACGTATCTTGTCTGTATATTAGGTGGGGCAATTTTGGGAGAGTCAAGTTCTAGTACTGGGACATTCTGGCTGGTATCGTCTATGGTAGATTCCTGGCAAATGTACTGGCAAAGATATCTTCTTTCCCACGTGGGTCATTTGTAATGTTGCCATCTGAAGATTTTAGTGGGGGAATAGAGGATGACTTGTTAAAGTTATTATTGAAAGAATTAAGAGTTGACCAGAATATTCTATTGTCACTAAGACTGTTATGTAGTTTTGACGGTTGCCTTTGAAGAACGTTTGATTTAGCTAGATTTAATACAGCTTTTGCATGATTTCTAGCAATTTTAAATTGGGAGAGTGATTCAGATGTTTTTTATTTCAAGTAAGAGTTATATGCTAATGACTTTTGGGCTGTTGCTCTGGCACAGTTGCCATCAAACCATTTTGGAGAGTTCGATCTTTTAGTGAACTGTTGACTTGGTATGAATAAATCCATACCAGCTAGTATTAAGTCGCAAATGTGGGACTGGGTAGAATTGAGATCACTACAGAAGAAAGACTGCCATGGAATGTCAGCAAGATAATTTCCAAATTCATCCCAGTTTGCCCTATCAAAGTGCCATCGGGTCACCCTGACAGGTTCAGAACTGGGAGGTGTGGGAGGGTTAACTAATGAGGCTTTGATGAGATCGTGGTCAGAGGATCCAAGTGGTGACAGAACCTCTATCCTGTATTGATCTGGATTATTTGTCAAGAATAAATCCAAGAGATGGGGATTATGGTCAGGATTATCAGGTATTCTGGTTGGTTGCTTTACCAGCTGGGTGAGATTAAACAATTCTGCAAACAGCTCGAATTCTAGACCAGCGTCGTCAGTCCTGGTAGAATGCAATGACAATTCAACATTATGTATTTTAAAATCACCCAAAATTGTTCAGTACTAAGGGCAAGGTTAAGGTTACTCAACTGAGTGGAAATGGAATCAAATACACATATATACCTGGAATCTGTATTATACAAAATAATAAAGTTATCTGCTTATGATACTGTTACAAATTACATCTGATCTTGTACAACCTAGTCACCATATTGGTGTTAATCAGCTTTAAACTTTCATTTTTCAATGCAGGATGATGAAGGACTCAACTCTTATGGATTCTCTCTCTGTGCACTACCAAACCTAATCATGTTCATCACTATTCTGCTCAATATATTTCAGGATGATAAAGGACTCAACTCTTATGGATTCTCTGTGTACTACTAAACCCACTCATGCTGATCATCACTCTGCTCAATACATTTCTTATCCACTAATACAGTATTTAAACATATTCTTGCCATCTGCCCGTTATTTCATCTTCATTTGTTAGTACTTTTCTACTCTCATCCCTCATCCTTTCAGTTTTTCCCAATCACCTGCATGTCCCTACCCCTTTTCAAAATAGTTTCCTATGGTCAGAATATGGTAGTTTCCATTCACTTTTCATCCTAATTATCATTAGTTGTTTCCTCTTCTTCTACTGACTAACTTCCTGTCATGCTTCTTACTCTCAGTGCACCAGTATGCCCATTAAACTCCTTTCATAAGTCCAGTTGTCCACCCAAACCATGTCATTTTCTTCTACTGCTTTTTGAACCTCCTCAACCCACCAAACTGTATCTTTCTTACTGGTAAATATGCTGATATCAGTATGATGTAGCTATACTGATATATACCAATATTAGCATGCTTTGCTAATCACATTTACTTAAACAGGAATGTTCATTGCTAAACTTTTACAGTGGTAACATATCAAACCTGTTGCAAGGACAGGCTGACCCTAATGAGGTTCACAACCCATTAAGAGAGATAGGATAGTACATTTGTTCAACTGTTCGATCAAATCACTGCATTTAAGTGCCTAGGCTAGTTCTTCCAATACTGATACTAAAAGTTTGATGAGATTAAAGCTCTTATTTTAAGGCAGCTACAGAAATGAAATACAGCAACTTTTTTTTTTTTTTTTTTTTTAAGAGGGGGCACCCATCATCCACTCACTCAATGTAGGGATGCCCTATGGTCTCTACACTGAGTGACAAGCCAAATGGTTTCACGTGCCCAGGAAACCATTCACTACGCTGGGTGGTAACCAAATAACCGGAGTTTCTAGGTGGGTTAAGAGTCCCCCAGATTCCCCTTTCTAAACTCACTTAATCATGGCAAATGTTTCAGAGAGCCTCAGAGGGCCCAATTATTGCCCAGGGCCCCAACCAAATAGGCAGATTCACATGGCCATGTGGAAGGTGAGAGGTGTGAATGAGGACAGCAAGAGGGTGGAAGTGGTGAATGTGTTCAAGAGTGCGAGATATGCCGTGATGGCACTGTGTGAAACAAAGATGAATGGGTGTGAAGTGGAGGAGTGGGAGGGTGTGAAATGTGTAAGATCGGACATGAATGGGCAAGGAAGATGCAAGGAAGGAGTGTCTTTGTTGATGAATGAGGTGTGGCAGAGTGGAATGAGAGACTATAAATGTGTCAGCATGAGATGTATGTATGTCAAATTCAGGTTTGAGAAAATGAAAGTGGCTCTGATCATAGCGTATGCAACGTGTGATGACTGGAGTGAGAGAGAAAAGGTTCTGGGATGACCTGGATGAAGCAGTGGGAGAAATGTCCAGGAGATATAAAGTGATTGTAGTGGATGATGTGATTAGAAGAGTAGGCACTGGCCCTGAGGATAACATAATGGGTTGTAATGGAGCATCAGGAGAAAATGACAATGGGAACCGAATGTGTCAGGAAAGGAGGTTGTGCATTTGTAACTTGTATTTCAAACACAAAGATGCACATATATATTCATGGTACTGTACAGAAGGAACAGGGATCGTGTTGAAAGGCGCCTGATTGATTACTTGCTTGTTGAGAGGTCGATGCTGGGAATTGCTGCTGGTACAAGGGCCGGGAGAGGACGTTGTGGAGGTCTGTCAGATCATATGACTGTGGTATGCAAGATCAAGCTGAAAGGAGTGAGGTGGACCAGGAGAGAGAAAGGAGCAGTCAGGGAGAAAGACTGAAAGTTGTGCAGCTGAGGATCAAAGAAATGGCTGATGAATACAGGACCAAAGTAGGGGGAGTCAGAATCAATGAATTGGAATGAAATGGATCTGGACAGCCTGTGGAATGCATATAGGGCTTGTTTAGTTAGAAATGCTAAAGCATTGTGTGGTGTGGCAAGAGCAACAAAAAAGGCAGAAAGGTACAGTATGGTGGGATGAAGAGGTTAGGAAAGCAGTGGAGGAAAAGAGGAAGAAGTGGATTGAGTGGTTACAGGACAGGGGTTCAACTGAAATAAGAACTGAATATACTGAGAGCAAGAAACACATAAAGAGGCTAATGAAGAGGAAAAGGGAGGTAAATGATGATCTAGGAAGAAAAATGAATGCAAACTATTATGAAAATAGGAAGTTATTCTGGAAAGAAGTGTGGAAATGTAAAAGTGACCACGGAAAGAAATGTGAAAGTGTGAAGGATGCAGGTGGTAGATTATTAACCCATGGAGATGAAGCAAGGACCAGATGGAAAAAATATTTTGAAAGCCTGATGAATGGGAGCAGTGAGAGAAGAGCGGCTGTAAACATGATTGGTTTTAGGGGTGTGCAGAGAAGGAATGCAGTGCCAGGAAACGTGACACTCGCACAGGTGAAGAGTGATGTGACGCGGCTGAATAATGGGAAAGCAGCTAGGGCTGATGAGGTGTATACATAGATGATTAAGTGTAGTGAAGAGAGTGGACTGAAGTGCTTGCTGGAGATATATAAGAAGGCATTGATGAGTGAAACCCAGCCAGTAGTGGAAAAAGACAGTGATTGTGTCCCTGTACAAAAATAAAGCAAAGTCAGTGCAAGAAATATTAAGGCATAAGTTCACTGAGTGTGGCAGGTAAGGTATATGAATGAATTATTATAGAGAAAGTAAAAGAGATATCAGAAGTCCTGGTGAGTGATGAAAAGGGTGGCTTTAGGAGTGGCAAAGGATGTGTGGATCAAATATTTACAGTAAGACAGACAGTGGAGAAGGCCTGTGAGACTATAATATACTGTATATGGCCTATAAGGTGTTTATAGCATTCATGGATCTGGAAAAAGCTTACGACAAAGTGGACACAGAAGGATTGTGGAAGGTTCTGCGCATATACAGTACAGTGTAGATGGTAGGTTGCTAGGTGCTGTCAAGAGTTTTTATGATGGTAGTGAAGCATGTGTATGGGTTAATGAGCATTCAAGTGAATGGTTCACGATCAGTGTGGGCGTGCGACAAGGCTGTGTAATGTCCCCATGGTTGTTCAATATATATACAGATGGAGTGATAAGGAAAGTAAAAACAGTAATGGAGGGGGGATGATGCTGGTAATGGATGGTGATGGATGGAATATCTCAAACTTGTTGTATGCTGATGATGCAGTACTACACGCAAATACCAGACAAGAACTTGGTAGACTAGTGCAGAGTTTTCCTGATGTCTGTGAGTGTTGCGCCTTGTGAGTAAATGTAGTAAAGAGTAAAGTGAAAGTTAATGAGAGAGAAGGTGACTCCTAGTGTGATGTTACAGTGAATAGAGAGACTGGAATTAGTGAGAGTTTAAATACATGGGTACAGCGATACAAAATCGAAGACAATGTGCAAAAGAAGTTGAAAGTAGAGTGATAAATGGAAGAAAAAAAGCTGTTGCAATGAAGGCCTTGATAAGAAACAGAGGTCTGAGTGTTGCAGCTGCACAAGCCTTACATGAAGGAGTGTTAATGCCAACTTTAACATATGGAAGTGAGACTATGGTGTGGTAAGAAAATGAAATGTCAAGAGTGGAGATGGGACTGCTGAGGAATGTACATGGAGTACAGAGGGTGGATAGGATATGAAATAATGTGATTCGTGAAAGATGTGGAGTTAGGAAGTCTGTGACGCCAGAAATGAAGACAGTGTACTGAGATGGTATGGTCATGTGGAGAGAAAGGATAACAATAGGCACTGTGTTGGAAAATTAGACTCTTGGATATTAAACAAATTGAAATCCATGAAGATCTATGCATATAATGTAAGATCCCTTGCAGAAGATTACAAACTTGATAACCTAATGACTGAACTGGAAAACATCAGTCGGGATGTTGTAGGTTTGAGTGAGATCCACAGAAAAGAAGAAAAAGTAATTTAGCTCGAAGACAGCAACCACCTATTTTACTACAGAGGAAGGGAAAATGAAAGAGTTAGTGGTGTAGGATTTCTAATTAACAGAAATCTTGCAGACAACATTGTTAAATTCAGCAGTGTATCTGACAGAGCAGCATTTGTTGTCATTAGACTGTGCAAAAAATATACGCTGAAAGCCATACAAGTATATGCACCAACTTCTCAAGGCCGGGATGAAGAGACAGAAATATTCTACGATGATATCTCCCAGATTATGGAAAAAGAAAAGACAACATATACAATACTCATGGGAGACTTCAATGCAAAAGTTGAGAAGTCGAAAAATGGAGAAGCACGTATGGGAAAATTTGGAGTGGGAGAAAGGAATGAAAGAGAAGAAATGCTGGTAAATTTTACTGAAATGTATAACATGAGAATAATGAACACAGTCATCCACAAAAGAACAGGGAAAAAGTGGACCTGGAGAAGCCCAAATGGAGAAATAAAGAATGAAATCGACGTCATTACAGCAGATAAGAATAATCTATCTATCTATCTATTGCCAGACGCCTCAATCCCGTTTGGGGTGGCCACAAACAAATCGCCTCCAAGTCGCCCTGTCCCCCGCCATTTCACTCCCCTGCTCCCAACTCACACCCCCCTCTCTCATATACCTCTCCACCCCATCTCTCCATCTCATCCTCGGCCTCCCCCTCCCTCTTTCCCCCTCCACCTCACTCACATACACTCTCTTCGTCAGTCTTTCACCCTCCATCCTCTCCACATGGCCAAACCACCTCAGTGTGTTCCTCATAACGCTTCCTATCACATCCACATCAACACCACAACGCTCCTTTATATCCTCATTCGTCAGCCTGTCTCTCCATGTGACTCCACAGGCTCCTCTTAAATAACTCATTTCCACGGCTCTCACTCTTGACTTGTGTCCTTCCAACAACGTCCAAGCTTCACTTCCGTACGTTAGAGTTGGAATCACAATACTGTCATGTAGTAACTTTTTCACTTCCATGCTCACTTCCCTGCTTCTTATCACTGCTTTCAAAGAACCAGCAACCTTTCTTCCCTGCTGTACCCTTTCAAGCACTTCACCCTCCAAACCTCCATCCTTACTCATCACACTACCCAAGTACTTAAACGTACTCACATTTTCCAATTCCTCACCATCCAACCTCGCTGTACATTCACTGACTTCACCTCTCTCAAAGACCATCACTTTACTCTTCCCTACATTCACCTTTAGATTCCGTTTCTTACACACTCTCTCAAACTCATCCACCAAGCCTTGCAGCTCCCCTTTGTCTTCACTCAACAACACGGTATCATCTGCAAACAACAGTACAGGGAGTTTCCAAACACTATCCTCTCTCACCAGGGCCACTCCAACATCCACTACCCTACCTTGTACCTCTTTTATTACCCCATCCATGTACAGATTGAACAACCATGGAGACATGACACATCCCTGTTTCAACCCAACCATCAAAGAGAAAAATTCACTTAGTTCACCATCCACACGCACTGCAGCCTTCGCACCATCGTACATACTCTTCACAGCATTCAACAACTTCCCATCTATTCCATATATTCTTAACACTTTCCACAATCCTAGTCTATCCACCCTGTCATATGCTTTCTCCAAATCCATGAAAGCCGCATACAACTTCTTTCCCTTCTCTAGAAACTTTTCCACTAAAGATCTGAGAATGAATATCTGATCTACACAACCTCTTCCCTTCCTAAAGCCTCCCTGTTCTTCTCCAACTAATTTCTCTGTTCTTTCTCTAACTCTGTCAATAAGTATCCTACCATAAACTTTTCCTATTATACTAAGAAGACAAATGCCCCTATGATTACCACACACTTCTTTTCCTTTGTACAAGGGAATAATTATACCTGACTTCCAATCCTCCGGGACTCTACCCTCCTCCCAGGCCAATCTGCACATCTTCCACATAAATTCTACTACTATCTCTCCCCCATGCTTCAGCATTTCACTACACACTCCATCAATTCCTGGGGCTTTCCCTGATTTAACTTTCTTCATTGCTTCCACAACTTCTATCCTACTGATTTCTTCCTGTCTTCTCACCTCCCTCCTTCTTCCAGCCATTCCCCAGCCACTTATACTCGTATTACTTCCATCCTCCACGTTCAACAATTCCTTAAAGTGTTCTCTCCATCTGCTCACTTTTTCTCCCTTCTCCACTAGTAATCTACCATTTTTATCTTTCACTCCCCTGCTAACTTCACTTCCACCTTGTCTTACTCTTTTCACCTCTTTCCAGAACATTTTCTTACAGTCCCTCCACTTTACACTCAAATTCCTTCCAAATTCCTCATCCACTCTCTTCTTACTCTCTCTTACTAATCTTTTCACCTCTCTCTTTCTTTCTACATATAACTCTCTCTTCCGCCTCTCAACTTCTTCCACGCCCCTATTTCTCATCCATTCATTGTATGCTTTCTTCTTTTGGGCCACAGCCCGTTTCACCTCTTCAGTCCACCACGCTGTTCCTTGCACCCCCCTCCGTCTTCTCTTCCTTCCACACACCACATCACATGCTGCACATATTTCTTCTGTAAATATTCTACACACACCTTCCACGTCCCCCAACTGCTCCAACTCATATTTGCCCAATCGTTCCTCCACTTCTCTCCTATACTCTGCCTTTTTCTCATCCTCTTGTAACCTTTCCACTCTCCTTGCAACTACTCCTTCCTCTCGTCTTTCCCTTCTTCTATTCCTCCATCTTACTTGAACTTTAACTCTGGCCACCACCAAGTAGTGGTCAGAAAGTCCACTCCCCCAACCTCTATAAACTCTTGCATCCAATATACATCTTCGCATCCTTTCATCCACACACACATAATCAATCACTGCCTTCCTTTCACTCAATTCACCACCCACCCTTCTCATCACTCGCCATGTATACCTGTGGATCATTTTATGCCTGAAGAGGGTATTGGCTATCACCAACCCCCTCCCAGCACAAATGTCCACTAACGCACTCCCATTCTCATCTATATCAGCAGGCACACCCCACTCACCAACTATTCCATCCACCTTCACATTCCCAACTTTACCATTCATATCACCAATCAAAAACACTCTATCATTCCTTCCAAACTTTTCCATGCACACTTCCACATTTGTCCAGAACTCTTCTCTCACTCTTCTAGCACGATCTTGCGTTGGTGCATACACACACACAATCGCCCACATTTGTATTCCAACTTTCAACTTTACCCACACAATCCTTGATCCAACTGATCCATACTGTCTTATGCTCCTCTTCCATCTTTTACTCACAACTATACATACTCCTTCCTTTGCCCTCTCATTCTCACCTACTCCTGCACATATACCCCATCCATATTCCCATTCTCTCACACTTTCTCCTCTCCATTTTGTTTCAGTTATTCCACATACATCCACTTTTGCATCCTCAAGCACCTGGACAATCTCTCTCTCTTTCACCTCATCATTTGCTCCCCTTACATTCCACGTTCCAATTGCAATGTCCTTTGTCCGGTCCTTGGTCGTCAACGTTTGGTCAGTCCTTGTCCGAGGCTTATTGTTTGTTTTTTTAGTTAGTTGTTTTCCGGGGAGGGGCACTAACCCTCCGCCAACCCTTTTAGTCGCCTTTTACGACACGCAGGGATACTGGGGGAGTATTCTTGACAAACCCCCCTACCCCCAGGGGGGGTAACAAATGTCACAGTTATCAACAAGGTAAATATAGGTAGTGATCATAGAATGATGGGTTGCACAGCCAGATTCAATTTCAGAAGTGAAAGAAAGATGATTAAAGATAAAAAAATATGCCCAATAATAGTAAACGAAAACAAAGCAGCCTTTCAGTTGGAAATAAGGAACAAATTTCAGGCTCTACGTAATGGTGAATGTCACATTGATGAGCTGATTGACAGACTTACAAAAGTGCTAAGAGAATCAGCGGAGGTAGTAGGAAAACCTAATACAACCAAAGCCAAGAAATATTCAGAAAAGACACTCGAGCTTAAGAAAAAACAAAAGGAAATGAGAGTAAAAACAAAGAAAGACAAAATAGAAAGAACGGAATTAAATAAGCTTACCAACAAAAGGCAAAGAGAAGAAAAAAGAAAGAGAAACATGGATCAGATCAAAGAAACCATCAAAAATGGAAAAAGTCTGAAACAGGTCAGAAGTAAAATGGCACTAGGAAAGCAACAAATGACATCACTGAAAGAAAAAAACAGTGAAATCATTAAATGCAGAGATAAGATGGTGAAGAGAGTTGAAGAATTTTACAAAGAACTGTATGCATCAAAGACAGTAGTACCAATAGCTAAGTTTTCAGTAGACACAAGTGAAATACCTGAGGTAACACCAGACGAAGTAAATATTTGTCTTAAAAATATGAAAAGAGGGAAGGCTCCGGGAGAAGATGGAACAGTAACAGATTTACTGTTGGATGCAGGAGTAGAAGTACAAAATGGGCTTGCTTACTTATTTACCCACTGTATGACTTTACGCTCCCTCTTCTGTCTTTCTTTCCTTCATTTTTTCCTCTTCCTTCTGCCTGTGGATGACTTCTACAATGAGTGACAAGCCAAATGGTTTCCTGTACACCAGGAAACCATTAACTACGCAAGGTGGTAACCATATAGCCAAATTTTGGCACCTAGTGGTTAGTGGGTAATTATTGCGCTCCAATCGGATTGAGCCGGTGAAGGTTTATATCCAAGGGATGGTTGGGGTTGATTGCTCATGTAATACCACTCAGGTATGAGCGAGGCTGGTCACTCTCATCTTAAATGTCAGGACCAACTGCCTAGACCTGGGCTCCTACACTCCTCATGGAGCAATGTAGGATTGGAGGATAAAACAGAAGAAAATTCCCACAACATGGTGTAAGGCAATAGTTATTTTACTCTACAAAAAAGGTGACTCAAAAGATCTTAGTAACTACTGACCCAGTAGCTTATTATCAGTCATGTACAAACTCTTCACTAAAGTCCTTAAGAACAGAATAACAACAATTTTGGGGGAAAACCAACCTCGTGAACAGGAAGGATTCCGAACCGGGTATTCGACCACTGATCATCTACACACAATGAATCAGCTAATTGAGAAAACGACAGAATATAATAAACCACTGTGCTTAGGTTTTGTTGATTACGTAAAGGCTTTTGATTCAGTGGAGCACATAGCAATTCACTGAGAGAACAAGGAGTGAATGAGAACATTGTAAAACTGCTCAAAAACATATATAAAGAGGGAAATGCTACAGTTCAATTACATATAGACTCAGAACAAATTAAGATTGAGAAATGTGTGCATCAGGGAGATACAGTTTCACCAAAATTATTTACAGCATGAATAGAAAGTATTTTCAGAAAGCTAGACTGGGAAAACAAAGGAGTGAACATAGATGGAGAAAAGCTAAACCATTTAAGATTTGCAGATGACACTGTCCTAATCTCAGAAACAGTGGAGGCATTGAAAGAAATGTTAAATGACCTGAACAGAGAAAGTCTGAAAGTAGGACTGAAGATGAAACAGAGTAAAACCAAAGTAATGTTTAATCCACAAACACCAAAGAGCGTCATCAGAATAAGTGATGAAATTATTGAAGAAGTTGAGGAGTACAACTACTTGGGAAAAAATACTAAAATTAATGAAAGATCATGATAACAAAATAAAAAGACGCATTACAATTGGATGGAAAGCGTTCGGTAAATATAGAGACATTATGAAAAGTAGCTTGCCAGTTTGTATGAAACGAAAAGTATATAACGAATGTATAATTCCAGCTATGACATATGGCTGTGAGACCTGGAAACTGACAAAATCAATGGAAAATAAATTAATCCATTCTCAGAGAGCAATGGAAAGGTCAATGTTGGGAATATTTTTAAGAGTCAGGAAAAGATCAACTTGGGTGAGAGAGGAGACTAAAGTCAAAGATAACACACAAGTTATAACAGAACATCACTCTCATCTTAAACGTCGGGACCAACTGCCTAGCCCCGGGTTCCTACGCTCCTCATGGGGCAATGTAGGATTGGATGATGGATGGATGGATAACAGAACAGAAATGGACGTGGGCAGGCCATATAGCAAGAATAAGGGATAACCGATGGAACAAGAGGCTGACTGACTGGACACCAAGAGATTGTAAGCGTAGCAGAAAAAGGCCAGACAGGAGGTGGAGAGATGAGATAGAGAAATTTGCAGGGAAAACGTGGCAAAGACTGGCTCACTCAAGGAATTCGTGGAAAAGGTTGAGGGAGGCCTTTGTTCAGCAGTGGACTAGTTATGGCTGATGATGATGATGATGATGATGATGATGAAGTGAATATGAAGGAGGAAGGGGACAAGGTTGACCAAGGAGAAGGTGGAGGGATATGGTAGATGAGTGTGTGAGGATGAGAGGTTTGAATGTTGGTGAGGCTAGGGGACTGACAAGAGATCGAGCTGGCTTGACGAATGGTGTGAGAAGAAGCGCATGATCAGCGATTTGGCACCCCTTTTTAACATGACAGCGTCCGGACTGACTCTATCAGATACGTTTATGTGAAGCTACAGAACTTGCTGAATGTTTTTGGTGTATCAGACAGGGCCAGGATTCAGCGGCTTGAATGGTGAGTGAATGGAAGTGTGGCCCATTGGACTGGGCAAATTTGGGCTGTCTGGACATTGCCACTCCTCACCCTGCCCTAGGGTGAGAAAGGAGGTCTTGATGATGATGGTGATGATGAACAGAAAATAAAGAGGAAAGAAACACACATAAAAAAACATACACAAGATTACAGGTGCCCTCCATTCATAAAAAATCTGTTAACAGTTGGAGGCTTGAGGGAAAAAATAATTAGGGGACGTGAGTTTCAAAGAAAAGCAGTCTGGAGAATAAATGAATTCTGATAGTGAGAAGTGCAAATATGGGCGTGTGAGAGTCCAGTCATGAGTGCTACCAGATGCCCATGTAGCACAAAGAAAGTGCAGAGTGGTGGCACAATGGATGCAATTTCATCTGAGCATCTGCCATATGAATAAAGTATTATATCTGTAAACTAATGCAAGGAAGGCAACATTCCATCTTACTTCTGGGGAGGTGGTTCATTTGTAACTGCTCTCATTGTGCTGCAGAACTTACATGAGGCACAACAAAAAGTTTGCATAGACCAAGCTGCAAGCCTTATATGAGGTACAATTTTCAGTGGTGATAAAAAAATGACTTAGGGGAGGTAAAATACCTTACAAAGAATCAGTTTACTAGGAGTTAATTATCAGTAAAGTGTTGTTCTGAATTTCGTCCAGCAGAGTAAGAAGAAGAGTGGATGAGGAATTTAGAAGGAACTTGAGTGTAAAGTGGAGGGACTGTAAGAAAATGTTCTAGAAAAAGGTGAAGAGAGTAAGACAGGGTGGCAGTGAAGTTAGCAGGGGAGTGAAAGATAAAAATGGTAGATTACTAGTGGAGAAGGGAGAAAAAGTGAGCAGATGGAGAGAACACTTTAAGGAATTGTTGAACTAAGAGGATGGAAGTAATGCGAGTATAAGTGGCTGGGGAATGGCTGGGAGGAGGAGGGAGGTGAGAAGACAGGAAGAAATCAGTAGGATAGAAGTTGTGGAAGCAATGAAGAAAGTCAAATTGGGGAAAGCCCCAGGAATTGATGGAGTGTGTGGTGAAATGCTGAAGTATGGGGGAGAGATAGTAGTAGAATGGATGTGGAAAATGTGCAGACAGGCCTGGGAGGAAGGTAGAGTCCCGGAGGATTGGAAGTCAGGTATAATTATTCCCTTGTGCAAAGGAAAAGGGGAAAAAGAAGTGTGTGGCAATCATAGGGGCATTTGTCTTCTTAGTGTAATAGGAAAAGTGTATGGTAAGATACTTATTGGCAGAGTTAGGGAAAGAACAGAGGAATTAGTTGGAGAAGAACAGGGAGGCTTTAGGAAGGGAAAAGGCTGTGTAGATCAGATATTCATTCTCAGATCTTTAGTGGAAAAGCTTCTAGAGAAGGGAAAGAAGTTGTATATGGCTTTCATGGAGTTGGAGAAAGCATATGACAGGGTGGATAGACAAGGATTGTGGAAAGTATTAAGAATATATGGAGTAGATGAGAAGTTGTTGAATGCTATGAAGAGTGTGTATGATGGTGCTAAGACTGCAGTGCGTTTGGATGGTGAACTGAGTGAATTTTTCTCTTTGATGGTTGGGTTGAAACAGGGATGTGTCATGTCTCCATGGTTGTTCAATCTGTATATGGATAGGGTAATAAAAGAGGTACAAGGTAGGGCAGTGGATCCTGGAGTGGCCCTGGTGAGAGAGGGTAGTGTTTGGAAACACCCTGTATTGTTGTTTGCAGATGATACTGTGTTGTTGAGTGAAGACGAAGGGGAGCTGCAAGGCTTGGTGGATGTGTGTGTGTGTGTGTGTTTGTAAGACTGTGTGTATTTACCTAATTGCGATATACAGGAAATGAGCTACACTCATGGGGTCTCATCACTGTTTCTCAGTAAGTCAAATTTTGCTTTAAACTCGTTTAAGTTTTTAGACTGGACAATCTCTTTGTCCAGGCTATTCCACAGGTCTATGCATCTATAAGAAAATCTATATTTCTTGATATCCTTCAAGCAGCTTGGCTTCTTCAGTTTCAGTCCGTGTCCTCTTGTTACTCTCTTATCCCATACAAACAGATCTTCTCTGTCAATTTTATCAACTCCCATCATGGTCCTGAACACTGCAATCATGTCCCCTTCTCTCTCCTTTCCTTTAAGGAAGGTAAATCCAGCTTTTCCAGCCTCTCTCTGTATGACAGATCTGCCAGGCTGGGGACCATCTTGGTTGCTGTTCTTTGTATTCTCTCAATCTTGTTTATATTTTTCTTTTTGTGTGGGGACCAAACTACTGCTGCATATTCTAACCTGGGGCAGATCATGACCACTATCAATTTTTTCATCATCTCCTCATCCATGCAGTGAAATGCTACTCTTATGTTAGTCAAGAGTTTAAACGTCTAACTGTCTTGTTAATATGTTTTTAAGGTGACAAACTATCTTGGACCAGCACTTCCAAATCTTCCTCTTCTTTCGCTTTTGTGACTGGTTCATTACCCATCAAATATTTCAGCGATGACCTCTTAGTGCTTTTACATATTTCCAATATTTTACATTTTCTTGCATTGAATTTCATTTCCCACATCCGGCTCCAATCATGTATCCTATCCAGATCCTCCTGCAGCATTTTACAGTCCTCTTCAGCCTCTACCTTCCTCAATATCTTTGCATCATCAGCAAACTTGCATAACTGTTCACTCCATCTATCATATCATTTACGTAAATCAGGAACATCACTGGCGCCAACACCGAGCCCTGTGGGACTCCACCTGTTACTTCCCTCCATCCAGACATCCTGTCCTTTATTACTGTCCTCATTTGTCTGTCTCTCAAAAAGTCTCTCATCCATTCCAGGAGGTTTCCCTTCAGTCCCCCTATATGCTCTAGTTTCCACATTAGCCTCTTATGGGGTACCTTGTCGAAGGCCTTTTCCGAATCTAAATACTGTATACACAATCCACCCAATCGTCTCTCTCCCGTAGCACGTCAATCGCTCTTGAGTAAAAGCTCAATAAGTTAGAAACACATGACCTTCCACTTCTGAATCCAAATTGACTTTCAGCCAAAATATTCATCTCTTCCAGATATTATATCAATCTATCTTTCAGGATTCTCTCACACAATTTTGTGACCATGCTGGTTAGGGACACTGGTCTATAATTCAGGGGTTCTTCCTTGTTTCCTCCCTTATAAATTGGTACAACATTTGCCATCTTCCATTCTTGAGGCACTTTCCCCTCTTCCAGAGAACACACAATTAAACTGTAAGACTTATCCGCCAGTCGTTCTCTGCTTTCCTTAAGTACCCAATAAGAGACTCCATCTGGTCCCAGGGCTTTCCTTACATCTTGAGTTTCCAGTAACTTATACACTTCCTGTACTTTCACTTTTATATCTTTTATCACTGCATTTCTAATCACTCCCTCCCCTTCCACAAACTCCCTTTCATTAGTGAAAACCGATTGGAAGCATATATTCATTATTTCAGCTTGCATTGCCGCATCTTTATAGACCTCTCCATCTACTTTCAGTTCTGTGATTCCTTCCTTTTGTTTCAATTTGCCATTGACAAATCTATAAAACAGTTTGGGTTCATCCTTACATTTGTCTATTATACCTTTTTCAAAGTTCCTTTCTTCCTCTCTACGTATTCTTGTATATTCATTTCTAGTTCTTTTATATTCTTCCTTTGTTCTGTTATTACTTCTCTTTCTCCAGTTGTTCCAAGCCGTGTCCCTCTCTTTTTTTGAAATCATACGCCTTCTATTAAACCACTCCTTATCCCTGTTTTCTTTCCCCCTTACTCTTGGCACATATTTTTCCACTCCCGAATTACAGAGGTCTAGAAAGATATCCCACTTCCTCTGTATCTCTCTTGTTTCTCTGAATTTTCTCCAATCCACATTTTCGAAAAATTTTCTCAATCCTGTAAAGTTTGCTTACCCAAAGTTGTATCTTCCTGCCCATACAGTTCGTCTCTTGGCATCGCATTTGCTATTATCATCTGGAACTCAATGACCACATGATCGCTTTTTCCTATAGGACACAGATATTTCAAAGATTCAATTACGTTGGGTTCTTTGGTTAGCAGTAAATCTAATCTTGCTGGTGTGTCCTCATCTCGGAATCGTGTCTCTTCTTTGACACACTGCGTCATCACATTATTCATTGTTATAGTTAACAATATAGTGTCCCACAAATCTTCAATACCTCCTGAGTCCCATTCCTCCCAGTTCACCTTTTTACAATTAAATTCACCCATTTAAATTACATTGTTGCTTTTCTCAATCACTTTCTGTAGATAACTAGCCATGTCTGATGACATCTCCTGGTATTCATCATCATTCCATGCTCTTGTCTTAGGTGGAACATAAACTACTGCCACATCTCTCTTGCCATTCTCTCCAGTTTCTAATTTCACATTTATCATTTCAGCCTTACCCTCTCCCATTTCCACAATATCTACATTTATGTTGCTGTTCACTGCTATCATCACTTCTCCCGCTTTTTTTTTTTCTGTCTCTTCACAGTTGGTATTGACCATCTCCTATATGGACATCAATATCCTCTCTTAACTTGGCCTCTACAAAGCACACAACATCAGGTTCATGTACCTCCAAGAAATCGTTGATTTCTAACCTTGCTGATATTAAAACCATCAACATTAGTATATGCCACTTTCAAACTTTTTTTGTTGTTTTTTAATACCCTCTTCTTTCCTTCTCTCTGTCAGTACCACTTCCTCAATTTCTGATCAATAACTCTCCAATAAAACACTGTCTTCTCTTCCTCCGTTCTCTGTCCGTTTTTTGCCTTTGCTTCCTTTACTAACTTCTTTATTTTAGCTCTTTCTTCCACATTTGCATCTCTCCTTATCCAATCATTATTTAACCCCTCTTTGTCTGATAATTTCCATATTCTACTGATGACTTTGTTTACCATTACCTGGGACTTAAACTTTACTTTCAATGGCCTCGCCCCTCCTTCCTCGTACTTTCCTAACCTAAACACTTCTTCAATCTCTTCTTGAGATTTGTTGTTACCCTCCATAACTGCTGATATTATTTCTTTAACTTTACTCAGTTCTTCTCTTTCTCTTTCTGATCTTACTGTCATACATTTTTCTTTTACTCCTGAAATTATTGAACATTTTTTCTTATCTGCTACATCCCTGACTAAAGATTCTCTACTTCTCAATACCTTAACCACTTCCTTCTCCACCTTTTCCTTGCTTTGTTGTTCTATAATCTCTTTCAAAATTACATTTCCTTCATCCTGAATTTTCTTCCACCCCTTTTGTTGCTCCTTGATTTCCTTAATGTGCTCATCTTGCATCCTTGATTTGGATTCATACTCACCTAGTTTACTTTTCATCCTGTCCCTTTCTTCTTCCAACCTCTTATTCTCCCTCTTGAGCTGTTTTATTTCATTTGAGGCAGATTCATTACTCACTTTACATTCTGTGACTTCTTTTTCTTGTTCATCACTGCATGTGCAAACTTTTTCCAGTTTATTCTATAAAACTCTGATCTCTCTCTCCTGCTCTAAGGTCCGCTCCTGCAACTCTCTAATTATTGTCCATACCTTTTTAACCTCCTGGACATTCCTCTCCGCTACTTTCTCGGCTCCTGCTACTCTCGTTTGGTTCAGCTTAGTACTTCTATTTCCCACATCATCTTCAGAGAAGCCAGCAAATTCCCCCTCACCAGTTGTAAACAAAGCACCGTCCCTCTCCACCATGATGCAACTATATGGAAACTTTCTATTTCCACTATATCTTGTATTCTTTATGACCGAAACCTGCATTGTTTTTAACTATTGTCCGACAGGACCACCACTCACGCACTCATTCACATAATCACAATAGGCTGGTCTCCTTTTCACCGCTGATTCAGCAATTATTTCCCCACGATCCAGGAAGAGCTCCGTCTCTGTTGGCGACCTGTATATGTGTGTGTGTGTGTGTGTGTTGGGGTACAAGAAACAGGCTGTAAATAGGCTTTTGCCAGTTTCCTTGCTCACCAAGTGGGTTGCCAGCTCGCTCCGCACAAGCTTAGGGTTCTACTTTTACACCCATTACTTACCACCCTACTTCAGTTCCACTACCTCCTATTGATCTTTCATTTGATTTTGTTATTCTAAACAATTCTGACCCACGACTGCCATTCCTGGGGTGATGATATTGTGGAAAATGCATTACGAAGTGCATATTTTTGGGTCATTCTTGCTGGTGCAACTTAGCAATTGGGCTCAAGATAGAGGGTGGGAATGAGAGCTACCAGTTACTTTAATACCCTATAAATTTTGTGTCATGCTGATCCTTCTAGAACCTTTCTGGTGCATTGTTGAAAATCTCACTGATATGAGGTATGATGCAGCTTTACGAGACACCCCTACATGAGGTATGTCGCAGTCCATGGGTTAAGCAAAACACCGAGAATATCAATACTTTTAGAAACAGGAGTATTGGTTGCAATGAAGATAATAGAGGAATTAGGCAGTATCTATATATCAGTACACTGGATACACTGTACAGTACTTGGTTTTCCTAGCATTGAGACAATGTCAGTTTGTCCCCATTCAGTGATCTTAGATAAGTCTTGATTTATAGAGAATGTTGTGCTGAGTTGGAAGTTGGAGATACCCACCTTTGTCTACCTTTACTCTCATCTTTTTGTTGCTGAGATATCAGGAAATCAGTGTGACAAAGGATGATATGACATAGCAATAGAGTCTGGATACCAGGGAACAGTGCCACACTTAGTCAAAAGCTTTAGAAATATCAAGGGCTATTGTATGGGTTTCTCCAAATGGATTAACTTGATTGATGGATGGTGAGAGTAATGAGACCAAGTATTTCAAGTGAACTGTTCGTGGCGAAAACCATAATGTCCGTCACTAATTTAGTCGTTGGTCTCAGATGTTCAACTATGTGTTTATTAATGACAACCTCAAATACTTTACCACATGATGATGTGATAGCTATTGGTCTATAATCAGAGGGATCAGAGGAACTTCCTTTCTCTGGAACTGGGTGGATGTTGGCTTCTTTCCAAGAACTGGAGAATGAAAAAGTATGTATGCATATTCTGAATAATTCAGTTACAACAAGAACATGTTCTGGGGAACACTTTTTCACAACTACCGGAACTATTCAATCTGGACCTGGGACTTTGTTGGTTGATAATTCTCAAGGATGGATTTTACATATCTAGTCTGTATTAATGGAGCAACTTCTGGAAAGTCAAGTTCTAGTATGGAAATGTTATGACTGACTTACTCTAAGGCAGAATTTCTGGTGAATGTGCTGGCAAGAATGTCAGCTTTTCCATTCGGGTCATTTACAGTGTTTCCATCTGAAGATTTTAGTGGGGGAATGAGTGATGACTTATTAAAGTTACTACTACAGGACTAAGAGTAAACCAGATATTCTACTGTCACTGGGAGTATTTAATAGTTTGGAAGCTTGGTTGTTAAGAGAGTTCAATTTGGTGTGATTTACTATTGTTTTGGCATGATGTTTTGCAATTTTAAAGTGAACAAGGGATTCTCGAGTTTTTTACTAAGTTATATGCTAAATGCTTTTGGGTTGTTTCTCTGGCAGAATTACTCTTGAACCATTTTGGGGATTCCAATCTTTTAGTAAATACCTGACTGGGTGTTAACCCCTAAAGACCGATGTATGACGGTTGTCAGTTTCGGGTCCTGCTACATAAAGTCCTAATACTGATGATCGTAGACAGGCTTTTATTTTTTTTTTTTTCATTCATGCTCATTCCTTCAACCTGTTTCATGCCCAGGCACATAATTCATATGATTTCAGATATTTCTGTAAGGTTATTTGGCAAAAATAATGTTTCATTCATTCATTCATTGCCAGACGCCATGTATCCCAAACGGGGTGGCCAACAGCTTTGAGTTAATTGTTTTACAGGGAGGGGCACTAATCCTCCACCAACCCCAATGTATTTTCCTATTTTCATTCTTATGCGAGGGTTAACTAATTTTATCCATAACAGTTGCTAGTGTGGTAACCATTAGACATATGTGAGTAAAACATACATTTCCAAGTGTGTAAATTCAAGCTCTTGAAATCCATAAGACCAAACTTAACCTTGGTGAAAGGTGAAAAATGGGACCAGACATGTGGCTGGGGGGATAGTCAAGGTGGGTTTTTTTTTTTTTTTTTTAGCGAGGAAGAAGGAACCAAAGGCTAGGAGCAAGCAAAACAGTTCCCTCCAAGAAAAACTAAAACAATACAAAAGAAAGCCAAATTCAAGATCCGTTCACTTCGAGACACCTGGACACACTGCGTTTGAAAGACTGGAGATCACAGGAAGTAGGAAATACAGACAGAGGGAGACAGTTCCAGAGCTGACTTGTTGCATAAATGAAGGACTTGGAGTAATGGTTAACTCTTGCATTACAGAGTTGGACAGAAAATGGATGAGAGTTTATTGCCAGACAGGTGCTATGCACCCGTCATAGAGGTGTAGGGATGCAAGCAGACAGCTCAGAGGAGCAATGACCTTGGAAGTAGCGATAGAAAAGAGATAAAGTTGCAACACTGCGGTGAAGAGACAGAGGTTGAAAGGACACAGAAAGAAGAGCAGAGTTAGTGAGACAAAATGCCACTGAATACACCCTATTAAGAACAGCTGTATTTGGGGAGCCTCCCCACATGAGAGTTGTACTCCATACAGGGGCAAATAAATCCCATGTTTAAAGTCAAGAACTGTGCAGGGGTAAAAACAGTACGGAGTTGGCTTAGCACAACTAATCTCTTGGAAGCAGATTTTACCAGATATGTAATATGATCTTTCCAGGATAATTCTCAAGGGAATGAACCCCCAAGCATGTTCAAGGATGATGGAGGATTGAGCTGGATATTATTAAACTTCAGTGGGCACTCCAGTGGAAGATTTTGTTGGGTTGATAGGTGTAAAAACTAAGTCTTTGATGCACTAAAAACAACAAGATTATTTTTACCTCAGTCAGAGATACGAGCCAGGTCAGACATTAGGTGTGCCATAGCCTTATCCCCCGTTTGTTGTAGTAACTGCTGGAATGGAAGTTGCAGGAACTGAATGGAAAGGTGAAGGGTTGAATCATCAGCACATGAGTGAATAGGGTTAGAGAGTGCAGCTTAGAAGATCATCGACGAATAAAAGGAAGAGAGTTGGTGATAGGACAGAGCCCTGAGGAACACCAATGTCGATAGATCTAGGAGAAGAACGATGGTCGTCTACAACAGTGCCTATAGAACGACCAGAAAGGAAGCTGTAGATGAAGGTACAGATAGAAGGATAGAAACCATAAGAGGGCAGTTTGGAAATTAAAGATTTATGCCAGACTCGATTGAAAGCCTATGACATGTCAAGTGCAACGGCAAAGCTTTTCCCAAAGTCCCGAAAGGAGGATGACCAGGAGTCTGAAAGGTAGGTGAGAAGATCGCCAGTGGAGCATCCCTGATGGAACCCATACTGACAATCAGAAAGAAGGTTGTGATAGGATAGATGCTTTAAGATTTTTCTGTTAAGAATAGTCTCAAAAACTTTTGAGATACAGGATATTAAAGCAATCGGACGATAGTTAGAGGGTTGCGAACGGTCACCCTTCTTTGGGACTGGCTGAATAAGAGCAAACTTCCAGCAAGAAGGAGAGGTACAAGTTGAAAGACAAAGGTGGAAGAGTTTACCTGGGCAGGGTGTAAGGACAGGAGCACAGTTCTTGAGGACAACAGTAGGGACTCCATCAGGCCCATATGCCTTGCTAGTATTGAGGCCAGTGATGGCAGAAAATACATCAGCTGAAGAAATTTTAATGTCAGCCATGAGGAAGACAGAGAGGGTAAGTGATGGAAGAACAGCACCAGAATCATCTAAGGTGGAATTGGAGGAGAAAGTCTGAGTGAAGAGATCTGCTTTATAAGTAAAAGAAATAACTACAGAGCCATCAGAGTAGAAAAGAGGAGGGAAGGATGATGAGGTAAAGTTGTTAGAAAGGTTTTGGGCAAGGTGCCAGAAGAAGCAGGAGGAATTCGAGTAGGAGAGTTGAGAGCATTTAGTAAGGATGAAATTATTTTTAGCAGGGTCCACAGGCCGTACCGGAGCGATAGGACAGATTAAGGCAATAAGGCTGTGATCAGAGGAGCCCAACAGAGAGGAAAGATTAACAGTGTACGCAGAAGGATTAGTTGTAAGGAAGAGATCAAGTACGTTGGAGCTCTCTCCAAGGCGGTCAGGGATATCGATAGGGTGCTGTACAAGCTGCTCTAGGTCATAAAGGATAGAAAAGATGTAGGCTTGTTCACCAGGTGGATCAGTGAAAGGAGAGGAGAGCCAAAGGTGGTGGTGAACATTGAAATCTCCTAGAATGGAGATTTCAGTGAAAGGAGAAATGGATAGAATGTGTTTCATCGTAGAAGTTAGTCAAAGAATTTCTGAAAGTCAGTAGAATTAGGGGATAAGTACACAGCGCAGATATATTCAGTCAGAGAATGACAGGAAAGCCGAAGCCAGAGAGTAGAGAATTCAGAAGAATTAAGTTCAGGAACACAAGAGCAAGATAAGTCGTTGTGTACATATAACAACAGCCACCTTTGGCTTTGAAATGAGTATAGAGGAAGTGAGAGGATAGAGAAAAGGGTTTGCTGTCAGTTGCCTCAGACAGCTGAGTCTCAGTTAAAAAGAGAAGGTGAGGTTTAGAAGAAGAGAGGTGAAATTCAACAGAGAGAAAGTTAGAGGAAAGGCCACGAATGTTGCAGAAATGAAGACGAAGTGAGTCAGACAGTGGTGTCAGGCAACTCATAGAGTCGGCACCGGGAAAGGGGCGCATGGTGGGGGCATTTGTGGTCCCCCCTCCCCCCACACGGTCTTTAGGGGTTAACAGTTCGATACCAGCTTGTATTAAGTCATTAATGCGTGATTGGGTAGAAGTGATGTCAGTGGAGAAGAATGAATGCCATGGAATATCAGCTAGATTACATAATAATC
Source organism: Coenobita brevimanus (assembly GCF_032717465.1). Taxonomy (NCBI): domain Eukaryota; kingdom Metazoa; phylum Arthropoda; class Malacostraca; order Decapoda; family Coenobitidae; genus Coenobita; species Coenobita brevimanus. The sequence continues at coordinate 51,783,177 of NC_136959.1, read as the reverse complement.
CACTCCAGCTTGTCCAATCAAAGTGCCATCTGGCCACCTTTACTGGGTCAGAACATGGGGTTTTGGGCAAATGACGAATGAGGGTTTGATGAGATTGTGGTCAGAGGATCCAAGTAGTGACAGTACCTCTACCATCTATTCTATCTATCTATCTATTGCCAGACGCCATAATCCCTTAAGGGGTGGCCATTTGACTTTGAGTTATTGGTTTTACGGGGAGGGGCACTAACCCTCCACCAACTCACTAGTTGACACGTAGGGAGCACGTATGGATCGGTTATATGGTTACCACCCAGCGTTGTAAATGGTTTCCTAGCTTACAAGAATCCACTTGGCTTGTCACTCAATGTAAAGCCACTTGTAAAGGAAAGAAGAGCAATAAGAAGTGACATGAAAGATGGGAGATATAGGAAGAGAGGAGAGCAGGCACAGAAAAAGAATGATAAAGGCTAAGGAAGAAGTAGGCAGCACTACATGAAGTGAGTGGATGATGGTCGCCTGGGTTATTTGTCAAGAATAGGTCCAAGAGACAGGCACTATGCTCAGGCTTATCTGGTATTCTGATTGGTTGTTTTCCCAGTTGCACGAGATTAAACGATTCTGCAAACAGCTCGCATTCCAGACCAGTATCGTCAGTCCTGGCACAATGTGACAACCATTCTATAATATGTACGTTAAAATCACCCAACACAGAAATTTCAGTAGTAAGTGTGAGGTTAAGGTCGGTCAACTGTGTGGATATGAAGTCAAATGCACTGGACTCTGATGACACACTAGGGAGCAATAAACTACATGTACAGTCAGGGAAAGTTCCGCATTACCCACCACGCAAAGCACTGGTGTGAGACGGGTGAATGTGAAGCGGCAGCCAGACCTCATGTGTTTGGTAACTGTGAGTGTGAAGGAGGGGGTAGCGGGGTATTTGGGGCAGAGGTGGGTTTGATGATAGGTGGGAATCACGTGTGAGTCTGCAGTGTATGACTAGGATGGTGTGTCTGAGTTAATATAGTAAGGATATATGATAATTATGATGCTAGCATTTTATTTTAAAAAGTTACGTAGATGTCTGTAGAGTTAATTGTGTTGTCAGGAATGTCATGGAAATTAGTTGGATTTGGACAGAGGTTTGAATGCTTTCATTCCTTGTCAACTTTAGCATGAGACATTTCCTTAGGAGTTATCGTAACGATCAAACATATATTCATCTTTTGTGTTGACTCAAAAACAAAGCCACTCTCTCTCTCTCGCTCTTTCTATATACGTAGCCTCTGTGGCACAGTGGTAAAGTGTGCGTTTTCGTACATTGAAGAACAAGGGTTCACGCCACGCCAAGGTAATAAACTTTGGGAGCGTTCTTCCGGCCACGTACTGCTTTGGCGGACATTAGGGGTGCTGTCGTTGAACCAGTGTCGCATACTATAAAGTATGCTTGCACCCAGTTGGCTCGTGCGGGCCGATTACGTTTGGTTCACAGACTACACACACATCCAAAGCCACTCCAACACAACAATTACACTTACAAGCACTTCTCATCCTACACACAATCTCTGCTAGACAGCCTAAGCCACCTGGTAGAGATACAATGGCTATGTCATCCCCATTTTGGTAGGGATAGGCCAGTCCTGCAGTGGACACTCAAACAGCTGATGATGAAGATGATGATGATGATCTCTCTATCTATCTATCAATTGCCAAACGCCTCAATCCCGTAAGGGGTGGCCATTTGTCTTTGAGTTATTTGTTTTATGGGAAGGGGCACTAATCCTCCACCAACCCACTTGTTGACACGTAGGGAGATGATGATTATATCTATCTATCTATCTATTGCCAGACGCCTCAATCCCGTTTGGGGTGGCCACAAACAAATCGCCTCCAAGTCGCCCTGTCCCCCGCCATTTCACTGCCCTGCTCCCAACTCACACCCGCCTCTCTCATATACCTCTCCACCCCATCCCTCCATCTCATCCTCGGCCTCCCCCTCCCTCTTCCCCCCTCCACCTCACTCACATACACTCTCTTCGTCAGTCTTTCACCCTCCATCCTCTCCACATGGCCAAACCACCTCAGTGTGTTCCTCATAACGCTTCCTCTCACATCCACATCCACACCACAACGCTCCTTTATATCCTCATTCGTCAGCCTGTCTCTCCATGTGACTCCACAGGCTCCTCTTAAATAACTCATTTCCACTGCTCTCACTCTTGACTTGTGTCCTTCCAACAATGTCCAAGCTTCACTTCCGTACGTTAGAGTTGGTATCACAATACTGTCATGTAGTAACTTTTTCACTTCCATGCTCACTTCCCTGTTTCTTATCACTGCTTTCAAAGAACCAGCAACCTTTCTTCCCTGCTGTACCCTTTCAAGCACTTCACCCTCCAAACCTCCATCCTTACTCATCACACTACCCAAGTACTTAAACGTACTCACATTTTCCAATTCCTCACCATCCAACCTCGCTGTACATTCACTGACTTCACCCCTCTCAAAGACTCAAATACCATCACTTTACTCTTCCCTACATTCACCTTTAGATTCCATTTCTTACACACTCTCCCAAACTCATCCACCAAGCCTTGCAGCTCCCCTTCGTCTTCATTCAACAACACAGTATCATCTGCAAACAACAGTACAGGGAGTTTCCAAACACTATCCTCTCTCACCAGGGCCACTCCAACATCCACTACCCTACCTTGTACCTCTTTTATTACCCCATCCATGTACAGATTGAACAACCATGGAGACATGACACATCCCTGTTTCAACCCAACTTTCAAAGAGAAAAATTCACTTAGTTCACCATCCACAAGCACTGCAGCCTTCACACCATCGTACATACTCTTCACAGCATTCAACAACTTCCCATCTACTCCATATATTCTTAACACTTTCCACAATCCTTGTCTATCCACCCTGTCATATGCTTTCTCCAAATCCATGAAAGCCACATACAACTTCTTTCCCTTCTCTAGAAACTTTTCCACTAAGGATCTAATAATGAATATCTGATCTACACAACGTTGGGTCTGGTTAGTACTTGGATGGGTGACCGCCTGGGAACACCAGATGCTGTTGACATCCCTACGTGTCAAGTGGGGTTGGTGGAGGATTAGTGCCCCTACCTGTAAAACAATTAACTCTAAGCCCTTGGCCACCCCGTTTGGGATACATGGCGTCTGGCAATGAATGAATGAATGAATCTACACAACCTCTTCCCTTTCTAAAGCCTCCCTGTTCTTCTCCAACTAATTTCTCTGTTCTTTCTCTAACTCTGTCAATAAGTATCCTACCATACACTTTTCCTATTATACTAAGAAGACAAATGCCCCTATGATTACCACACACTTCTTTTTCCCCTTTTCCTTTGTACAAGGGAATAATTATACCTGACTTCCAATCCTCTGGGACTCTACCTTCCTCCCAGGCCAATCTGCACATCTTCCACATCCATTCTACTACTATCTCTCCCCCATGCTTCAGCATTTCACCACACACTCCATCAATTCCTGGGGCTTTCCCCGATTTAACTTTCTTCATTGCTTCCACAACTTCTATCCTACTGATTTCTTTATATATATATATATATATATATAAAATACACTCACACCTCGATTTAAGGGACTAAATGGGGGCTCAACTTGTCCCTTACTTGAAAATGCCCATTGTTTTACTACATATAAAGACAGTTTTATTAGGAAATGCAGTGAGTTTCACTTATCTTACTTATTTATATGATTATGAATATTATTTTACGGGTACTGTATAAAGAAACATATTAATGTGTATAATCTAGACATTATGTATCATTTTTGAATGGTCTTGTCCATTTGTCAAGTAGAATAGAGTCCCTTAAATCCGAAATCCCTTACATGGAGGTCCCTTAAATCGAGGTTTGAGTGTATATATATATATATATATATATATATATATATATATATATATATATATATATATATATATATATATATATATATCAATTCTTATGAATTTGTTTAATTATTTATCCTCTGTCATCGCACTATAAACATCCGCCTGCAAATATTTCCAGTGATATTCTGGTAATTATTCATCTAGGGTAGGGTGTAATAATAATAATAATAATAGTAATAAACAATCTTTATGAGCAATGAACAGTCTTTTCGTTTTCCTTTAGACAAATTGACGTGGGAAGTCCTAATTATAAGATCAATCCAACTATAATTCCTATCGAACATTACAAAATGAAGGCAGAGAAGCATACCTTTGACAGTAAACATGTATTTTACAAGAAGTTCTGTAGACAGACACTGAGGAGAGTGTAATACCATACAAACAATACACCGCTTTTGCACTTTGAGAATACGTCGGATGCATTATCATTAGCTGTTGATACTGTGACGTGAGCAACTCTCCAAACACCCCCAGCCACCCTCCCTCCCACTCACAGTTACCAGACAAGTGGGGTCTGGCTGCTGCTTCGTGAGTATTCGTTGACCACCAATGCTCCGAACAGTGGGTAATGCAGAACTTTCCCTGACTGTACACAGATATACTGCATTTGACTTTACAGTACTAAGGTAATTTAAGTTGTATAATGAGTAATCAAAATCAGCAAAAGTGAAGCTCATGATAGTGTCAACTGCATAAATTTCCAAATGCACTTTTGCATCTTCAGGACAAATACACATAAACATGTACTAGAGTTATATCTTTGGAAGACAAATAGGCAGCAGCTTACCTCAATATAATTTAAAAAGTCATCATAGGTAACCTCTTCATGGCTATACTCCACAAGCACCCACATCTCGTTTTCTAGCTGAGCATGTACTTCTTCCGCTGATGCCACCAATGTGTTAATACGTACATAGCGTGGATGACACACTGAAAATGGACCAGACCAATGAAATAGGCTATATAACCACAGTTTGCCTCTCTGTACAGTATCTCTCACTTAAGGATAATTTGCATTAAGGATGTATATTTTTTTACACTTCCTCCTGTTAATGTATTTGTTATAATGCTACAGAGTTCCTTGGAGGGAAAATTACAAAATAAAAAATTTGTATGCCAAATACACATTTCACACCTTATACAGTCAAGCCTCGTCATACGTTTACTCGCTAGGTGATAAATCGCTATAACAATCATTGTGATGGCCACATATGACAATCCTAAGTGGACGCAGTGATGCACGCAAGCCAATACTCAGACATTTGTCCCAAGATAGCTGCCCAATGTTTACATGTGCGAACCGCCCATTTCAGGTCTCTGCGCAGGCAGCCTCCTTCGCGCCACCCCTACAAAGATCCCAACATTCACGTGTCACGCATCTGTGACCGTCTCCTTTCGATTCTCTGAGTTACTTCTCGCTTGTGTAAGGTCACCAAAACACTATCGTTACTGCCAAATAACAGTGCAAGTACACAACGAATAGTGGTGCATGTGTTACTAAATCGGGAGATAACTTTTTGTGTGTGAAACTCATAACTTAGAAATCACATCTGGTGCTACCCCCAGTGGAAAGCAAGGTGCTACTGATGCTGCTGAGGGTATGACTAAAACGGAAAGGCACAGCCTTTCCCTTGATGTGAAATTGAACATTACTAAGCACTTTGAGAAAGGATATAGAAAGAGCAAAATCGCGAAGGCCCCAGTCCAAGATCTCTACGGTAATAAAGAAATCTAATGCTGTCCTGGTGGCATTGAGGAATATGCCTATCACAACTACTAAATGATTAACCAGAACAAGGGAGACTATAATAGAGGAGATGGAGCATCTAGCTATGTGGGTTAATGAACTTACCTGAGCGATGCAGCCTCTACATCACCGTTTTATTTGCACTATGGCTCTCAATCTGTGGATCTCAGGAATACACAAGGAATGGAGGCTAAGGAGGAGTTGAAGGCCAGCACAGGTTGCCTTGAATGGTTTATGGCCCATGCTGCCTTAGACACGTGACCATGCATGGCAAGGGTGCTAGTGCTGACCACAAGGCAGCTGAAGCCTTCCCTGTGAAGCTGAAGGCAATCATAAAGGACGGGGGTTACTCTCCAAAACATGTCCTCAACTTTGATGAAACAGGCCTGTTTTGGAAAGTATTTCCTGGAGGACTAATTTAGGTAAAGAAGAATGACGTGCACCAGGGTTTAACCTCCGCCACATTAATTCTTATCAACCCAGTTACCTTCCCTGAGTCATTGTTTTCGGACTCTCTCTCTCTCGCTCTGTCTCTCTCATTATTTTAATATTAAGTCGATTTTTTGTCATCAGATCAAGTGTTTCTGAGCTACAACTCTTCATCACCCTCAACTTTTTGTAATTCATGCCTCTTGGGTGGGTGTGATGCCAGAGATGAGTTGCCAACACCGCAGTAGACGGGCATGAATCTGCCACTGCTGGGCTACAAACAAGAGCTGAAATACTAAATGTGTGGTATTTGATAACTGCAGTGTGGCAGGGCTTGGCAACTGCTCTGATGGCGTAGAGGGAGAATCAACGTTCCTATGGAAACCAATAATGCTTCCTCATGCTTGAAATTATGGTGCAGAGATCCATGCTCATGTGCAGCAATCAGCGCAACCAGGGGTGGCCTGGATATTGCCTCATATGAGGCGATGAGTGCGGCGGGGATTAAGGAGGCTAAGGACTGCTTCACTTTCCGCTTTGGTGTGAATGCAGAGGGGAGCCTTAAGTGCAAACCCCTCCTTGTTTATCACTGAACCTCCTGGAACTTGCAAGTACATGAAAGAGAGCCCTGGGGTTATTTAACCCCTCCACTGCAGCTACGGTGACAAAAGTGAGGTCCCTGTTGCGGCAATCCACCTAAAAGTTTCCTATTTTCTATTCAATAATTTTCATATTAATACACAAGAAAAAAAAAAAAATACATGCACAGAAAGCTAAACCCTTCTATTTACCTATGAGCACTTCAGTGAATGTCTAGATGCTCCTACGTTGTCATAGAGATCAGTGGAAGCAACATCATTTTTGGTGTTTCTATGCATTGCTGTAGCTGTCCGTCATCCTCAGTGACACCCACCACTGCCCACCACCCTTCACTTCAGCAACATGCGCCACTATGCGCATCACTTAGGTTTGCACTATGGTGTATGTGTCACTTTGCACTTCAAAATCATTATTTTAGACATTATAAAATGGTGTTATACTGAACAGTGAAAAACTAGTCAGTACAATAATAGTAAATATTGCAAAACCCAATGAAATATATTTATACAGCTTACAACAGACACTTTCATTTTCCAAATATTTTATTCACCTACACTTACAATTAATTTCTTTCACTCATTTACATTTTATGAGTCACTTTTCTAGAAGCTAGAGGGAGGCGGCCTGCAGTCCTAATGGACCAAGGTTCGAATCCCGGCTGGGGCAGGGAACAGTTTAAGGATCTGAATTTCATAAAAAGCAGACTTTTCTGATCTACCAGATGACCCGCCAACATGTCATAAAAGTACCCCCGCTAATACCAGTACACCAGTCCTCTATGAGACAGCCCTAGCATATATTCAGTATGGATGGTGGGTGTCAGTGCTGAAGTGGTGACATGGGGAGATGTAGGACTCCTGGGCCCCAAGGAGGACTACTGGGACTTGGGAATACGCACTGAAGCCTTTGCCCAGGGTCGGGGAAAAGAAAAAGAAAAAGAAAAAAAAAAATAGCTGACAATTGTGTGAAAGGCATGGCAGAAGTCTCCCAGACATATGCCAACCTGACACTCTGGGCACCATGTTGTCACTTTCCTTTGTTCTTGTTCACTCCTGCTAGCGTTCATGCAAACATAGAAGAAAGCTAAAATGATGAACTAGCAACCCCAAGTGTGAATGGATGAATGTACAAAGTTCTCGGGGCAGTATACAGGGTGCAATTTTTCAAACAGAATTGCAGATTTTAAAAGGAACACTGCAGTCTGTCAACAGGTCCATTCAGAAGCAACGTAGCAGTGAAGGGGTTAAAAGAGTAACTCCAGGGTATGGCTGACATCAGCTTTCTGCCGCTATTACAAGGCAGAACACCTATCCCCCAACCTTCATGACCATGCCAGCCTGAGCCATCTGGCAAACTGTTTTCTCTTGCCTGCTGACAACAACCCATGCCATCCTGAGGGCATGGAGGACTTGGTGGATAATATCAAAGTGGTGTGCCTGTCCTCCAACACAATATCGTTGCTCCAGCCAATGGACCAGGACACCACTGCCACTTTCAGGACCCAGTGCTTCCACTGCACCAAGGAGCACATGGTGAGGGTGAGTGACTCAGGAGTGATGCAGTGCGACATTTCTGGAAATATTATACAGTAATACTATATAAAGCATGCTATCAACAACATCATAGCAGTGTGGAAGGAGGTGCAGCACAATGAATACTGTTAGGCAAAAAGTATGGCCAGAGTGTATGTATTCCTTCACGGGGATCCTGGCAGCAGAGAACATGTCGTGAACTCCTGGACCTCTTGTACCAGGTGGACTTTGAGGAGGTCAATGATGAAATCGTTCAAGAGGTCCTGGACAGCCACACTAAGCAACTCTCAACACAGAAGCCTAATGAGCTCAGTACCAGGAGGCGGAGGCACAGGATGGTGGCAAGGAGGACGAGCCCCTTCGTGTTTTCAGCACTGAGACCTTGAAGGAAGTCCTAGCAAAGAAGCACGAGGTAACTCCTTACATCCAAGACACGGACTCAAACCCAATGAGGAGTGATATGGTGATGAACAGCACAATGCAACACTTGAGGCTATACAGGGAGCTCCTGAGAACTAAGAAAATGGAAGCACAGAAGACTGACAACTAAGAAAACGGCAGCACAGAAGATCACCATCATCTCCTTCCTCCTTGCCACCATCACTAAAGTCGCGCCAAGGCCATCAACGAGTGGGGTGCAAATGCAACATCCTGTCACCATCATTGTCACCTGGCTCACCCCTACATTGCCCTGCCACCACACCACCACAATCCCCCGCTGCCACACCATCACATTCTTCCTTGGCCTCGTCACTACACTCTCCATCACCCTCACTGCATAGCCCTCAACCGGCCTCACCATATCACTTTCCCTTAGCGTTACCATTTTGCTCTCTCCTTCTCTCTCTGCCTCCGGAGGACCTGCAGTGACTTTTCAGGCCCTCCAGCTGTTCCCCAGCATCAGAGGGGAACCCTTAGTGATGACTCGGACTGGCCTCGAACATACTTCAGGTGGGTGGCAGATTATTATTTTTTTTCTTTTCTTTTTTTCCCCCCAGTTAAAGGTCCTCTCCCTGACCCCACTGAATCCATGTTATATCAACCTCAGTATAAGATACATTGCTATGCAATGGGTTTACACTTGATGCACTATTATTGTACATTGAAGCACGACTGTACAGCAGACCCCTGCTACACCAGACTAATTGGGGGAGGGAAGTCCAATCCAATAAACTGATAATACAGAATATCTGATGGTTCTCCCCCTGAAGTGGGGTTTCAAGCACATACTGCCCTGGAAAAATAAATGAGTAAAATGTTACATTCTAGCAGTAAAAAACTATAACCATTTTACACTAACTTGTCCCATAATTTTACACCTATATAACAGCATAGCTTCATGACTATCGCAGTGCAGTTGTATTACTACAGCCTTGTAAAACAACTCAGCAATTACCAGGGGGAGAGTGCCAAGTTGGGGTAAAAGAGCAGGAAACTCATGTACACTGTACCCGCAAGGATGGATGTACACTGCTCACACTCCCACTCTCCTCAGATGTCGTAGACCAAGTTATCTAGCATTCATCATCACTGTTGACAAAGATGGTTTCTGGTGGTTCTGGTGCCAAATCTGATATGGAGTCCTGAGGTTTTGGGGGATGTTGGAGGCTGTGCTGCTGGATCCTGAGGTTATGTGGAGGCTGGCTGAGGTTTCGAGGATGTTGATGCTACAGACGCACTGGGGGGCTCTGACTGTGTGTCGAGCTTCTTGGCAGCAGGAGTGGGCACAAGCTTGAAAAACTGGGAGATCTTAGCCTGGATTTTCCTTGACTGCTGCAGCTGCACTAGCTCCAGCATGATGGGCCAAAGGACTCATAATGTTGGCCAGATGCCCTCCGACTTTGTCTACCACAGTCAGGATGGTGCTGCAGCCATGAAAGGCCCTGGAGCTTCCTCCTCCTCTTTGTCAGTGTATTAGAGCTCAGTCACAATCTCCTCTTCCATCTGGTGATGATAGCCAAGGACACCAGCATCCTCATCCAGCCACTCTTGCAGCTCCTTTGCAAGGTTTACCAGGCCTGCAGCTGCCAACATTTCTGCCAGCCTCAGTGGTTAAATCCCCTTAAAATCATGCAGTGGTGCTGGAGTTTCATGGGTTCTGAGGAGTTTGCACCATCCATTCCTGAGCATGGCAAGAGGCCTTCTTCCATGCCTCTAGTCATCCAGTTGAAGATAGCATTCTTGATGGTGTATTTCTTAAAGCTGTGAGGGGACGTCTGGTGTCCTCAGTCTTCCTGGTCCATCCCATCTTTGGTCACAGCGAGACACAGGGGCAGATAGAGGTTTCTGTACTGCCTCTTTGCCATCCATCCATCCATCCATCCATCATCCAATCCTATGTTGTCCTATGTGGAGCGTAGAAGCCCAGGGCTCGGCAAGTTGGTTTTGACATTTAAGATGAGAGCGACCAGCCTCACTCATCCCTGAGTGGCATAACATGAGCAATAAACCCCAACCACCCCTTGGATATAAACCTTCACCGGCTCAATCCAATTGGAACGCCTTAATTATGAACTAAACCACCAGGCACCACAATTTGGTTATATGGTTACCACCCAGCGTAGTAAATGGTTTCCTGGTGTACAGGAAACCATTTGGCTTGTCACTCAGTGTAGAGTCACCCACAGACAGAAGCAAGAGGAAAGAATGAAGGAAAGAAAGACAGAAGGGGGAGTGTAGAGTCACCTGTAAGCAGAAGGAAGAGGAAAGAATAAAGGAAAGAAAGACAGATGAAGATGGAAGGAAGGAAGATAGGAAACGGCAGACACCCAAAGCAGCACTACATCAAGAGAGTGGATGGCGAGTGACCCCACCTACCACCCTCTCTTAGTTCATGGGCTGGATAAGAGCAGTGGTGTTGGCTGGCAGGAATAAAACCTTGATTTGAACCTTGATTTCTCCATCCTTGCTGCAGAGTTTGGTGGAAGAAAGAAGGGCTGGTGCATTGTCCAACAGCAAAACTGCCTTCTTGTCATAATGACTGATGCCATACCCTTTCTGGTTTTCTTCATGAAAGGGTCAAAACTGTAGTGGAACCAGTCATGAATAATATCCTGGGTCATGGGAAGCTTGGCCATGAGGTCCTTGAGTGACCTGGGTTGCTTGTTCTTATCTACTATAAATGACTGTCGATGATAAAAGACATCTGCATTGGAACACTCCAGAATGGAGAGACACTTCTTCATTATCTTATGCCCTGGAGTGCTGCCAATATCTTTGGAAGCCTGAGTATTCGAAGGAGGGCACACCACAAGAGCCAAGTTTCATCAGCATTGCAAATATGAAACTCATCCATCCCTTCCTCCTCCAACAGCTTTCAAAGATGCTCGATAATCGGCTCCATGGCATCGACACTGACACTGACATGAACATCTCGCCAGTTATGACCTTATTAACAATGCCATGGCACCTCCTGAACATCAAAAGCCAGCGATCAGTACAGCTGAAATCTTCGACTCCAAGGTAGGCAGCAAGCCTTTGTGCAGTGTGCTGGATGCTCAGGCCACACACACAGACACTTTCAGCTCACTCCTGTGTGTGCCATTTACACACCTCTTCATCAAGTTTCTTGTTGGGCAGCTTCCTGGTCCTATATACATTCTTCCACTTCCTCCTGCCTTCCATTTTCTACATGACCTCTTTTGTTTTGTCCTTTGCCTTCAAAAGTTCATGCAGGGTCAAACTCTTAAGGCTATACTTGTGAATGAGGTCACCCCTGCTTGTCCCTATCTCACGTGCCGTGATCACTTCCATCTTCTCCGCAAGGGTCCTAATTCTATTCTTTGCTTTTTCAGTAAAGGAAGGGCCAGGAGATTTCTTACAAGGTGCGATTTTTCACAATTACCATGGGAAAACACATGCCACACTTTGAATTATTTATGTGACGATGCAAGTAACGCTGACGTCACAAAAGATGCAGCAAGGTTGAGGCTGACCACATGCGGTATAGTATGTCTACTAGAAGTAGCCCCCAAATAGCTTTACATGACACCATTTCCCACCCACTCCTCCCCATCCTAGCACAAATGGGTGGGAAAAACCACGGACAACATTATTAACTGTTCTCAGTCCCCCCACGTGTAAGGAGCTATCTGGTTAGGCCTGTGTCATATGCCTCATGTAACAGATAGTGTATGTTAAAGGCAATAAAAGTGTCTGGCGGCCCAGAGCCGTCTCGAAAATCTGTGTGACTTTTCCCATTTAATAGATGATATCCGAGTTCAATGGTTTGTCTAGGGGCCTTCAGCATGTTCATTAAACTTGATATTTGGTCTACCAAGGTCTGCTAAAGCGAGCATCTACTGTATACAATATGCAAGTGCAGAATATTCAAAATTCATTGTTATGTACAGACCCTGATACAGTACAGGTAATCCCTAGTATCCAAACAACCAATTTTCGGATTTTTGCTCTTGTGAATTACCATTTGTGCACTAGTTATTACTAACAACAGAGCGGACCCTGAGATATGATACCCCTAGATGCGATACCCCAGCATAACGATGGGGTAGAAATACCACCATACCCAGCTGAACGATGGCCAAACCCCAGTATAATGATGTTTTTACCTTTTTATCAATTTTAATGATATTTTAGACTTTACAGTATGTGTTTAGGTTGATTTATAAACTGTTTTTAGATTTAGATTAATGTGCTTTAGTCATAGGTGGGGTGAACATTGTCATTTTGGGGTACAGTTTACTAAGTTTGATTTTTTCCAGACTTATTTTTAACCATTTTCAGATTTAATTTTTGGGTTTAGGCGAATTATAATCTGCTTTTAGGCTTAGTTTAGTTTGTTTTAAAGCTATTTGGGGGTTTAGGTTAGCTGGAAACTTGTTTTTGGACTCATTTGGGTGGGTGTGGGACTTGGCTGGGGGGAAACCCAAGGTTCAAAAGTGCATCCCTATACTTTACATGTTAAATCTACCCCAAGATATGATGCCCCGCTTAGCGATGGGTTTTTACTTAACCAACTGCATCGTTAAACCAGGGTATGCCTGTATTCCCATTTAACTGATTCCCTGATATGAAATTCCATACATAAAGTATGCTAACTTTTAAAAATATTTCCAAAAGACTGCAAAAATCTCCTTAATACTGCTAGATTTCTTGCCATTTTGTAAAATCCTACACAACACTGCTCAATTTTCTTGCCACCATGCTTTACAAATTGCTGCTAAATGGAAACAATTATGGCTGCATGGAGATCTATGGGGAAAAGGCAGTAAAGTGGCAAAATTATGGCACAGTGCTACATAGTCAGCAATAGTGGATGAGAGTTTACCACTGATTTTCAGTTGTGAATGTTGTTACTATACATTATACAATTTCTGTTTCTGGTATTGCTCTTCTTTAGGTATGAGGGGTGACTGATAAGTTCGTGGCCTAAGGTACAATGACTGAATTTTAGACAACTTAACTCCTTCACACCCGATGATGCAAAACAAGTCTAAACAGTGTTAGTCTGAAGAGGAACTGATAACGCACTATGACGCACTTGTCAGTGTTGGTTTGAAGGGATGTCGATTAGGCAATTTGGACAAAAATATCCACCAAAAATTATGTTTTAGCATGAAATGCATCAATATTTGGTGCACCATAGGGGAGGGTGTCTATTTCCAGGCCAACACTCTCAAACAGTCGGTATTCTCTCAGTTTTGTTTTGTTTTTTTCTCGAAAACTATTGGTTGTATCAGAATTCTGATAACACCACGTGAAAGTTCAAGAAATTCTGCATCTGAACATATGCTTAGCTCTTGCATTATGTGGGCAAAATTTTGTGCTAGAGTGCAGGGTTTATTTTCACTGTTGAACAACAGTATCCATTTTGGTACTTTCACAGTACTTTACTTATCAATTTTGTGTGCTTTTGCTAGCTTATCATATAGTATAAACATCAGGGAGGACAATGGTATACAGTTTATACCATTATAACCAATTTCTGGGGCAAATAAAATACTTGGGAATGTTTTCCTTTGTGCACAAGTCCAACCTGCCCTCGCAGCATATTCTCTAATCGTTTTGTTTCGTTCCATTTTTAAAGGCTCCAACATGCTTGCATGCATTGGCCTTGGTCACCTAATGGCAGCTCTCCATGCTGCACAATCCATTGCAGCCTCCCTGTTCAGTCCCTTAGCCCCACCCCCAATATTAACACTTCTCACCTTCCTCACCCAATTATCATCCCCCATCCTCTCCACATGTCCAAACCATCTCAATCTACCTCTCCTCATCACAACACCAATACACTCCAGTCCCATCCTACCTCTCAACTCTTCCACTGTAAACCCAGCCCCCCCCCCCCCAGACCTTGCATGCAGGGATGCACTACACATCCACCTAATCACTGTCATTTCTGTACGTCTGAGCCGGCGAATATCCTCCTCCTTTACTGCCCAGGTCTCATTACCATACTGCATTACACTCCTAACACATGCTGCATACAAAGACCCCTTAGCAAGCAGGGAGAGTCCTCTCAATGTCAGGATAAGCAAGAGCTCCCTGAACTTCTTCCAACCACTTCTCACCCTAGCCACAGAGCTAGCTCCAGCCCCACCTCCAGCACACAACATGTCTCCCAAATAACAAAATTCTTCCACACACTCAAGAGATTTACCAGCAAGTTCAATCCTTTCACACCTGACAATCTCCACCTGCTCTCACCGACACGCCGTACACATAAAATCAGCATTATCTTGCAGTCTATCTCTGATACCACTACATCTCTTGTGCACCCATTTATCATAAACACCGCACAAGATGGAATTACTTCCCACGCCCTTGTGGCAAACTGCACATGGCCACTCTCCCTTGTCTTTGACAGTACCACAACCAACCCCAGATATCATCACTTTTGTTTTATCTGCATTTACCCTTAAGCCCTTGTGCCCCATACCATCTCTCCACTTCCTAAACCTTTCCTCCGCCTTCCTTTCGTTCTCTGCAATCAACACCAAATCATCAGTATACAAACATCTCCCACGGGAGTCCGTTTCTAAAGTCACGTGAGAGGGCTTCAAAACTGACCCCTGATGCACACCAACATCATGTCACACAAACAGAAAACTTACAGCATGCGAAGGGGTTAACATAGTCTTTTTCAACACACATGTCACACAAACAGAAAACTTACAGCATGCGAAGCGGTTAACAGAGTCTTTTTCAACACAGTCTCCTTGCAAATTTACACAGCAGTCATGGAGCATATGGATCCCTCCTTTGTCGAAGTTAGCATCTTGAGTCTCCAAGAAGTGATCTACAGCATCAATGATGTCATTATCAGTGGCAAAATGGCAACCATTGAGCTCCTTTCTGATCTTGGGGAACAGGTAGTAGTCTGAGGGCGCCAAATCAGGTGAATCGGGTGGGTGATCTACAGGCTGGAATCCACATCCATGGATAGCAGCAATGGACACCATGGACTTGTGAGCCATAGCGTTGTCTTGGTGGAAGAGCACCCCTCTTATCAGCTTCCCATGTCGATTCTTCTTGATTTTCTCTTGCAGCTGCCTCAAGAGATGAACGAAGTAGGCCCTGGTGACAGCGTGACCCTTTTCCAGGTAATCCACCACCAGCACTTCTGCATGCCAAAAAATGGAGGCCATCACCTTCCCTGCTGACATCACCGACCTGACCTTCTTGGGAGCCGGAGGTCATGCATGTTTCCACTGTTTCGACTGTTCTTTCATCTCTGGTTGGAAGTGGTGCACCCGTCTCATCCATGGTCAAAAATTTCCGAAGGAATCTCTCGGGGTCTGCATAAAAATAGCAAGATTGTCTTTGGACATGTTGTGCCAAATCCACTTCTGATCAGGTCCAGGGAGCTTCGGGACCCAATATGCTGAAATCTTGATTACTTGGAGTTCACTGCATATAACTGCATGGACGCAGATACCCACCCGTGAAAATGTAATGCCCATTATTCGTCCATCTGCCACGACCATGTCATGGATTTTGTCACTGGTTTCCTGTGTGGTGACACTGACAGACCTTCCTGGGTGAGGGTTATCTTCCACACTTTCCTTTCCTCATATAAATTCAACAGCCCACTTCTCAACCAAGCTGTAGGAAGGGGTATCCTCCTTTAGTGTCGCTACCGTGTCCTCGTGGACCTCCCTGGGTGACATGCCCTTGATACTGAGGTAGCGGATGACTGAACAATAGATGATATTCTCCATTTTCTAAAAAACTGCTGACTCTTGAATTTCAATTATATGGAACAGAAAAACTACAACAGTTATGAATTTCAAACTTCCTGCATAATCATGCAATGAGTTGAACTGTACATAAATTTAGTAAGAACTGTACAGCTCATCTCCTTGTACCTTATGCCACAGACTTATCAATCACTCCTTGTACAGGTATTTACTATATTGTGCCTTGATGTTATGACTGGCTGGGTACAGTCAGAGTAAAGCTGCCTCTTTTGGGAGTGCTTTTGTTGTCAGCTGGAAGTCTACTAAGGATGGCAATGGATTGTGGGAAAGGTAAGAATTCAAATTTCATAATATGAATTTTGTCTTACTACGTACTGAATGACTTTCGTTCAAAGCACTGAGCTCCTTTACGTGCCTATGAACTATATTCTGATGATGTGAAGGGGCTGGGTAAAGTCACAAGACTAAATCTTCGTGGGCATTTGATGTATCGTCATGGAACTCACTTAACTGCATAATGCTGACATTCATTTTAAATATCAGTCTTTGAAAGGTCTTTTATTAAGTCTGTTTTAATACTATACAGGCATCCCTTGTAATATGATGGGGTTATATTGTTAGAAAACTGATTGGAAAATGAATTTAGCTCTCTGTTATCTAGTTTTTGTTTTATCTTGAAGGGAAGTATCTTGTGGGCTCCTGGCCTTTGGTTCCTTCTTTCTTGCATTTAAAACACACAAACACACACACACATATACACACACACAATCATAATACAGGTTCAACAGAGTTGCACTAAATCCCAGGACTCATGTACAGAAATAATTTTCCCACCCTTGTAAGGGTATTTCTATGTGAAAAGAACCCCACACGCAGTGCTTACAAATGTTTGAAAAGAAAAGATATCATCAAATCCCATTTTGCCTCTTTCCAAGTGTAGGTGTCCTAGACTAGGCAACCATTCGTCCAGAACATTTAAGGGTAGGAAATTGACCTACAACCCTAGTAGCATCTACAAGAGAGATGAGCCTTTGGCTACCTCTTCGACTCAAACTATGGTACTTGGGCCACAATGCACTCCAACTACGGTGCTCTACCAGTCGTGCCATCACAGATGATTAATAAGAGACACATTTTACAGTATTTCTCCCACCAACTAGAGTCTAGTCTGGTCCAAGTTGTCATCATGTGTCCCCTCCTTCCCCACCACCCTGGAGGCATAGAATAGTATCCAACAACATACT
Organism: Coenobita brevimanus; assembly: GCF_032717465.1. Taxonomy (NCBI): domain Eukaryota; kingdom Metazoa; phylum Arthropoda; class Malacostraca; order Decapoda; family Coenobitidae; genus Coenobita; species Coenobita brevimanus. The sequence goes on along the minus strand of NC_136959.1, from coordinate 51,765,536 downwards.
ACAGTACTGTACTGACACTGCACAGAGCAGTAAATACTGCACAATTGCACAGGATAGTAATGATGATCATAGGCAATGTTACAATCCCTGTAGGCAATATTAAGATCCCTGTGGCAACATGAGAGTGAGAGAGAGAGAGAATTGGGTTGTGGGCACGATGGCAGATGACCATATCCTGTATCTGTTATTGTAGTCGTCAATTTGTGCAGGATGCAGCCATTTTGAGAGACAGATGACTGTGGCCTTGTGCCCAAGGCATGTACAGGGTGCTGTACGGAACCGAGGCATCATTATGGATTGTATAAGTGAAAATGACTACCAATGAAAAAGGCATCCTAAAAAAACTGTGAAGGTATGAGCAAATGAATATGGAGTATGGTGGGGGTGCTCATCATCCACTCACTCGATGTAGTGCTGCTCTCGGGTGTCTGCCCTTCCCTCTCCACCCTCCTTTCCTGCCTTCCTCTTCTGTCTTTCTTTACTTCATTGTTTCTTTGTCTTTCTGCCTGCAGGTGGCTTTACACTCCCTCTTTTGTCTTTCTTTTCTTCATTCTTTCCTCTTCTTCTGCCTACGGGTGACTCTACACTGAGTGACAAGCCAAATGGTTTCCTGTACACCAGGAAACCATTTACTACACTGGGTGGTAACCATATAACGAAATTATGGCACCTGGTGGTTTAGTGGGTAATTGCAGCGCTCCAGTCGGATTGAGCTGGTGAAAGTTTATATCCTAGGGGTGGTTGATGTTAATGCTCACATAATGCCACTCAGGGATGAGTGAGGCTGGTCACTCTCATCTTAAATGTCAGGACCAACATGCCTAGCCCCTGGCTCCTATGCTCCTCATGCGGCAAAGTGGGATAGGATGATGGATGGATGGATAGAACATATAACGAGAAATGCCCGTACCAGTATTATATACGGGAAAAATTAGCTTACATGCCAATGAACCAGTCAAGTGAATTAAAATAACGCAGCATGTGAAAGCAACATGACCCAAGTGTAACCAGTCTCTCTCAATGATGCCTAGACTGCCAGATGTCACCACATCACCACCACCACCATCACAGCTGAGTATCCATGGTAAACAAACCTCATATGGTAACATGTCAAGTGAGGAGTTATAAGGCAGGGCTGTAGGATACTGACTGAAATGGGTACATCACTTCTGTACAATTGCTGGTATGGCTGGTGCAGATATGATCTTGAAAAAGTCATTACTGTACCACTCTACCAATGATATAACACGACAGTAGGATGAAAACTGAGGTGAACTTTAATTTGTAGATAAAACACAGGTATGTACCCTAGATGAAACTTATCTCTTTGTTCTTCTTTATATCTTTCTTGTTTATAAGCATACAATAATGCAGACGTATTATCAAATGAGATACTGTGAAGTCTAGTGAACAGCTGTTCTGATCTGAGAATAACTTGAGTATAGGGTGGAGTTGTTGAATTTTGAAAAGACTAAACACACAGCTGACTCTGTAAAAAAAAAAAAAAGTTTGGATATTTTTTTTAACCATACATTTGTCAGCTCAGGTGTGAACAGATTTGTCTTATGAGAACAGTCACATGGAGCAGACCTGCATGATAGTATCTGTGATGATATAAAGTAGACTGATGCTATGATTTAAGTCTGGATGAGCTATAACACTGAAGAAGACTTTAGGCCAAGGGCTTCCAAATTTTTCTCCTCTGAAGCCCCCTGAACGATACCATAACATCAGTGGACTTCATCTGCGTCTGAAGTAGCAAAGCAACTCTGCTTGAATGACCATGCTGATATAAAACTGTAATAATTGGGATGAGTACGAAAATGGATGCACTGCATGCACATCAATGAATGCTCATGATCATCATCATCTAAACCTGTGTTGTCCCATCAGGAATGTAGAAGCCCGGGGCTAGGCAAGTTAGTCCTGACATTTAAGATGAGAGTGACCAGCCTCACTCTTCCCTGAGCAGCATTACGTGAGCAATAAACCCCAACCACCCCTTAGATATAAACCTACACAGGCTCAATCCGATTGGATCGCCTTAATTACCCATTAAACCACCAGGTACCATAATTTGGTGACATGGTTACCAACCAGCACAGTAAATGGTTTCCTGGTGTTTAGGAAACCATTTGGCTTGACACTCAGTGTAGACTCACCCACAGGCAGAAGGAAGAGGAAAGAATGAAGGAAAGACAGAAGAGGGAGTGTAAAGTCATCCGTAGGCAGAAGGAAGAGGAAAGAATGAAGGCAGAAGAGGGAATGTAAAGTCACCTGAAGACAGAAGGAAGAGGAAAGAATGAAGGAAAGGCAGAAGAGGAAGGAATGAAGGAAGAGAGGAAAGGGCAGATACCCAAAGCAGCACTACATCAAGTGAGTGGATGGTGGGCACCCCACCTATGAAACTGATAACTCAAAAGCTACTGCTCAAACTGTACACTGGCTATTCGGTTACCACTAACTGAGGAGAGAAACAGATCATCTTCCACATGAAATAGATTATCACATTCTTTCAGTTTGATGCTTACCAGTTTGGAAAACTCTGTTTTAGAGATAGGTAGACGAGATTAACAGAGGTTCTTCTCTCCGATTCTATGGCAAGTGTGTCGGAATGCTAGGCATTCATCTTGCATTCCCTCTAGTTATGCTCTGCATGAGAGAGACAGACAGACAGACAGACAGACAGACAGACAGAGACAGACAGACAGACAGAATTCACAAGCCTTCCCTCAGGAAAATTATCAAGTTCTCAATGAGCCCAGCCACTAAAAAATTCACCAAGACTCTCCTGAGAAATACATTATGTCTCCACCCCTATGGCCACAGTCCCATTATGGGAACAATTGCCTTAAGCTGAATGAATCTGGCATGGCAAATTTATTTTCTCATTATCATACTGGATATGCTTGTTAGTTAGTTAGTTAGTTTGTTTTTTAAGATTTACCAGGGGAAGAATTATGGAACAGTTATCATCATCATCTTTATATGGACCTCCTTTCCCACCCTAGGGCAGGGTGAGGAGTAACAACATCCAGACAGCCAAAGTTTGCCCAATCCAATGGGTCACGCTTCCATTCACTCATCCTTCGAGCCCACAGAATCCTGGCTCTATCTGACAAGCCAAAAAACTTTCACTACATTCTGTAGCTTCACATAAATGTATCCAATTGAGCCAATATAAAAATTACACTAGCATACAGTATATGGGAAAATTAAATTTGACATACAAAATTACTTAATGGAATGGTTACATGAAATGTAACTCTTCCATATATCGAGATATTACTGTACTGTAAATGTAAAACCTATGTATAATGCACACTCCTCATGGAGAAACTCAGCATAAGGTGAATGAAAAAATAAACAAACAAATAAAAAATAAGAGGACAGCTGACAATGGAAAATATCCCCTAAAAGAGATCAACTCTGGGATATTTGGTAATGTGCCTCCATTGAATCCATATTACAACCTCCCCACTTAACAATAATTCTATCTATCTATCTATCTATTGCCAGACGCCTTAATCCCGTTTGGGGTGGCCACAAACAAATCACCTCCAAGTCGCCCTGTCCCCCGCCATTTCACTGCCCTGCTCCCAACTCACACCCCCCTCTCTCATATACCTCTCCACCCCATCCCTCCATCTCATCCTCGGCCTCCCCCTCCCTCTTCCCCCCTCCACCTCACTCACATACACTCTCTTCATCAGTCTTTCACCCTCCATCCTCTCCACATGGCCAAACCACCTCAGTGTGTTCCTCATAACGCTTCCTATCACATCCACATCCACACCACAACGCTCCTTTATATCCTCATTCTTCAGCCTGTCTCTCCATGTGACTCCACAGGCTCCTCTTAAATAACTCATTTCCACTGCTCTCACTCTTGACTTGTGTCCTTCCAACAACGTCCAAGTTTCACTTCCATACGTTAGAGTTGGTATCACAATACTGACATATAATAACTTTTTCACTTCCATGCTCACTTCCCTGTTTCTTATCACTGCTTTTAAAGAACAAGCAACCTTTCTTCCCTGCTGTACCCTTTCAAGCACTTCACCCTCCAAACTTCCATCCTTACTCATCACGCCACCCAAGTACTTAAACGTACTCACATTTTCCAATTCCTCACCATCCAACCTCGCTGTACATTCACTGACTTCACCTCTCTCAAAGACCATCACTTTAATCTTCCCTACATTCACCTTTAGATTCCATTTCTTACACACTCTCCCAAACTCATCCACCAAGCCTTGCAGCTCCCATTCGTCTTCACTCAACAACACAGTATCATCTGCAAACAACAGTACAGGGAGTTTCCAAACACTATCCTCTCTCACCAGGGCCACTCCAACATCCACTACCCTACCTTATACCTCTTTTATTACCCCATCCATGTACAGATTGAACAACCATGGAGACATGACACATCCCTGTTTCAACCCAACTTTCAAAGAGAAAAATTCACTTAGTTCACCATCCACACGCACTGCAGCCTTCGCACCATCGTACATACTCTTCACAGCATTCAACAACTTCCCATCTACTCCATATATTCTTAACACTTTCCACAATCCTTGTCTATCCACCCTGTCATATGCTTTCTTCAAATCCATGAAAGCTGCATACGACTTCTTTCCCTTCTCTAGAAACTTTTCCACTAAAGATCTAAGAATGAATATCTGATCTACACAACCTCTTCCCTTCCTAAAGCCTCCCTGTTCTTCTCCAACTAATTCCTCTGTTCTTTCTCTAACTCTGTCAATAAGTATCCTACCATACACTTTTCCTATTATACTAAGAAGACAAATGCCCCTATGATTACCACACACTTCTTTTTCCCCTTTTCCTTTGTACAAGGGAATAATTATACCTGACTTCCAATCCTCCGGGACTCTACCTTCCTCCCAGGCCAATCTGCACATCTTCCACATCCATTCTACTACTATCTCTCCCCCATGCTTCAGCATTTCACCACACACTCCATCAATTCCTGGGGCTTTCCCCAATTTAACTTTCTTCATTGCTTCCACAAATTCTATCCTACTGATTTCTTCCTGTCTTCTCACCTCCCTCCTTCTCCCAGCCATTCCCCAGCCACTTATACTCGCATTAATTCACTTAACCCCTTAACCGCGGGGCGTCACTTTCGTGACGCTTGGGAGCAAGGGATCATACCGCGGGGCGTCGCTTTTGTGATTCTGTGTTATTTTGAATTCACCCGGGCTTCCAAGTGGGGGCTTGTATCATCTATCAGTATTGCCAATGTCCAACACTAGTCAGCACTCCTAATCTCATCTGTACTCCCATCCATTGTTGACAATTTAGCCATTTCTCCCCATTCTTGACTCCCCTCCCTACCCCCCCTCCATTACCCTATCCTCTCACCTGCCTGGCCGTGCTACGCTAAGTAAATCTTCCCTGGAATTTTTCACTGATTTCATCCATTGAAATAAGCCCTATGCCTTATTCTTATACCAAATAATATATACAAGAAAGAAATAAGGTAAGTGAGAGTACCATACACCTGGAATTGGCTAATTATCACCTGACAACACTTCACGTGCACTCGTTCGCTAATTTTCGATATTTCCCCTTGAAATATGCCGTATAATCTATTTTCGTAATAAATATACATTTAAGGAGGGAAGGGAGAAGCCTAAGTGATATTTACATTCACCTGGAACTACCTAATTTATAATGTATTGTCTAGATTCCATGCCAATCATTTCATTGCTATAAATAGCTGTGTCAAGAGGCTAAACGTTGGCAGTGCTGATTTCCCTAGGTAGGCCTCCACCCCGGCCCACCCTTATCAGTTCACTCTCATCTTCCAGTGTGGGGGTACATCTGTTCACTCTTGCTAGCTTCAGGGCCTTTCCACCCCCATGCAAAGGGCCCTGTGACCTTTACCCCCTACTAAACCTCGTGTAGAAAGAGGTAAAGGGCTGACAATTGATAAAAGAGTAACTATGATCTTTCTAACTGAGTAAAACAGTGCAAGTGGAATTATAAATAATGTGTAAACAGCAAGTGAAAGTAATGAATGTAAATATACATGAACAGTGGAAAATAGTTCTATAAGTTACTTCAAGTGACAGTGCATAACACAGTGTAAATAAAATAGAAATGTAAATAACGTAAATAAAATAGAGAATGTAAATAGAAATGTAAATAAGTAGTATTATAAGAATACGAGTATATACCCTAGGAGTAATGAAAGTGAAAGTTTCACTCTAACATGTCTGAATACTATGAGTTATGAGAGGGAAATTGAAAGTGACATTCACTCTCAATGCTAGTATACAGGACGAGAAAGTGAATGCTACGTATTTTACTGAAAGAAATTGAATCCCTACAGTGACAATAAACTAATACTACTGAAGGAAACTTATGGATAAAGACTGTAGATATATATAAGTGTTATATAGTAATAGAAATATAAAGTGTGAGGGGTTTTATGAATAATAAATGACAGAGTACCAAGAGCGAACTAGCGCAAGTGCGACGGTCAGACGCGCTCGTAATTTTCATTGCTTTCACAGTTTTTTTTTTTTTTTTTGGAGTATGGATCCCAAACTACTTGAAAATCATAGAGTAGTGTTTATAGTGTTAATATCTGGCTGTGGTAATCATATTACGGGTTGTCGGGAAGTGTAAAGTGGAGACTTCATTACCCAACTTCAGAGGTCTCCACAAGTCCTACGGTAACCGACGAAGGCTCAACAAACATTCCAGGAGAAAGCTGAAGGTATGTGCCATAAGCATATATAATTTTAATATTCTAGGACTAATAACTGATTTTTGGCAAATATTTTTTGAGAGTGTGTCGGAGCCCGAATAACCCCGCGGCACACACAAAACATTGGTAAACATGCCCGCGGTGTAGGGGTTAATGAAACATTTTAAGGTAACATATCCCAAGCTTTCAGGAAGGGATACTTATATGGTGTAACATGACTGATTCAGTGCAGTACTGTATGATTAAAAGGATGCTAAACCATCATAGAAACAAAGAGTGCTCAAAAACAAAGTATTCAACCTGGAAAAAAAAAAAAAAAATCAAATTACATGGTCCATGAATATGAATATGAAAACAATAATATATCAAGAAAAGACAGAGTTAACATTAAAAACAAGGTAACTTCTAAGATTCCACACCTAGAATATGGGTATTAAGCCAGAGATCTGTGGCACAGCTAAAAAGAGAAGTAGGTAGGCTTATGCTCCACAATATGAGGTCTGTGATCCTCCCCTCCTCCCCTCTTCCAATACATAATTTTTTAACCCACTCCAGCCTGGCAGATTTTTCACCAATGACCTCCCCCAATCCCGGCAGTTGTTGTTTTTTTTGTTTTTTTTGTTTTTTTTTAAATAATAAGCTAAAACCTCTTCTTTTTATGAGAAACATCAAAATTCATAAAATTGCTCACCTGAGCTTAAAAATGCCGGTACAGGTGACTATACCCTCACCTGGCACAGTGTTCTATTGACCCCAGCTCCAGAGAAAAAGTTTTCTGTGGGAGGGGTAACTATTCCAAACCACTCAGAATAGGTATTAATTATTTGGTACAAATTTATATGTAGTACAAGAGTATATTGGTTTTCACACAGTAATACAGGTGATATAAGCATTGCTTCACTCACCAAATACATCAATATACCTCACCTTTTTTGGCAACAATACCTGCTCATCATTTCTCATTGTTTTTTCCTCTAACACCATGTAAACTTTTTCCTCCATATTGTCATTGATTGGGGAATCACTCTCGCCTTGAATTTTGTACCGTGGCACGACATGTCTTTACTGGCCAGGTCACTGGTAACAAGTGAGTTGCTGAGACAATGGCATGTGGGGGTGAGGAGGTCACACGAGGTAAGGCATTGTCCCCGACTGGCCTCAGGTAGAGGAGGTGTCACGCATATACATACCAAAAATCACGTGCGAAATTTGAAAAATTTGCAAATGATGGACCTTGCAATTGCAGTGCATTTATAAACGTCAACGGGAGTCACAGTGACAAAACGTTTGCGCACATAATTATGTATGTCAACGGGACGCGGCAGGTTAATAAAGGGTATCAGCTGAAGAAAGTCAGAAAAAAAAATAGTCACAGCTCTCCTCAAAGGATGAAAAATATAATAGTGTACCTCAGTCCAGAGGTACAGAGTTCTTACCATGCTTATCCTTCTCACAAGGGTCCTCCTCTGCATAGCTGGCATACAGTTTTTTTATTCTCTCTTCATACTCTTTCAGCACAATTATGGGCTTGCAGTCACCTCTCAGACCCCTTTCCAGAAGCTCAGATGTCAACACATGAGCAAGATGTGGACTGAAAATAAAGAATAAAAAGACTGACAGAGAATGAAGTAACAGAAACTTTTGCAAAACTAAAATACAATTTTTCACTCATGGTGAGGACATTTGGAAGCACCATAAGGATGAAGTTATTGGACAACCATGATATTATTCAGGCATTTTAAATGGTTATAGGAGGAATCATCTCAAACTCACACAGCTGAGGATATGGTTCACTATTTCTTTTCTCCAATTACAATGCCCCATAAGGTATAACATCCTACCTTCAGGGCCACTGTCTGCATTTGTTTCATACATACAGGCTCCAACATGTTTGCATGTGTCAGTCTTCGTCACTTAATAGAGGCTCTCCAGGCTGCTCGATCTCTGGCAGCCTCCCTATTCAGTCCCTTTTCCCTGATGTCTCAATCTAACCTCATCCCAGGTCTTTTTCGGTCTGCTTTTCGCAACCCTACTCTCAGCGTTCATACTTCTCACTTTCTGCACCCACCCGTCATTCTCCATCCTCTTCACATGCCCAAACCATCTCAATCTATCTCTCCTCATCACAACACCAATACACTCTAGCCTCATCGTTCCTCTTAACTCTACCATCATAAACCTAGCTCCTCAGGCCTCATATTCAAGGATTCATTGCACATCCACCTAGTCAATGTCATTTCTGTACATCTGAGCTTGCGAATACCCTCTTCCTTTACTGCCCAGGTCTCACTACCATACAGCACTACACTCCTAACACATATCGCATACTATGATCCCTTAGAATGAAGGGAGGGCCCTCTCAATGTCAGGAGAGGCAACAGCTCTTTGAACCCCTTCCAACCACTTCTCACACAGCCCCACCTCCAGCACATAATATGTTTCTCAAGTAACAAATCTCTTCCACACACTCAAGAGGCTCACCAGCAAGCCTCTCTTGAGTGTGTGGAAGAGTTTGTTAATTTGTTAATGCAGGTGCACTACCTCTTCTGTGGCTCCACAGAAACCAGATTTCCTGAAATCCAGGTATTTTTTAGGTCTATCTGGTCATGTTTTTCACTTGCTAGAGTAAAAAATATAACTGTGCTGAAAAAAGGGAAATTCCTGCTGTTATTAGTTTCCAAAATCACCTCCATTTTCATGTTGGGTTTGCAGTTCAAATTCTTGTCACTACATGGTGTTGTGGCTTTGGTGAGCTCATCACCTCCAAATGTCAGTTAATGTCACACAGGCACTTGCCTCGTGAACATTATCACTGAATGCTCTTATTAGTGTCTACACTGGAAAGTGAAACCTTCACTGACTATGAAACTGCCAACAAGAAATATTCATCCATAAGAATAACAAAGAACAGTTAAATTATTAAGAATATTAGAGAGGTGTATCAATGAAGTTAAGAAGTCACTGCATGATGGTATTGTGATCCCTACCCTGACGTATGGAAGCGAGGCGTGGACCTTGCAAGAGGGGAACAAGTCAAGAGTGAGAGCAGTGGAAATATGTTACTTGAGAGGAGCATGTGGAGTGACGTGGAGGGACAGGTTGATGAATGAAGAAGTGAAGGAACGTTGTGGGGTAGATGTGGATGTGGTTGAGAAGATTAGGAGAAATACACTGAGGTGGTTTGGACATGTGGAGAGAATGGAGAATGAAAGACTGACTAAGAGGGTGTATGTAGGTGAGGTGGAGGGAGGGAGAGGGAGGAGTAGACCGAGGATGAGGTGGAGGGATGGAGTTGAGAGGTATATGAGGGAGGGGGGGGTGAGTTGGGGGGAGGGTAGTCAAATGGTGGGTGACAGAGTGACTTGGAGGCGTTTTGTCTGCGGCCACCCTTTGCGGGATTAGGGCGTCGGGCTATAGATAGATAGATAGATCAATGAAGTCGCTTAGTGACCAGTACTCATATAATGTCGGCACCTCTGTTGTTCATGACGAAGACTAACATCAGTTCTTCAAAATAGTACTTAAATATAGAACTGTTATGTATTTTCATGGCTGAAACTCAAATTTTTCTTTAAGTAAGTCAAACGCTCATAAAATAAATAATAACCTATAATGTCAGCGCATATCCTTAGGTACACATTGCACAAAACATGGGATAAACTACGATTCTCATTTTTTCCTTGGCTCAGTCAGTTAAACTCAAATTTTTCTTTAAATGTCAAATTCTCAAAAGTTTCATTAAATAATGACCTATAATGTCAGTCCAAATCTGTAAGTGCACGCTGCACAAAACACAGGATAAAACTATGATTCTCATTTTTTCCTTGGCTCAATCAGTTACACACACACACACACACACACACACACACACACACACACACACTCTCTCTCTCTCTTTTTCCTTCTGAAGTTTATCTGTGTTCAGCAAGCACAAAACAATCATTACCAGCCATGATAGTGAAGCTGGTATTCTTGTCAATTATCTGTGTGTCTGTCTGCTAGCAAGAGAGCTTCGCAACCGCTCAAGAAATCACAAAATTTTACAGGTGTGTAGTGTGGGTAGTGTGATGAGTAAGGATGGAACTTTGGGGGATGAAGTACGTGAAAGGGTACAGCAGGGAAGGAAGGTTGTTGGCACACTGAAAGCAGTGATGAGAAATAGGGAGGTGAGTATGGAAGTTAAGAAGTCACTGCATGATGGTATTGTGATCCCTACCCTGACGTATGGAAGCGAGGCGTGGACCTTGCAAGAGGGGAACAAGTCAAGAGTGAGAGCAGTGGAAATGAGTTACTTGAGAGGAGCATGTGGAGTGACATGGAGGGACAGGTTGACGAATGAAGAAGTGAAGGAACGTTGTGGGGTAGATGTGGATGTGGTTGAAAAGATTAGGAGAAATACACTGAGGTGGTTTGGACATGTGGAGAGGATGGAGAATGAAAGACTGACTAAGAGGGTGTATGTAGGTGAGGTGGAGGGAGGGAGAGGGAGGGGTAGACCGAGGATGAGGTGGAGGGATGGAGTTGAGAGGTATATGAGGGAGGGGGTGAGTTGGGGGAGGGGAGTCAAATGGTGGGTGACAGAGTGACTTGGAGGCGTTTTGTCTGCGGCCACCCTTTGCGGGATTAGGGCGTCGGGCTATAGATAGATAGATAGATAGTAGTAGGGAAAAAAAATAATCACAAATCCGAAACTGGTGAAAGTAGGTCAAGGTGTGTGCGTCTGTTACCATGATAACTTAGCAACCGCTCAAGATATCATCACAAAATATTATAGGTGTGTAGAAGGATGAAAATCTATGAGCATTGTTTTCAGTTTGTCTGTGTGTCTGTCAGCATGATAACTTTGCAACTGCTCCAGATATCATCACAAAATTTTACAGGAGTGTAGTAGGGATATTTTGAAAATCTCCTACAAGTTCGAAATTGATGAAAGTAGGTCAAGGTCAAGGTCATATTCCATGCCACGCTAGATATGCCATTGCTTCTATCAAAAAAAAAAAAAAAAAAAAACTTCCACACTGTCTTATCACTAACTCCAACACCTTGTAAACAACACGTCATGTCACAGTTTCGTACATTCCCCATAATGACTCACATTTACATTCATACATGGTTCAAATCCCATTTTACTTGAGATCCCCCGTTTCTCCATCATTCATTCTGAAGGTGATTTAAGATGATTTAATAAAAAAATATATGTATTAGTCAATATATACCGTATTTCGTGAGGTGGAAGACGCACTTTTTTGTCTCAAAATTACCTTCAAATATCCCCATGCGTCCTGGAAGCGAGACTAAGACCTTGGCTCCATTTACAAGAATCACTTATACAGAGGATCATCTCACTGTTTGGCAGTCAAGTATTTTTTAGAGTATAAACACCTTTGCTTTATTGTAAAAAGTTACATTCACTTGTGTATATACTCAGATTTTACGATTTGAAACACCCAGGCTCAAGAAAACATTTAGGGTTTGTTTACAACTGGCCATGTGACGGTCTGGGGGTTTAGCAGTAAAGCAATTTAGCATCTAGCATACACCCTACTTTAGCATGCTAACATGATCACTGGTGAACTCCCTGCTAACCTGAAATGTAGTCATGACCACTTTGCTTGCCATCTACTCAGTAACTAGTAAGGGAATCATACTGGAGATGATAGCTAGCATGACATTTGAGTCATTGTAACAGACGTCTGTCTCATATGGAAATTCAATAACCCTTGTTTGGCTGGCTTCTCTTACTGATATTTTGTTTCATTTGAGACAAGACTGTAATAGAAGTAAACAGTTTTATAGTACCGTTACTGAAAAACGGGAAAAACAACTGCAACATTAAACAGTACTGTCTGAAATTACAGCTTTTTTGCAGTTTAGCACCTAGCATTCCCCCAACTCTCAGAACATGATCACTTCTGAACCCCTTGCTAACCATCAGAAAGGCAATAATGATCACTTCACTTGCTATCCAAGCACTAACTAGCAAGGGAATCATATTGGAGATGTTGGCTAGCATGACTTTTGTTGAGTCATTGTAACAGACGTCTGTCTCATATGGAAATTCAAAAACCCTTGTTAGGCTGGCATCTCTTACTGATATTTTGTTTTATCTGACACAAGACCATCATAGAAGGAAGCAGTCTTATATTACTGTTAGTGAAAAATGGGAAAAACAGTTGCAACATTAAATAATACTTCCCGAAATTACAGCATTATTAGTGGTTTAGCAATTTAGCAGTTTAGCGCCTAGCGATATGGAAATTCGATCACCCCATGTTACGATGGCTTCTGGTACTTTTAGGGTACATAAAATGGTGTAAACGTTCCTTGTAATTGATTTTTGAAAACCTGGTTGTGTTGTCTGTGATTCTAAAATTCAGTACATGCAGGCATTAGAAGATATGCAGGCATTTGTTTTGGAGATATAGAGTATTCCTTCACTTAATGGCCTTTGTACAGTATTTTCTTACATGAATGAAAGAACGGGTTTTACTGAGTTTTGTTTTTTAAGTTCATTTCACAAAAAATAATACTTATCTTAATATACTGATACATATTTAGTGTATTTAAATAGAAATGAACATCACGTCTCAAATTATTGTACGAAAGGAATCGGACACTTTGGACTTCATATTTCATAAACAAACCGGTAGTGTTAAGATGGCGTCGTGGTATGCAGTAACATTTTACAAGGAAGGGGTTGTTTGTTTGTATTCTTGACTTGTATCCTTCTTTTACATAAAAATAAGACATCAAACATATATATACAGTACTGAAGAGAGTCTCTAATGTGTTAAGATAGTGTCATGGAATGCAGTAACATTATGTAAGGAAGGGGTTGTGTGTTTTCATGTCTTGTACCCTACTTTTACATAAAAATAAAGAAACCAAAGACAGATATACAGTGCTGAATAGAGGTTCTGAAAGGTGAGTGTGTATTTTAGTGAAAAATACTCATATCAAGCAACCTTTCCGTAGTCTTGGTCAAGCCATACTTTTTTGCTCAGAACCTCCTTTCCAGAATTAGGGTGCGTCTTTCACACTGCAGCGTCTAACATGCCACGACATATGGTACATAATCTTATGGGAAAAATAACATACAGACGGGACCTCATTAAGCCATGATGTTCATTTAAACTTAGATATATAACAATGGGAAAATTTTAAAGAATATTATAGATACAGCTAAAATAACAAAAATATGGTCAGCTACCTTAACCGGCACCGTCCCAGCAACGTGAATTAACGCGGCAACATTGCAAGGTCCCTAATTTGCACAATTTTCAATTTTCGCAAGTGATTTTTGGCAAGTATACACAGGACACCTTCCTCTATTCCTCTCCAAGATCCCAAGCAGGAACAATGCCTTACACCGCATAACCTCTCCCTCCCCCCTGCACGCCATTGTCTTGGCAATTCACCTGTTATCAGTGACCAGGCCAATAAAGACATTCAGGGCCAGAGTGATTCCCCAATCGATGACAATGTGGAGGACAAAGTTTACACAGCATTAAAGGAAGAAACAGTCAGAAATGATGATCAGGTAATGTGGGAAAAAAAAGGTCATGAATGGTGGAGTTAGTGAGTGAAACAATGCTTATAATGCCTTTATTACTGTTTGAAAACCTATATACTCTTGTACTACATATAAATTCGTACCAAGTAAATAAATAAATACTGTTTATGAGTGGATAAAATAGTTACCCTCCCATAGAACTCGTTTTCTTTGGTGCCAGCCTGTTAGAAAACCCAGTCAGGTAAGGAAGTACTTGTACCTACATCGAGTATTTTGAACCTCGGGTGAGCGATTTCTCTATGAATTTTCGATGTTTCTCACCAAAAGCGGATGCTTGAGCCAAAAAAAAAAAAAAAAGTCCAAAAACGTCGGGATGGGGCGGGTTAAGAACAGTAGACAACAGGCCTGATGGACTTCAATGGCAGGGGTTCAGAGACAACACAGAGTCACAAGTGCCCCCGCTGCATCGGCCACACCATGCATGTTTAACTGTTGCCAACGTTGTATTAATCCAGGCTTTGACAAAGAAATGCAGCAACAGTTATTATGGTGGGGGTTGCAGGTATGCCAGGTGGAACAGATGAGTTAGGTGGGGCTGTGGAGGTGGAGGGGGGTAGCAGCTGGTGAGTAAGTTGGGGCAGTGGAGGTGGAGGGGACGGCGGCGGGCGAGTCAGGGGAGGATCCTCCATCTCCTCCTTGCTACTGCTCACATTTTTGGCAATTTCCTTCATCTCTTCTTGTTTGTCTGTTTCATTCCTCATCTTGTTATGGACATATCTGCAGTATAACAACTTGGCATTTGCAATATAACCATTATTTAAGTGAATCCAATCGTTATTATAAAAACTGGGTATCTATTCTAACATACTGTTATTGCCGAAAACGTTATTGTCGAAGCTGTTCTTGGCAAGATCTTACTGTAGATTCCTCTTGAGCACCTTCCCCACGAGCCTCTAATGTCATGATGTACACATAGTCTGGGAAAATAGCGGTTTTGGACCACTCCTTGTCTCTGTCTCACGTATTGTGGGCTAAACTCGCGCATTCAAAGTTTTATGGTTATGATTTTTGGTTACTCGTGTACTATGCAATTCGCACACTATGATCACGCATTCTCTGCGAGCCCACTGTACTAGTATTCTTGAGGCTTTGTTTTGTTTTTGTTTTTTCTGTATTCTTGGCTATTAAAGTGAGGGCCCACACTGAGCTAAAGTAAGTCACTGACCTTTTAATGAACTGCTTACAGACTTATCAAGATTCCTTCTCCTGCCCAAAGGTAGGGCCTGTGAGTGTTTTCAAGACACTGAGTTTATAGTCTGACTTTGCACCGATGTTTGCATGATGAGAGATGGTCATGTGTGTATTCTCGGTTAGTCCAAGTATTTCGAGATGGGAGTGGCTGGTTAAAGATGGACACTTATGGGTACATCTGAGATTTGTGTCTGTATGGGGTAATAAGTAATGGGTAATTTGGTTGGTAAAGCAGGCATTCTATTAGGTGTAAGTGGTAGTGGTAGTTGGTGGCAACCATCATCCACTCACTTGATGTAGTGCTGCCTACTTCTTCCTTAGCCTTTATCATTCTTTTTCTGTGCCTGCCCTCCTCTCTTCCTATTTCTCCCATCTTTCCTGTCACTACTTGTTGCTTTTCCTTCCGTTACAGGTGGCTTTACATTGAGTGACAAGCCAAATGGTTTCCTGTAAGCCAAGAAACCATTTACAACGCTGGGTGGTAACCATATAACCAAACCATACGTGCTCCCTACGTGTTAAGTGGATTGGTGGAGGGTTAGTGCCCCTCCTTGTAAAACAAATAACTCAGAATCAAATGGCCACCCCATACGGGATTATGGCGTCTGGCAATAGATAGATAGACAGTGTCTGGTGAGTATAGGTACAGCTGAAGCTACAGATGTTGTTTGTATACTGAGAAATACAGTAAATCCTTTCTAATTCGGATTAATTGGGGGGAACCCCATGTCGAAATATCCGAAAATTTAAATTATCAGGGCACATGCCTGCCCCTGCCCCCAAAGCACAACCACGCCCACTAAAACAAAGCTTTTTCACAAAAACATTGAACACTACAGTACAGTACTGTACCCATGTCCCATACCACCTGCAATTGCCTGCCTGTGTTGTGTGGATGGTCGCTGTGATGAGGAGAAGTGTTTATTTGCTTATTTCCTTGCTCCTCATTTCCTCTCAGAACTCTAAGCACGTGGTTCCACACTAACTTTAGTTAGGCCTAAGCACTGTGAAAGTTCTATAAACACAAGAAAAACAGTGGTGGGCATTAATGTGTTAATCCATTATTGACGAAGCTAATGTTTCTGTTAACGAGTTAAATTGTCAATTTGTTACTGAACTTAAAGGATTAACGGTAACTTCCGTTAACATTTTCGTTGATCCATTAATCCGTTAAATATGTCCTAAAACAGGTCACTTTAAGTCAGAAACACTTCAAATCGACATTTAAATTGTCAAATTGATAGTGTCAAAGTTAGTGGTGAGTAATACAGTGATTCAGAAATTGATACAAATCTTGTGTGTGTGTGTGTGTGTGTGTGTGTGTGTGTGTGTGTGATATCTAACTTCATATAAGTTATATGAACTTAGATCTGAACTTGTAAACCATCTGTAATATGATAAAACAGATGGTTCACAACTTCACATAGGTTTCATTACAGCATACTTTGACCATGTCGCTGGAGAAAAAAAAAATAACAGCTCATAAAATGGTGAAAAATCAAATAAATTCCCACAATGAATATTTCTACTAAACTCATATCACTTACTATCTGAAAACTCCATGCATACCATGCATATACTGACACTGTACTCATTTATACTCGATTCTCGAACATGGTATCGATACTGCGGGGTTTAAGCATGGTGTTGGTAGTATTGACTCTACAGTATACCACAGTGGAGCGCCTGTTCTCCATGGGGAAGGATATCATAAGAGCCAAGAGATCAAAGCTATCTGATGACAACTTCAACATGTTGATGTTCTTGAATGGAAGTGAGCACCTGCATGTGAGGGACTCAAAGAAGAAGTGGTTGAAGATGTGGAACTCTAACTGTATTTTCTAAATAATTTGGGGTTTTAATAAAACTCTTCTAGGAGCAAAAGTGTCTTTTATTAAGGAAAATCAAGTTTCATATGTAAAACTAGCAGATTAACGGTTAACTTCTGATAATTTTTGGCAGAATTAATAAGTTAACTGATTAATTTTAACAGTTAATTAGTTGATTAATGGATTATCAGTTAATGAAGCTAACGTTTTTAATTACTTGCCCACCACTGAAGAAAAGCATTTGTTCCAAAGGAAAATGTAAAATTGCTGGACGAAGTGACGTGTGGTGTAGGAGTTTGAATGCAAACGATCAGACAGATAGCTGTAATGAGAAGTGTTCAATTTGCTTATTTCCTTGCTCCTAAATTCCTCTCAGAACTCTGAGCACGTGGATCCAAACTAACTGTTAGGCCTAAGCACTTTGAAATTGCTATAAACACAAGAAAAGCATTTATTCCAATGGAAAATGCAAAATTGTTGGACGAAGTGATGTGTGATGTAGGAGTTTAAATGCAAATGATCAGACAGATCAAATAAGTCGGATGTGTTTACAACACAGATAGTTTCTTTGTTGGAAAAAACAAAAAAGTTAATGATGAAGAAGCAGTAAAATTCATGTTTTCACCTTTAATGCAACGAGTGTGAAGAAGAAGAAGAAGAAGAAAAAGGCTTTGTGTCTGACCTTTGTTATCAACTGATTGTCTCTGGTCGAGAAAATTCGGCTCCTATGGTATGTGAAGACACTACATGTTGACGTAAATAGTTGGGTAAGATAATTAAGGGAGTTCAGTTCTTATGAATTTTACTGTCATACATATTATACAGCTTGGCTGACTTGTGTATTATTCACAATTAAAGCATTCATGTTTGTCTGAGAAGTGAGAAGTACGCAACTACTCCAAGCCGACGACTTCAGCATAGTCTTTTTTTCCTTTCTTGTTGATGACTAACAACTTTCAAAAATAGTTTCACACTGCATTTTTATTTTTTTAATGAGTGTGCTGAAAGTGGTTCCTGGCGAAATATGCATGACGCTGGGCGACCACTGACATGTTGGTAAGGTAAGAAGTTTTTTCTGATTGGTAATGAGGACTTTCAAAGGGCTTAGTGGCAATCCTTGGTGGTTAAAATATTTATGGGGAGTATTAGGAGGCAAAACTAGATGGTTAGGTTAGAATGTACTGATTTGCCCAGCCGGCGGCATCGTATATAAACACACTGTCCTGGGTGTCTTAAGTTAGACATATTTATAATAACCTATCTTTAAATATATTTTTAACGAAAAATATGGGGCTCCTATAACCTAACCCCCTATTTTACATATAAATACTGTACTGTATATGTCACATTTTAGGGTGAAGACCACTCAGAGCATGAGACTCAGGCTGAACTGTGCACCACAGCAAGGAGTTTCCCAACTAGAACCCTTGTTCAGACTTGTCTCGCATAATTCGTATTTCTATCCGAATTAAAATTATTTGTCTGGCAGTCCAAAAGATCTGAATTAACCGATATCCGATTTATTTGGAATTAACCGATATCCGATTTATTTGGGTCTGAATTTGGGTAGAAGGTATTAAGAATATATGGGGTGAAGGGAAAATTGAGTGCTGTGAAGAGTATGTACCAAGGAGCTAGGGCTACGGTGAGAGTGGATGGTGAGCTGAGTCAGTTCTTTGATTTCAATGTGGGACTGGAACAGGGTTGTGTGATGTCTCCATGGCTGTTTAATTTATACATGGATGGGGTTGTAAAGGAGATGCAACGTAGGGCAGTGGATGTTGGGGTGACTCTAATGAATGAGAGTGAGCTTTGGAAGATTCCGGTGTTGCTGTTTGCTGATGATACAGTATTGTTGAGTGAAGATGAATGGGAGCTGCAAGGTTTAGTGAATGAATTTGGGACAGTGTGTAGGAAGAGGAATCTGAAAGTTAATGTAAACAAGAGTAAAGTTATGGTGTTTGAGAGGAATGAAGTCACAGATGTACAACGAGGTTGGATGGTGAGGATATGGAGAATGTGAGTGCATTCAAGTACTTGGGTAATGTGATGGGTAAGGTTGGAACTTTGGGGGATGAAGTGCATGAAAGGGTACAGCAGAGAAGGAAGGTTGTTGGTTCACTGAAAGCAGTGATGAGAAAAAGGGAGGTGAGCATGGAAGTTAAGAAGTCACTGCATGATAGTATTGTGATCCCTACCCTGACGTATGGAAGCAAGGCGTGGACCTTGCAAGAGGGGAACAAGTCAAGAGTGAGAGCAGTGGAAATGAGTTACTTGAGACAAGCATGTGGAGTGACATGGAGTGACAGGTTGACGAATGAAGAAGTGAAGGAACGTTGTGGGGTGGATGTGGTTGTGGTTGAGAAGATTAGGAGAAATACACTGAGGTGGTTTGGACATGTGGAGAGAATGGAGAATAAAAGACGGACTAAGAGGGTGTATGTAAGTGAGGTGGAGGGAGGGAGAGGGAGGGATAAACCGAGGATGAAGTGGAGGGATGGAGTTGAGAGGTATATGAGGGAGGGGGGAGTGAGTTGGGGCGAGGGTAGTCATATGGTGGGTGACAGAAGGACTTGGAGGCGTTTCGTCTGCAGCCACCCTTTGCGGAATTTGGGCGTCGGGCAACAGATAGATAGATAGAATTGGAAAGGGTTTACTGTAGTTGTGTGTGTATCCATAGTGCATCCAAAAATTTCAGAATGGGAGTGACTAAAGATGGAGATTTAAGGGTACATTTGGAATTTGTGCCTGTATGGGATGAAGAACATAATGGCTAATTCGGCTGGTGACAAACCCATTCTATTATGTGTTGGTCAGTGTCTAGTGTGTATAGGTACAGCTGGAGCTGGCATGCTCCTCTGTCAAGTTTTGGAGTGTTTGTGAAGCTCCTAGTAGGTCATCAGAAGGGGACAATACTTTTAATGAAACAAGGGGGAGGGGGGAATGGGCTTGGTGGTAAAGGTTTATATGTGAGGGTCCTGTGGCGCACCACTGGATAGTCCTGTATTCCAAACTTGGAACTTCATGAGAAGGTCTGCCAGCCATTTCTTATCAATGTCATCCATGACTGGGTTAAAGACTCTGCTAATCAGGACAAGTCTTGGTACTTGGAGGATACGTATAAATCATTAAACAGGACTTTACTTACTTGAAGGATGGCACCTCTCTGAAGAGGTTACATGATGCTAAGGTTTTCTTGATTAAAGGGCCTCTGTCAACTGCCTTCTTGAGGAGCCCAAAGATATTCTTCTTGTTCTAGGGAAAAGGAGAAGGGTTAAATTATGACTAAAGATTCTTACATGTTCTAAATTCAGTGCCGTAAAAGTGCAGTTACTGGGTGATAACTGAGGGGAAGGTGGGATCAATAAAGGGAATTATTTTCTGGCAAAACAAATCATAATTTGCATGTATGTGCATACTACTGGGATGATAATTATAATATTGTATACAAACTGCTTTTAAGCAAAAGTGCAGTAAAATTTCTAAAAGTCTGTAGCAGGTAAGAATGAATTTTTCCATACTAGTTCAACCTACCAAATATTCTTCATGCTGGCATCTGTTTATAGCCTATGTAAGAGCCATTTATGAAAAATCTAGAGGGATCTCTCTCTCTCTTTTTTTTTTTTTTTTCCCAATGACTGACATGGTATTGTAAAAATCTTGAAAACCTTAGCCAATTCTGGCCAAGACCTGGAATGGATTTCCAATTGCTTCTAGTTCTTATAAGTTTTCATCTCATTTTGCTACTTTTTAACCCCATATCTTCTGTGATCTTCAAGTTTCCCCCTCTCCCTCCTCCAAAAACCCGCAGAGATTCAAGACTGACTAGAAGGATTGCATGTTGGAAGCTATGGTATGTATTTCCCCAAGAAACAACTATCATTAGTTGAAAAACTACCAAGAAAACATACTAATCATGAAAATATTACACAACAAAACACATTTGCCAATTTTACAATATACACCATACTTTTAGATATGGAACTCTTGTGGCCACTATTCCCATGCTTCTACTTCCCTTTCCATACCTTTCCATTCCCACCAACTAGGCTAATGACTGTCTCAGCCAATATACATGACGAGACATAATTCAGATGTCATGGTTTTGAAGTTTTGGACCAAATGATACCAATGTTAGAATCAAAGGTTAGGTTAGATCTTGTCTGGTTTGGCCTGCTCATTTTCCTAAATGTGTGTGATGGATGTTCTAGCTATGATTAAATGTATCAAAAGTAAGAATTTCTGCAACTTTCAAAATCCCATTTCTATAACTGTCAAGCTAATGTTAAATACAAATATTATACTGTACTCAATAACACATGCAATTTCATAAATCTTCACTCATTATTTTTAAAACACATTTATATATCTTTACATCAATTAACATTTTGAAATTTACAAAACTAATATCCAGCAAATTTATACATTATCCTGTTCTGAACCAGTAAATGTAATAATACTGTCTAATGAAAATTATCTATATACTTTAACTTCAACATAAGCAACAGCAATATGAATTACAGTACTGTTTTATATTTGCTAGTAGAGCTGAGCTGGTATACAACCATTCCCATACAGTAGCCTAATTACACTGTCATTATCCACCCTTAAAAATATATGCATGTTATGAGTACCGGTACCTGTAAGTAATATGTTAACCTGAAAATTGATTATGGTATAAACTGGGCCTAAACCTAGTAATACGTAGAAAAGATCCATTGCTGGGGACTTATTTTTTTGAAGATATTCCATAAGGTATGGCTTGTGTGATTCCCATTAATCCTTGCTGAGCTGGAGACCATGACTGAGGCACAATGAAGGTCTGCATGAGCTGAGCTGCAAGGCTCAATATGAGGTACAATTTACATTGGTTATAAAAACAAAGATTCAGGGGAGGTATACAGTACTTCCAAAGTATCAGCTCAGCAAGGGTTAATATTTACAGTAAGCCCTCAAAGATCTGACGTAACAGAGCCAATGGCGTGTCCGGGCCTTGGGAAAATGCCCCGGACAGGTACTTATGGACCCTAACCCAACCTAACTTTGAAAACCATCTAACTTACTCCCTACCAGACCTCCACAGCACCTATTTAAGACCCTATTCACACAAATAAGGGACAGAAACCATGAAATAAATGAAAAGGAACCAGTGAATGAGAAATATAGGAGTATGGAAAATATTTAGCAGCGTACAGGGTAGGCCTACTTATGACACATCTGTGGCCGTCACAAAGATTAACCTGCCTCCTCTATGGCTTGAGTGGTGAAGGTGCACTTGTAACACGTACAGTGATCCAGGGTTGTGCTGCACTTAATCCTTTGCACTGTGAATTATAACTGCTTAACACTGCACATTCTGTTCTTACTTGCGCCACGTCAGTGTTGCACTCTGCACTTATCCTTTGCACTCTGAATTCTAATTTCTTAACACTGCACAACTCTTTAAATTTCCATGTGATCCAATGGCAAGGTACTGCAGGTTATTCACTGTTTATTAACAAAAATGAGCCATGGGCAGCCATGGCGATGAGAGTGCAGTCACGATGGCAGGTAGGCGGGAACTGAGGAAGAATGCAGGGAAGCTCTAATGGTCGTCAGAGTAACTATGCGCCAAAACACAGCTGTTCATCACTGCGCGGCAAATTTAAAGTACGGATGAACACAACTTTTTTCTTTCTTTCTTTTTTTTTTGTGTGTCCAAAGACCTGAGCCCAAAATGTCCAGGACTTAGAGTGTCCAGGACTTGAGCGTCCGGGTCTTAAAGGGATTACTGTATTACCGTGATGTTATAATTACAGTATGACTAAAAGATGTCCATATTATTTCAAACTTACTCAACTACTGGTGACATATTAAATAGCTCAATATAAAGCTTTTGCAGTTCTAAGAAATTCTATCTGCAATAAATGCTTGTTCTGGCAATGTCCAGCTTTAATTCCATTCATTATCACACGCGAGGTCTGTTCAGAAAGTATCCAACCTTAGACTCTAAAAAAAATAAATAGCTAACCTGTTGAACTAGGACACTAATCCCCCTCAAAGTAGGCCCCTTCTGACTTGACACGCATAGCATTCTTTCCACTGCCTGAAACATTTTTCAAAGTCGGTTTTCAGTATCTCCTGCAGGTGCTTCATCACATTCGTCATGATCTTTTCTCTCTTCTCAAACTGGGAACCCTTCAGTGGTGTTTTGAGCTTGGGGGATAACCAACAGTTGCATGGACCCATGTCTGGTAAGTGGGGAGCCTGCCAGACCTGTGGGATGCTGTGCTTGGCCAAAAATTCCTGAATCAGTTGAGAAGAATGGGCAGGGGCACTGTCACAGTGCAGCTTCTAACTTACCACTTTCCAGGGGTATGGTCCCTTCCACCAAACTGTCATGAAGATGATGGATAATGTCAAGGTAGTAATGTTTGTTGACAGTCTGACCAGATGTGTATTCGTGATGCACAACACCACAGTAAAAAAAAAAAAAAAAAAAAAAAAAAAGTCAACAAGCATTTCACTTTGCTGCAAACCTGTCATCCTTTTTTCTGGCCGAGACAACCCTGCATGCTACCACTGGGATGACTATGCTATGGTTTCTGGGTCATATCCGTACACCCAAATCTCACCTCCAGTGATAACAGTCTTCAGAAAGTTTGGATCGCAATTTGCACACTCCAACATGTCTGGAGCAACTTTCATCTGAGAGAAGAGACAATGACAAATGCGACAAAGCACCTGCACGAAATACCAAAAACCGACTTTGAAATATGTTTCAGGCAATGGAAAGAATGCTTGGCTGCATGTGTCAAGTCAGAAGGGGCAGACTTTGAGGGGGATTAGTGTCCAAGCTCAACAGGTTAGCTATTTGTTTTTTCAGAATCTAAGATCAGATATTTTCTGAACTGACCTCGTATAATGTAAAGTACCGGTACTGTACATTAAATTAGGTTAGGTTAGACTGCTTGGTAAGTTCGCTTTAATGGCGATGTACCATACATAATAGCGAACAATGTTGGGAGCTGGAGCATCCCCCCCTCCCCCACAACTTACGGGCCCCTTAACCGCGGGGCGCCACTTTCATAACGCCTGGGAGCAAGGGATCATACCGCGGGGCGTCGCTTTTGTGATTCTGTGTTATTTTGAATTCACCCGGGCTTCCAAGTGGGGGCTTGTATCATCTATCAGTACTGCCAATGTCCAACACTAGTCAGCACTCCTAATCTCATCTGTACTCCCATCCATTGTTGACAATTTAGCCATTTCTCCCCGTTCTTGACTCCCCTCCCTACCCCCCCTCCATTACCCTATCCTCTCGCCTGCCTGGCCGTGCTACGCTAAGTAAATCTTCCCTGGAATTTTTCACTGATTTCATCCATTGAAATAAGCCCTATGCCCTATTCTTATACCAAATAATATATACTAGAAAGAAATAAGGTCCCGTAAGTGAGAGTGCCATGCACCTGGAATTGGCTAATTATCACCTGACAACACCTCATGTGCACTCGTTCGCTAATTTTCGCTGTTTATTTCCCCTTGAAATATGCCATACAGTGGGGCACC
The DNA here is from genome assembly GCF_032717465.1 of Coenobita brevimanus. Lineage (NCBI taxonomy): Eukaryota > Metazoa > Arthropoda > Malacostraca > Decapoda > Coenobitidae > Coenobita > Coenobita brevimanus. The sequence goes on along the minus strand of NC_136959.1, from coordinate 51,740,650 downwards.
AATTTTCGCGCCTAATTGGGTCCAAAAATAATGCACGAAAGTAGAATTAGCGAAAATTGGGGCATTGTCTTTATGGCAAAAAGGCTAATTGGTTCCCGGTTATCCTAAAGTAACATCAGATTTTCATTTTCACTTGCAATACAGTACATCAAATCACTATTGTACATTGCATTGTAAGATAAAAACAATAAAAACCGTACAGTACACATTATATGAGGAGAAACATACCACAGAGACCAGGTTGAGGTGTTTAATGGATGTTGAGGGTAAGTAGCCGAGGCGCGTGGCGGGCTTATTTAGCCACGCCAGACGTATTGGCGCCACCTCTTGCTGCCTCGCTACCACCATGCTGTTTCCTCATACTACACACTGTCGATTCTGGGATGTTAAATATACGGCAGATTTCACTGTTTTTTGCGCCCTTGTCCATGTGCTCAACTATCTTCCTTTTCATTTCATTATTATACTGCCGTTTCTTCACTCCAACACGATACTCTCTTTTAGCCTTGGCCTTTCCTCCCGACTTTGAATGTCCCGGCCACTTTTTATCACCACCACTGCCTCCCGGCCCTCCCCCCACACCACCAGGCTCTCCCCCCACACCACCAGGCCCTTTCCCCACACTACCAGGTATAGTAGAGGCCATTGAACCGTGAGAATCCAACACAATGGAGCTAGCACGCTGGTACACAATGGCGGGAATGGGTGGACAGAGTGTTGACATGACATCATTCAAGATGGCGGTGGGTTGCGGGCGGGCGGTGCAGGAAATTCAAAGTTCAAAATATTGTCCCAAACCCAAAATTTGTGTGCGAAAATCAATTTTTTTCGAGCGAAAGTGGAAGTAAGGGAATATTTGGTGCATGCCACAAAAGTGGATTCCGCGAATCCTGCTGTAGCGAAAGTTGGTGCACTACTGTATAATCTATTTTCGTAATAAATATACATATAAGGAGGGAAGGGAGAAGCCTAAGTGATATTTACATTCACCTGGAACTACCTAATTTATAATGTATTGTCTAGATTTCCTGCCAATCATTTCACTGCTATAAAGTAGCTGTGTCAAGAGGCTAAACGTTGGCAGTACTGATTTCCCTAGGTAGGCCACCACCCCGGCCCACCCTTATCAGTTCACTCTCATCTTCCAGTGTGGGGGTACGTCTGTTCGCTCTTGCTAGCTTCAGGGCCTTTTCACCCCCATGCAAAGGGCCCTGTGACCTTTACCCCCTACTAAACCTCGTGTGGAAAGAGGTAAAGGGCTGACAATTGATAAAAGAGTGACTACGATCTTTCTATTGAGTAAAACAGTGCAAGTGGAATTGTAAATAATGTGTAAACAGCAAGTGAAAGTAATGAATGTAAATATACGTGAACAGTGGAAAATAGTTTTATAAGTTACTTCAAGTGACAGTGCATAACACAGTGTAAATAAAATAGAAATGTAAATAACGTAAATAAAATAGAGAACGTAAATAGAAATGTAAATGAGTAGTATTATAAGAATACGAGTATATACCCTAGGAGTAATGAAGGTGAAAGTTTCACTCTAGCATGTCTGAATACTATGAGTTATGAGAGTGAAATTGAAAGTGACATTCACTCTCAATGCTAGTATACAGGACGAGAAAGTGAATGCTACGTATTTTACTGAAAGAAATTGAATCCCTACAGTGACAATAAACTAATACTACTGAAGGAAACTTATGGATAAAGACTGTAGATATATGTAAGTGTTATATAGTAATAGAAATATAAAGTGTGAGGGGTTTTATGAATAATAAACGACAGAGTACCAAGAGCGAACTAGCGCAAGTGCGACGGTCAGACGCGCTCGTAATTTTCATTGCTTTCACAGTGGGTTTTTTTTTGGAGTACGGATCCCAAACTACTTGAAAATCACAGAGTAGTGTTTATAGTGTTAATATCTGGCTGTGGTAATCATATTACAGGTTGTCGGGAAGTGTAAAGTGGAGACTTCATTACCCAACTTCAGAGGTCTCCACAAGTCCTACGGTAACCGACGAAGGCTCAACAAACATTCCAGGAGAAAGCTGAAGGTATGTGCCATAAGCACATGTAATTTTAATATTCTAGGACTAATAACTGATTTTTGGCAAATATTTTTTGAGAGTCTGTCGGAGCCCGAATAACCCCGCGGCACACGCAAAACATTGGTAAACATGCCCTTGGTGTAGGGGTTAAAAACTAACATATGTAGCTAACATAAAGGGTGGGGTGGGGTGCGGATATGAAGTCGGGTATTATGATAAGTTTCTGGGGGGTGCGGGACATGTGAAGAAGTGTTATGTAAATAAATGTAAAGCTTGAATGATACAGATGAAATCTCTTTTACATAGTGTGGCAAAAAATATATATAGATACTTGAATTCATCTGTTTATCTATGGCCACAGTGCAAAACCTCCTGTGAAAATCACACACACCACCATAAGCTATGCATTCATGGTTATAATGGTCATGATGACAGAACAAATCAAGAAAAGCCTATTGCTAATGGCATACAACAAAAGTGAATATAGTACCACATCCATCATTTCTGCATTTTTTTTTTTTTTAATGCAAGGAAGAAGGAACCAAAGGTTAGGAGCCCACAAAAAATGAAAACTCAAACTTTGGTTAACCAAAATTTTTAGACTTGTCCACTTCTTGGCATTGAAGAGTCCCAGAAAGGGGTTGGGGTATAAATTCTGATGGGAAAGGTGCTACCTAATATTTATAATGGTCCTTTATTTATTACATTTTAGCCACTGGTGAGAGTCTGAAAGAGGGGGAGGGGGGTTCAGCATTATTATCTAATATTTCAGTGGGACTGGCTTGGTACTACTGTTACAAAGGGGGTAAGGGTGTAAATTTTAACGTAGTGGAAAAAAGCACTACTACTAAGTACTATCAACAGCATTTCCAAAGGAATTAAACTGACATGAAACTGCTAAGACTACATAAACAAAGTCCCCATTCCCCATTAATCAGATGCATTTTTGAAAACTTACTGGGATGCCAAGGTTAGGAACTTACAGTAGGATCAAAGGGTATTATTTTACAAGTGGACAATATGCAGTTTTGGAATTTTAGCACCATTATCATATAGTATAGTCCCTAAGGATCACAAATAACCCCCATTACCCCATTCGGAAACTGATTATTACTCCCCTAAGATAGGTTAGGTACGTTGGGTTTGGTTTGGTTAGTTTTATTGTGTTCGGTGAGGGGCATTTCCGACAAAAATGATGGTCAGAAACATTCGAATCGCATCAAAAACTGCCAGAAAAATATATTGCACAACCTGGGGGGTGTATTGTCCACTTGTAAAAATTTACCGATCAAAGAATGCCAGTTAGGTTACAGCAGTATACCACAGAATTCTTTCTTCTGTATCACACACACACACACACACACAATAATATGAGCTCTGCAATGAAAATGAATCATATTAACAGATACAGTAACATCAGGTATATCCAGGAGAAAAAAAATGGCAAACTCTATGTACATTAACCCTAATCCATGATCTTCAAAGCACAAAATTTGTCCACAGGCATTTCGTTAACATTATCTGGTACATTAGGTCAGATGATTTGCTGTGACAACTGTCGATATATTATACTTTATCTGGACAATGGTCAAAGCTTCTTGAATACCTCAATGATTATACTGTTAAGATACAAAGTCTCAGTTAAACTTACTGGATATTTATTATCAAAAACCATGCTTTTCAAGGTTCCTTCCTTATTTTCATATCGCTGTAAAATCTTGCTGGCTTCTTTATACAGACGAGGGACACTAACTGAATGCCGCCGCTTCTCGGGAGTTCCCATTGCCTCTCCCTGCTTTTCCTCAATATTCAGCCGTTTGACTTTCCCTACACGTGATAGAAACGTTTGCCTTGTTTATACGGTGCGACGAATTACCGAATCCGACGAATCGGCATTTTCCGAAGCCGCACTTTTAATTTGAACATAATTTTTTTATCAACATATAGGTTTATAAACACATAATTACCTGAAATCCAGTGAAAAAAAAAATAAATGTTCAATTTAGCCATTAATTCAAAAATCAGGATCCAGAGCGAAAATGTGCTAAAGTTAGCGAGCATTTCGCCTTTTGATCGTCAACTCGCCTTGACTGACTTGTCTATCTATCTATTGCCACACGCCTCAATCCCGTTCGGGGTGGCCACAAACAAATCGCCTCCACGTCGCCCTGTCCCCCGCCATTTCACTGTCCTGCTCCAAACTCACACCTCCCCTCTCTCACATACCTCTCCACCCCATCCCTACATCTCATCCTCGGCCTCCCCCTCCTTCTTCCCCCCTCCACCTCACTCATACACTCTCTTCGTCAGCCTTTCACTCTCCTTCCTCTCCACATGGCCAAACCACCTCAGTGTATTTCTCCTAACGCTTCCTATCACATCCACATCCACACCACAACGTTCCTTTATATCCTCATTTGTCAGCCTGAATCTCCATTTGACTCCACAGGCTCCTCTTAAATAACTCATTTCCACTGCTCTCACTCTTGACTTGCGCCCTTCCAACAACGTCCAAGCTTCACTTCCATACGTTAGAGTGGGTATCACAATACTGTCATGTAGTAACTTTCACTTCCATGCTCACTTCCCTGCTTCTTATCACTGCTTTCAAGGAACCAGCAACCTTTCTTCCCTGCTGTACCCTTTCAAGCACTTCACCCTCCAAACCTCCATCCTTACTCATCACACTACCCAAGTACTTAAACGTACTCACATTTTCCAATTCCTCACCATCCAATCTCGCTCTACATTCACTGACTTCACCTCTCTCAAAGACCATCACTTTACTCTTCCCTAATTCACCTTTAGATTCCGTTTCTTACACACTCTCCCAAACTCATCCACCAAGCCTTGCAGCTCTCCTTCGTCTTCACTCAAAAACATAGTATCATCTGCAAACAACAGTACAGGGAGTTTCCAAACACTACCCTCTCTCACCAGGACCACTCCAACATCCACTACCCTACCTTGTACCTCTTTTATTACCCCATCCATGTACAGATTGAACAACCATGGAGACATGACACATCCCTGTTTCAACCCAACCTTCAAAGAGAAAAATCCACTCAGTTCACCATCCACACATACTGCAGCCTTAGCACCATCGTACATACTCTTCACGGCATTCAACAACTTCCCATCTACTCCATATATTCTTAATACTTTCCACAATCCTTGTCTATCCACCCTGTCATATGCTTTCTCCAAATCCATGAAAGCCGCATACAACTTCTTTCCCTTCTCTAGAAACTTTCTCACTAAAGATCTAAGAATGAATATCTGATCTACACAACCTCTTCCCTTCCTAAAGCCTCCCTGTTCTTCTCCAACTAATTCCTCTGTTCTTTCTCTAACTCTGTCAATAAGTATCCTACCATACACCTTTCCTATTATACTAAGAAGACAAATGCCCCTATGATTACCACACACTTCTTTTTCCCCTTTTCCTTTGTACAAGGGAATAATTATACCTGATTTCCAATCCTCCGGAACTCTACATTCCTCCCAGGCCAATCTGCACATTTTCCACATCCATTCTACTACTATCTCTCCCCCATGCTTCAGCATTTCACCACACACTCCATCAATTCCTGGGGCTTTCCCCAATTTAACTTTCTTCATTGCTTCCACAACTTCTATCCTACTGATTTCTTCCTGTCTTCTCACCTCCCTCCTCCCAGCCATTCCCCAGCCACTTATACTCGCATTACTTCCATCCTCCATGTTCAACAAATCCTTAAAGTGTTCTCTCCATCTGCTCACTTTTTCTCCCTTCTCCACTAGTAATCTACCATTTTTATCTTTCACTTCCCTGCTAACTTAACTTCCACTCTGTCTTACTCTTTTCACCTCTTTCCAGAACATTTTCTTACAGTCCCTCCACTTTACACTCATGTTCCTTCCAAATTCCTCATCCACTCTCTTCTTACTCTCTCTTACTAATCATTTCACCTCTCTCTTTCTTTCTACAGTACATATAACTCTCCCTTCCGCCTCTCAACTTCTTCCACGCCCCTATTTCTCATCAATTCATTGTATGCTTTCTCCTTTTGTGCCACAGCCTGTCTCACCTCTTCATTCCACCACGCTGTTCCTTGCACACCCCTCCGTCTTCTCTTTATCCCACACACCACATCACGTGCTGCACATATTTCTTCTGTGAATACCCTGCATGCACCTTCCACGTCCCCCATCTGCTCCAATTCATATTTGCCCAATCATTCCTCCACTTCTCTCTTATACTCTGCCTTTTTCTCATCCTCTTGTAGCCTTTCCACTCTCCTTACAAATACTGTACTCCTTCCCTTCTTCTATTTCTCCATCTTAAATGGATCTTGATTCTGGCCACCACCAAGTAGTGGCCAGAAAGTCCACTCTTCCAACCTCTATAAGCTCTTGTATCCATTACACATTTTTGCATCCTTTCATCCACACACACATAATCAATCATTGCCTTCCTTTCATTCAGTTCACCACTCACCCTTCTCATTGCTCGCCATGTATACCTGTGGATCATTTTGTGCCTGAAGAGGGTATTGGCTATCACCAACCCCCTCCCAGCACAAATGTCCACTAACGCACTGCCATTCTCATCTCTCTCAGCAGGGACACCCCACTCACCAACTATTCCATCCACCTTCACATTCCTTACTTTACCATTCATATCACCAATCAAAAACACTCTCCCATTCCTTCCAAACTTTTCCATGCACACTTCCACATTTGTCCAGAACTCTTCTCTCACTCTGCTTGCACGATTTTGCGTTGGCGCATACACACACACAATCACCCACATTTGTATTCCAACTTTCAATCTTACCCACACAATCCTTGACCCAACTGATCGATACTCTCTTATGCTCTTCTTCCATCTTTTACTCACATCCGGTGGCCGAATCGGTAGAGAGGCGGCCTGTAGTCCTAATGGACCCAGGATCGAATCCCGGCTGGGGCAGGGAACAGTTTAAGGATTTGAATTTCCTATAAGCAGACTTTCCTGATTTACCAGATGACCCGCCGACATGTCGTAAAAATACCCCCGCTAATACCAATACACCGATCCTGTATGAGACAGCCCTAGCATGTATTCAATATGGATGGTGGGTGTTAGCACTGAAGTGGTGACATGTGGAGGTGTAGGAAGACTACTGGGCCTTGGGATAGGTCACTGCCCCCAAGAAATAGGCCCTGAAGCCTTTGCCCAGAGTCGGACACGTTAAAAAAAAAAAAAAAAAAAAAAATACATACTCCTTCTTTTGCCCTCTCATTCTCATCTACTCCTGCACATATACCCCATCCATACTCCCATTCTCTCACACTCTCACCTCTCCATTTAGTTTCAGTTATTCTGCATACATCAACTTTTGCACCCTCAAGCACCTGGACAATCTCTCTCTCTTTTACCTCATCATTCGCTCCCCTTACATTCCATGTTCCTATTACCATGTCCTTTTTCCAGTCCTTGGTCGTCATCTTTTGGTCAGTCCTTGTCCGAGGCTTATTGTTTGTCTGTTTAGTTAGTTGTTTTCCAGGGAGGGGCACTAACCCTCCGCCAACCCTTTTAGTCGCCTTTTACAACAAGCAGGGATACTGGGGGAATATTCTTGAAAAAAAAATACTACCTCCAGGGGGAGTATTTTGCATAAATACTGGTTTAAAACGCAAATAAATGTATTGACTGGCATATTTTAACCTATTCGCAGATATTTTGTTAATTATCTGTACTTCCTTTCTAATTATTATTATTATTATTATTATTGTTGTTGTTGTTATTATTATTATTATTGTTATTATTGTTGTTGTTGTTATTATTATTATTATTATTATTATTATTATTTGGATGGGATATAGTGCATTTGGCCATGTGGAGAGGATGGAGAGTGAGAGACTGACGAGGAGAGTGTATGTGAGTGAGATGGAGGGGGAGAGAGGGATGGGAAGGCCAAGGATGAGAAGGAGGGATGGAGTGGAGAGGTATATAAGAGAGGGGTGTGTGAATTGGGAGCAGGGCAATGAAATGGTGGGGGACAGGGTGACGTGGAGGCGATTTGTTTGTGGCCAACCCATATAGGGATTAAGGCATCTGGCAGATAGATAGATAGAGAGACAGATTGTAGTGCTTGGTGTTTTTAAGGTCGGCTTCCCCTCCCTCTAATGCCTAGTGTGTAACTGGGTTCTCTTTCTAGACCAGAGCTTAGACAAATAGGAGAGAGGCAGGACACAAAAACTCAAGGCAACAACCTTACATGTGTATTACTAAATTCTACAGCAGAATGGGTAGATGTCACGAATACAGATATATTGGACAATTATAATTCTTAGGCCTAGATATGGGTTGTTAGTATCGCACAGGATACTACTCAGGTCAAGGTCGGGTAAGGTGGATGGCACTTAGGGCAGAGGGGTCATGCACTATTACTGCAGGAAGTCCAAGTTCTATATTAGAATGCAGCAGGACATCAAAACAGACCGCAACGAGCCACCAGAAGGAGCCCACGGAGGAGTGTACACAGCGCGAATGAGCTCCGGGCGGAAACGGCTTAAGTCCACCTGGGCAGCACGCCCTTATGACATAGAACTCGCCTGCCACCACCATAGCAGGAATACAAGACGACCTGCTGGGCGAGCTGCCCACAGATCAGTCCGGGGTGGTACTGTTTCTCCAGTTCCTAACAGCACCCCTGAGATGGCCGATAGCCGCTCACCCTCCTACAGGAGACGGCCAGAAGCCACTCTGGAGGACACTAGGAGATGATCTGAAGCCACCCCTGCCTTTGTCAATAGATGGCCTGAAGCCGCTCGGAAGGTGCCCCTTGGAGAGATGGCCTGAAGCCGCCCTGGAGGAAAAGAGGAGACGGCCTGAAGCTGCTCCCGCCTTCATCAGGTGACGGCCTGAAGCCGCTAGGAAGGTGACCCTAGGAGAGACGGCCTGCAGCTGCTCACCCTCCTACAGAAGACAGCCTGAAGCTGCTCCAGAGGCCAATCAGGAGATGGCCGGTAGCCGCTCCTGCCTTCGTCAGGAGACGGCCGGAAGCCGCTCTGAAGGTGCCCCTGGAGAGACGGTTGGAAGCTGCTCTGAAGGTGCCCCTGGAGAGACGGCTGGTAGCCACTCACCCTCCTACAGGAGACGGCCTGAAGCCGCTCAGGAGGTCAATCAGAAGATGGCCGGAAGCTGCTCCCGCCTTTGTCAGGAGATGGCCAGAAGCCGCTCTGAAGGTGCCCCGGAAAGTTGGCCTGTAGCCGCTCTACCCTCCTGCAGGAGGCAGCCGGTAGCCGCTCCGAAGGTGTCCCGAGACAGCCACAGCCAGTAGCCGGGCCCTACCGCAGAGACGGCCTGAAGCCACTCCTTTGTCAGGCGCTGAGCTTGGTCCACCTACCCACGACTTGGAGGAAGCCCCCAGCCTGGAGGAGTATTGGAGAGGCCCTGTGACCACCACTGGGCTCTTCTTCCTACAGCTGGTGGAGACGCCCCCGACGGACCCCGACGCCGCAGCTCACTCCTGATGGCGTCCCCGACCTGTGGGGACCGCAGCCTCCCAGCCACCCCTCAGACTCCCAGGCGGGACCTCCCTGCACTCAGACACCGGAGATCCTCATCCTCCATCAGGCGCCTGACTCAGAAGTTCAGGCAACTGTTCGGCCCCAGCCCAGAGGGCCGGACTCCCACCCCGAGCCCAGAAGCCTCGGGCCCCTACGCCCCCAGCAGCCCCGGATGAGAGAGGACTCCCCTACAAGGTGTCCTCCGCCCCCGGGACCTAGCTGCCCCTGGCAGATCCCAGCCCCGTCAGTGGGGAGGCTGAGACTCCGCCGCCACCCCTACACCTGACTGTGATACATCCGACCTGACAGTGAGTGAAAGTGAACACATGCAGCATACAGACAGTGTAGGAGTGACAGAGTAAAGTGGGCAGGTGGTTAGAGCATAAAAGAAAGTGGTGGAAAAGATTGTGCAATAGTAAGACACTGAAGGACGAGCCTACCATAGTGTACAGTGCCGCCATAAGACAGTGAAGATCATACATGGGCCCCCAAGTTGAAGTTCCAGTACTGCCAGCTCCACCCGGGTACATAGTAAAGTAATGTAAAAGTGATCTACAGGCCATGGTACACTGAACACTCTATGCAACAGTGACGGCACGTCTCGATAAGGTCACGCTTAGGCCCAATGTTAAATATTAACGCTACCCTGGGAAATCGAGACAACCACCACCACCGGCCTAGGAAGTCTAAACTCCCCCACTAACATGAGTGTCTAGCTCAAGTGATGTTCCCTCTAACCAATCTGGTCCTGTACAGTATCCTGTGTGATACTATTATTCCATATCTGGAGCCCAAGGATTATAGTTGTCCAACTTGTTTGTATTTGTGACATCTGCTCGTTCCTGTGTAAGATTTAGTAATACACATGCAAGGTGTTGCCTTGAGTTTTTGTGTCCTGCTTCTCTTATTTGTCTAAGCTCCGGTCTAGAAAGAGAACCCAGCTACTCACTAGGTGCCCTAGGGACGGGAGGCCGACCCTAAAACACCTAGCATTACAACTATCAAACCTCGCCCCCGATATACGCTGTAGTAATATACCTCGGTACAGTGGAACCCTTCCCCGGCTGTCAAACGTGTGTCCCCCCCCCCCGTGCAATACATGACCGACCTGACCCCATATCCCCACCTTGTATGTAAGTATTGTGTTTATATCGCATAGGTGATTGTGCTGTGGTATACCACGCCCCTTGTACTGCGTTCATGTCATACACGTGTGGTGTGTAGTGATGTATCATTGCGTTCATGTCACGCGTGTGCATCTATACTGTGATATACTGTTAAAGGTTATATCGTGCTCATACCCCTATGTGTGTTGTAATTAGATATATCTAGTGTAGTTTGTGTATTGTATCGTGGTATATATTTAGTGTAAGTGTGACTTATACAGTAAAACCTCGCTATATCGGACTAATTGGGGCCTAAGCCAGTCCAAAAAAAGCGAAAGTCCATAAAAGCGACATCAGGATTCCCCCCTTGACTTCTCCTTTTGTTATGCACAAAGGCTTGCTTGCCATTCATGCATTTATTCTCTCTCTCTCTCTCTCTCTCTCCGCACTGGGCACTTCTATTTTACTTCACATATTTTTGACTTCGTCGTCACCTTCATCTTCACCTTCCCATTCATTTTTACCTTCTCTTTCAGTTCACTCTGACATTCACATTCACTTTCATATTCTCTTCCATGCTCATTTCACATTCACCTTCACCTTCACACTCACTTTCACTATCACTCATTTTGAATTTCTCTTTCACCTTCACTTGCAACCTTACTTTCACATTTTCACATTTACCTTTACAATTATTCACTCACCTTCACTTTTGCCCTTCCTTCTTTTACTATCACATTCACCTCCATCTACACTCACACCTTTGCCTTCACTTTCAACTTTTCTTTCACCTTCATCTTCACTTTTACATTCATTTTCACCTTCATTTTCATCTTCATTTTCTCCTTGGCCTTTACTTTCACCTTCACTTTCGCCATCTTCACTTTTACATTCATTTTCACCTTCACTTTCACCTTCATTTTCATTCACTTTCACCCTCACTTTCAACTTCACTTTCACACTCATTTTCACCTTCACATTCACTCTCACTTTCACCTTTCACCTTCACTTTTGACTTCATTTTCACTTTCACTTTCGACTTCATTATCACCTTCACCTTCATTTTAATCTTCACCTTCACCCTCACTTTCACCTTCACTTTCACCCTCACTTTCACCTTCACTTTCACCTTTCACCTTCACATTCACGTTTACTTTCACCTTCACCCTCACTTTCAAATTCACTTTTGACTTCACTTTCACCTTCACTTTTACTTTCACCTTCACTTTCACCTTCCACTTTCACTTTTGACTTCACTTTCAATTTCACCATCATTTTAACCTTCCACCTTCACTTTCTTCTACTTTTGCCTTCACTTTCACTTTCACTTTCACCTTCACAATGCCTTCACTAACCTTCACTTTTTCATTCACTTTCACCTCTCCCGGAGACAGAGAGAAGGGGAGGAAATATAGGAGAGAGAGAGGAGGGACCAAGGTTATGCCTATCTCCCTCATTTGTTTATGCCAAGGGGACGCCACTTGTCATTTCTGTATTTATTCTCTCTCTCTCTCTCTCTCTCTCTCTGCTGACTTTGACATTCCATATTCACTTGTGTGCTCTCTTTCACCCTCACTTTTACTCTCATTTTCACAGTTATGTTCATTTTCAATTTTACTTTCTCTCTCTCTCTCTCTCTCTCTCTCTCACTGGAGAGGGACGGGGAGTAAGGGAAGGTATGGAGGAGGAGAGAGGAGGAACCGATGTTATGGTATCTCCTCCGTTTGTTTGTTTATTCGTTTATTCCAAGAGAGGACTGCCTCTGGCTTTATTGGACTTTTCCTGACGCATAAGAATTTAGTCCACTTGGCTCCTTGGGTCCGATAAAAGCGAATTCCGCTATATTGAAGTCCGTTATATCGAGGTTTTATTTATATATAGGATTGGCCATGTACTTCAGTGTGAAGTGTTGTACTCTGTTCATTTGTTAATATACATGTAACCTTGGATAGTCTGTGTTTGGGCCCTATCCCCTTGTCTGTATACTCTGGCCCGGTCAAGAATAAAGAACCCAAGGCCCCCACTGTACCTGGACCCGAAAAGTTGGGCACAGAATACACTCCATAACATGAAAAGTAGATAGGGGGAATTTAAGTACTCTGAGAATGTATTATTTTAATGTTTATATATATATATATATATATATATAATTGCAAAAGGGGTTGGGGGGTCATGGCCGCGTCGCCAGTGAAGCATCCCTGACGGAGCCCATACTGATGATTAGAAAGAAGGTTATGATAGGAAAGATGTGTTAAAATTTTTCTGTTCAGAGTAGGCCTAGACTTGAAAACTTTTGAGACACAGGATGTTAAAGCACTTGGGCAATAGTTAGAGGGTTGGGAATGGTCACCCTTCTTTGGGACTGACTGAATGAGAGCAAACTTCCAGCAAAACAGAAAGATACAAGTTGACAAAGGTGAAAGAGTTTACCTAGACAGGATGGTAGAACAGAAGCACAGTTCTTAAGGACAACAGGAGGGACTCCATCAGGCCCATATGCCTTGTTAGTATTGAGGCCAGTGATGGCAGAAAATACATCAGCTGAAGGAACTTTAATGTCAGCCATGATGAAGTCAGAGAGGGGAAGTGATGAAGGAAGAGCACCGGAATTGTCTCAGGTGGAATTGGAGACGAAAGTCTGAGTGAAGAGATCTGCTTTATCAGTAGAAGAAACAGCTACAGAGCCATCAGAGTAGAAAAGAGGAAGGAAGGATGAAGAGGTAAAGTTGTCAGAAAGGTTTTTGGCAAGGTGCCAGAAGGAGCTGGAGAATTCGAGTTGAAGAGTTGGGAGCATTTTGTATGGATGAAATTATTTTTACCAGAGCAAAGAACAGACTTAGCATGATTCTGGGCAGAAACATCAAAATGATGTAATTCAGGGGTAGGATGGTTCCAATACCTTTAACTGTCCTTCTCTTTATTGTGGACAGTATTAGAACAAGCGTGATTAAACCAAGGCTTTCTTGCATTAGTCAAAGGATATGAGACGGAAATGTATGCTTCCATGTCCAAAAGAATAACCTCCGTAATGCGCAAGGCACACTCAAATGGCTCCCAGTCATGAAAGGAATAATCAAAGAAGTACTGCCTGAGGGCTTCCCAATCAGCAGCTCCGAAGTGCCACAACCGACATTTCTTTGCAGGGTCCACAGGCCGTACCGAAGTGATAGGGCACATTAAGGTAATAAGGTTGTGATCAAAGGAGCCCAATGAAGAGGAAAGATTAACAGTGTAAAAAGAAGGATGGAGAATGAAAGACTGACTAAGAGGGTGTATGTAGGTGAGGTGGAGGGAGGGAGAGGGAGGGGTAGACCGAGGATGAGGTGGAGGGATGGAGTTGAGAGGTATATGAGGGAGGGGGGGGTGAGTTGGGGGGAGGGGAGTCAAATGGTGGGTGACAGAGTGACTTGGAGGCGTTTTGTCTGCAGCCACCCTTTGCGGGATTAGGGCGTCGGGCTATAGATAGATAGATAGATAGAAAAAGAAGGATTAGCTGTAAGGAAGAGGTCAAGTATCTTGGAGCTCTCTCCAAGGAGGTCAGGGATATGGGTAGGGTGCTGTTCAAGCTGCACTAGGTCATTAAGAATAGAAAAGATGTAGGCTTGTTCACCAGGTGGATCAGTGAAAGGAGAGAACAGCCAAAAGTGGTGAACATTGAAATCTCCTAGGATGGAGATTTCGAAGAAAGGAGAAATGGTTTCCTCTCTCAGTGAGTGGCAGAGGTCCAGCAATGTCCACCGTGATTCTTTCCATCAGTGAACCCACTTGGTACAACTGAAAAGGGATGCAGTCGCATTTCTTGGGTCCCTTCTTGGCACAGCATACATCACAGACCGGACATCACTCTTCAATGTCCTGTCGCATGCCAGTCCAGTAGAACCTCTGTCACAGGCGACTTAGAGTTTTCTCACTCCCAGGTGCCCACTAGTGATCTGGTCATGGGACTCATCCAAGATCTCAGACCTCATTTTCTTCAGAACCACCAGTTGCCAATACTTCCTGAGGCCATTGGGTGTCTCCCACTGAGGAGTCCGTGGTTCAAATGAAGAAGGTCTCCCTGACTCCAGTAGCTCTTGGTCGCAGGGCTGAACCTGGAAACCTCTTTTCAAGATTGTTGCACTGTGCTCCACTGCAGCCACTCTAGCACTGATTGTATATCTGCATCCTCTTCAGGTCTCCTTCATCTGACGCTGGCCCTATCACTGCAGTTTGGCAGCATTTCTTGCTAAGATTCCCATATCTATTACACTGCTTGCTGTCTGTTCTTCCGTCTTCTTGCACATTATCAATCAAGGCTCTCTCACACTTCCTCAATAGTGGGGCTGCTTGGGAAAAACTGGTTGGTTGTTGCCTCATGTCACCAACCTTTAGTTATTTACTCTCATCTGTCTCATCTTCTGCAGCTTTCTTCTTGCTGTTCATCTCATTCGGACAATCACGGCTGAGGCGTCTCACCTCACCACGTCCAACACTCGTTTGTTGGAATCATGGGTTTCCTTGCACTGTTCCATTCTTGCTCCTTCTTCCATTTGTAACAATCCTCCTTCTTGTGTCCTGGCTTCTCGCAGAACCAGCAACCCCCTCTGATCTCCTGTTCTCTTTTCAAATTGTAGCAGTCCACTTACCAATGTCCTGGCTTCTCACAATACCAGCAACTTACTCTGATCTTCTCCCATTCCCTCTTCCACTTGCAGCAGTCCTCTTTCCTATTTCCTGTTTTTTCACAGTACCAGCAACTTCTTCAAATTTTTCCGCTTCATGTACCTGCACCTTTCTTTCCTTGAATCCTGCACAACAACCTGCCTGAAAAGTGGACATACTAGACCTGATGTAGGACTCAAATTCTAGAGCCCTGGCTAGTGCTTCTTGCATGCTTCTGGGCTGTGCCTGCTTCCCTTGCACTTTCAGCTCTGCGCTGTCATGAGCATCGATGAACTGGTCTCTCAAAAGAACACCCAAGAGGTTGGGTGCTGCTCCAGGGTATGCCTTGTATGCCATACTCTCCACATCATGAACAAGCTGCTGTAGGGATTCGTCTCAAGCCTGTACATGGCTCCGGAATCTTGCTCTGTAAACCTCAGTCTGGTACATGATCCCATATCTGTGCTCCAGTACTTCTGCTAAGGACTGATAACTGTCCCTCTCCTCTACTTACATCTGGCCCAGAATTTCCACTGTGGCACCTTTGAGGCTAGTAGCCAGCTGCAATGCCCTCTGCCTACCATCCCAACCATTCTGATCAGCAAGTAGCTCAAAATGCACATGGTAAGCTTCCCATGATACAGTAAAAGCTCGATTAACCAGAATGCATGGGGATTCTTCCATTCCGGATATGGAATTTTCCGGATAACTGAATGTTGCTCTTAGAAATTTTTTGAGAGGTAAAACAAATGAAATAGGACCAAACTTGGGACTTTATTTCATAAAGTACACTATTCAGTATTAGGTACAGTACAGGTAAGATACAGTACAGGTACACTACAATACACAAAAAAAGACAGCAAGAGACATTGTACAGGACTAAACACACACCAGCAAACATTACCAAAAGTTATTTAAAGTAAAATTTAGCATATATTACAGGCCAAAATGATTTTGGAAACTTAGCTGCATACACTACTTTATCCTGTCCTGTACAGAACTAATCAAGAATTAAAGGGGGATCATCAGGATCATGAGATGAATATTCAGACAGTGGAGAAGGAGAAGTGGAGGGAAAAAGGTCAGGAGCTGAAGAAGTGAGCTGATGAAGTAGAAGGAACTGGGTCAGGAGCTGAGAAGTGGATGGAACAGGATAAGGAGATCCTGTTCCTTCCACTTCCTTCAGATTCCTTTTCTTACACACTCTCCAAGACTCATTCACTGAGCCCTGCAGTTCCCCTTCATTTTTGCTTAATGATACAGTATCATCTGCAAACAACAGTACTGGAAGTTTCCAAACACTGCCCACCAGTATCCAAAATATTTTCGACCTCATGCCGGATCAAATTTGCATTCTGGTTATACGGATGTGCCGATGCATCGGATGCCGGTTAATCGAGCTTTTACTGTACTCTACCATCAAATTCCTGAGGTTTCTTTTTAATTGAACCCCATTACAGCTATGCACTTCACTGGTTTGGGGCCTGAAAATTGGGGCATCATAAGTAAGTCCAGGACTTAAAACTCCTACATTCTGATTATTCAGCCCTGTAACTGTGTGTGTAGCACAGTCAAGACTGGAAAATGAATTTTGATGAAACCTGGCAGAATAGTTGGAATTGGATTCCAGATGAGCCAGTTTCAATTTCATGTTGAACAAAATTTTCTGAAGGGGTGCTTTGGCCCCTAATAATAATTGTACTCATTGGTGTTACATTATGTGTATGTGGAAAATGCAGTGGCATATTTCTCTGGAGTTTCAAGCATCTCCACAGGAGAATGTGCAATATGGAAACAGGTGTGAGTTGAACAAGTGATGAGTGGCTTGGATGGGCAACAAAGTGCTTGTATACCTATAAATATCCATGGTACCATATCACTGTTTCACATGGAAGAATTAACTTGTCTTCGATATATTTTGTGACTGTATTGCTAAGTTTCACATAAAACTAATACAGTATAACATTTCTTTAATGTGCATTGCTACTATAACCCCATGAAAATGATTGTTTTTTTTTTATTTACTTGTGTTTTTTCCTACGCTCCTCATGGGGCAGTGTAGGATTGGATGACGGATGGATGGATTTTATGTTTTTTGCTACATCCAGGCACCCTTATGCAACTTGGAAATACTTTTACAGTTGGAGAAGTTAGAACTTCCACAAAGCTAGAGATGGTTCTAAAACTAAACATAACCATGGAAGTAGCACAGATATACAAAAAAATAAGTCACCCCATTCAAACATGAAAATTACAGCATAATTTCTCTAATATAGTTTTACTGTACAGTGGGGCACCAATTTTCGCGCCTAATTGGGTCCCAAAATAATGCGCGAAAGTGGAATTAGCGAAAGTTGGGGCATTGTCTTTATGGCAAAAAGGCTAATTGGTTCCCGGTTATCCTAAAGTAACATCAGATTTTCATTTTCACTTGCAATACAGTACATCAAATCACTATTGTACATTGCATTGTGAGATACAAACAATAAAAACTGTACAGTACACATTATATGAGGAGAAACATACCACAGAGACCAGGTTGAGGTGTTTAATGGATGTTGGGGGTAAGTATCCGAGGCGTTTCCTCCCGACTTTGAATGTCCCGGCCACTTTTTATCACCACCACTGCCTCCCGGCCCTCCCCCCACACCACCAGGCTCTCCCCCCACACCACCAGGCCCTTTCCCCACACTACCAGGTATAGTATAGGCCATTGAACCGTGAGAATCCAACACAATGGAGCTAGCACGCTCGTACACGATGGCGGGAATGGGTGGACAGAGTGTTGACATGACGTCATTCAAGATGGCGGTGGGTTGCGGGCGGGCGGTGCAGGAAATTCAAAGTTCAAAATATTGTCCCAAACCCAAAATTTGTGCGCGAAAATCGATTTTTTTCAAGTGAAAGTGGAAGTTAGGGAATATTTGGTGCATGCCGCGAAAGTGGATTCCGCGAATCCTGCTGTAGCGAAAGTTGGTGCACTACTGTATGTATATCTACATATGTTACATTACATTTAACATGTAAATGTATTGATATAATTGATCTACAATATACTTTTTGATGTTATATACAATAATCCCTCAATTATCCGGACAATACGCATCCGGTCAAGCTCTGCATCCATTCATTAAGCTTTAGCTCTATTATAACCATATCAGGATTTATTTGTCTGTAACAGGACATAGTTCAGGTTTCGGCAACCAGCTGGCTGGTCAACAAAGTAAAAAAAAAAGTCCATTCCGTGGAGCACCGGCCTCTGTCCACGCGTGGGTAACAGGCCCTAACCCACAAGCTGAGCGAGAAAGGTTGTACGGATCCCTAACGTATGATCAAAATTACCCAGCCACCCCAATCACTAGTCACATACAGGTAGTGCGCAAGGAAGACACAGCACAGCCCACAAGCTGAGTGAGAATAGCTGTACAGATCCCTACCATATGGTCGAAATCCCCCGGCCACCCAGGCCGGCCTACAAAAAAAAAAAAAAAAAAAAAAAAAAAAAAAAAAAAAGGCTGTTGGCTGCCTCACTGGCCTCTGTCCACGAGCTGGTAATAGACATTAACCCACAAGCTGAATGAGAATGGCTGTACAGATCCCTACCGTATGGTTGAAATCACCTGGCCACCCTGATCAGCGGAAACATACTGGCAGCACACATGGAAAACAAACATAACCTACAAGCTGAGCGAGGATGGCTGAATGGATCCCTACCAAACGGTGGAAATCCCCCAGCCATCTTGATCAATGGTAATATTCTGGCAGCGCATGAAGATGACAAAGCGTGACCCACATGCTGAGCAAGAATGGCTATATGAATCCCTACCATATGATTGAAATCCCCCTGGCCACCTGGATTAGTTGGAAACTCCCAGCCATCTGCCCCCTTACCAAATGGTCAAAATCGCATCGCCGTCCGGATTACTTGGCCACTCATTAGACCCATGATGTACATTGTGACATTTGCCTGGGCGAGAGAAAAGGATCCTTGCACTCGTGGGTCAGCCTGCCGCTTTTTGCTTAAATGCTCATAGCCAAGCGTGGGTAGAGACATGGCAATGCCGTACACTCCCAAGTGCTACAGCACTTCAGTTCCTGCCTTTGTCTCTCCGTGTGTGGATGTGCTTGGCTGAGGTAAAACAATGGCAGCTTCCATTATTGTGTTTGTGGAGGTGCCCTACCTTCTGCAGGTCTTAATTCTCCTCTGTGGCATTCTTGTATGTGTGATGATGGCCCCATCACCACCCAAGAAATGAAAGAGGAGGGTTTTGACTCTGGAGAAGAAGCGTGAGATTTTGGGCAAGGCTGATGTGGGCTGGCCAACTTCACGCATTCTGTGTGAATTTGACTTGCCCTGCTCAACTTTGTCTGATATTAAGAATAATAGGACAAGCTGACTCAGTACAGACAGGACTACTGTGAAATCACTAGGAAAGGCAACTGGAAGGTGACGACCCAGTCCCACAACACCATCATTGACCAGTTGACCTTGGTTTGGTTCCCCCAGCAATGGGATGCTTGTACGTGGGACTGAGTTGAAGGCTGCAGCTGAGAAGTTTGCACGCCTGCACAACATGCACGACTTTCAAGGTATCTGATGGTTGGTTATTCCAGTTCAGACTTTGATATGGACTTTCTGGCCGAAAGGCACATGGCAAGGCTTTGGACGCGACAGTGGGGGACACTGA
Source organism: Coenobita brevimanus (assembly GCF_032717465.1). Classification (NCBI taxonomy): domain Eukaryota; kingdom Metazoa; phylum Arthropoda; class Malacostraca; order Decapoda; family Coenobitidae; genus Coenobita; species Coenobita brevimanus. The sequence goes on along the minus strand of NC_136959.1, from coordinate 51,720,625 downwards.
GCCATTTCGCCAGAAAGTGCAGCGTCTGATCGAGAAGAAGGGCTCTCGGTCAGGTGTCCAATGCTGATGAAATGCTTGTTCTTCCACTCCGTGTCCACCAACATCCTGGTAGAACAGACGGAGAAGACTGTGACTGGTCGGAACTTCTCCAAACAATGTGTCTCAGTGTTGTGCTGTGCCAATGATAGCAGAATGCACTGCCTCAAACCCGTTATTGTTGGACGTGCAAAACAGCCACATTGTTTCCATGGGTTGATGGATAGCCTGCCTGTTGTGCGGTACCATTCTGTGAAGGTCTGGTTTATCACAAAGATCTTCAGAAATTGGTTCCACAGACACTCTGTCAAGGAGGTTATCTGTTATCAGACGGAGGAACTTGGTATCCCTCGCAGCCAAGTGAAGGCTCTCCTGATCCTCGACAATGCCCCTGCGCATCCGTCAGAGAAGGATTTGGCTGCTGATGTCAGCCGTATCAGGTGCATGCTTCTGCCACCTACTATGACTGCTCTCATTCAACCAATGGACCAGAATGCTATCGTAGCAGCCAAGAGACTGTACTGTCGGAGGTTCCTTGATGAGATGATGGTGGTGCTTGAGGATGAGGAAGGGGTCAACACATGTGGGGAGCGGACCTTGGAGAATCTGCGGCGTTAGAACACCAAGTCTGTGGTTTCCAACTAGGCCAAAGCTTGGAAGGAAGTCTCAATCAAAACCTTGGAATGTGGTTGGTCTCGTCTCCTTCAGCGATGTGAGGCCATGCACAACTTTGAAGGATTTGACGTGGACAATTTCCACAAAACGCAGGAGAGGATGTGAACGTCAACAATGTGAGGGATTGGCTAGACGACGACAGTGGCAATCCAGGTTATCAGATGTTGTCTGATGAGGAGATCACTGTTGCTATCTCTGCAGGGCTGACAGAGGAAAGTGAAGAGGACAAAGGCCCTGACTCTGGCCACCCCATCACTCCCTCATCTTGGTGCGCTGCGGGCCAGCATTGTGCAGGTGCTGAAATATGCTAAGCACCCTCATTATGACAGAGAGTTGGTGCCGCTCAAGCTGGCCATGGATCTTCGGGCGTCAGGAATGCTGTCATTCCCTGACAAAATTACCACACCTATCATCAGATGAAGACTGACTCCTTTTTCAAACCCACCACCCCCATAAATGCCAGCCCCTTCTTCCCATCATGACCGCCACCACCAGCCTGACTCCAGTCTTCACTTTCAGACCCACAACCAAGCACACTGACAGTCTTTGAGTTGTCGTTAGACGTGAGCTTGCAGCTGTCTTCAGAGAGTCCTGAGGTGGGTAGGGCTCCATCACCTCATTGCATGTCCCCGCTCATTGGCCGGCTGAGGAGGAGGAGGAGGAGGAGGAGGAGGAGGAGGAGGAGGAGGAGGAGGAGGAGGAGGAGGAGGAGGATTACACAGGAAAGCAAACAGCAACAGACCTTATGGTCCTTTCGAGGCTGCTTGTTAGAGAAAACTATGGCTACAAGATCTAACTCTACATGCCGAAGGATAAGGATAGCAAAGCAAGAAGGCTCCCCCCACCACCAAACTCTCCAGGAAAAAGTGAGAAAAACCACCATGCGGCATGGAAAAACTGACATGGAAATTTTATAGGAAAAACTGGAAAGGAAAAGTCACATTCTATAATACTTTATCTATAAGCTACCCGACTGAGTAACCTGAAAGAGAAAGTAAACAAATAAAATAATAGTTATGGCATGACATTATAAACTGGTACATTGAGTTAATGGGAAGTCTGTGGACATAATGTGGAAGCTACACACCGCACAGTGTGGATGTTTAGGGGTGGTACGGCAGCCTTGCCTGGCGTTTTTAAGGTAGGCAGCAGTCAATCAGGCCCTAGCTCCGTTCGCTCCACTGAGACAAGGAACTCTCCCATGTGGGACAAGTACACAAGTTTCATCCTGAAGCAGTGACCCCTGGTACATTAAAAAAATCCCGATGGTGGTCACTTGACTAACAGGAACCCTCAGTGATCCACAGCCCATCACAGGTTGAAAGTAAGAGTAGTGACCGTTAACTCAGGGTTATCTGTGCAGATCCTAATCTGCGCTTATATTGGTTTCTTTGCATTGGGGAGATTGAAAAATATACAAGACGGGTGTCTTAGATAAAAGGGGACTGCACAGTGCACAGAGGAGGAGGAGGAGGAGGAGGAGGAGGAGGAGGAGGAGGAGTTCTTTGACCTTTGCTAAGTTGCTGTGTTACCCACTAGACCACATTGTTTATGCACTGATTTCTTAGTGTTCAGGATTACATTGCTTGTTCCAGTGTTTCCTTTGAAGTCTCAAAGTAGCCAAAAGACCGCACAACACTGCCAAAATTGGTTGTTTTTTTTATTTTTTTATTATGCATTGTTTTCTTAGTGTTCAGGATTATATTGCATATTGCAATGTGTGTTCTAATGTAAAAATAGCCAAAAGACTGCAGAACACTGCCAAAATTAGGAGGGGTACTGTGCATATTGGTAGAGTTTTGCATATTTTTTTTTTTTTGTTTGTTTATGCATTGTTTTCTTAGTGTTTATGATTACACTGCATATTGCAACGTGTGTTTTGATGTCTAAAAACATCCAAAAGACCACTGAACACTGCCATAATTAGGAGAGGTACTGTAGTACATATAGGTTGGCTATGGGTATTGGTAAGGTATGGGTGGAGTAGAGGATATAGATCCATATCCAGACATTGCCCGTATGTGGCTATACCTTTGGCTTTATTATGACAGATAATGGAAGGGTTACTTACATATGTTTCCAAAGTATTTTACAGCTTGAGATGAGCATACACAGAGGCATATAAAAAAGATCTATGTCTGACATGGCCTTGTGATATACTGGACAGATATTACATAATACTGTATGTACTATGAGATTCACATAGATAGACAGTGTACAGTGAAGGTCCTGTAATCTGAATGGCAGGGAACTGAGGGGCTTTCGGACTACTGGTTTTTACAGACTATTGGGAGGGATCTCTGGAAATATTAGAAATATGTACATGATCATGCAGCAAACACTTGAAAATGATATGGGTCATTGTTTTACTCACCGGAAATGCAAAGAACTGTAGATGAATAGTTGCAGGCAGGTACATACAAGTCAAAGAGCAAGTCCAAGCCAGATAAACTCTTAGATAAAGTCCAGGAAAATTCTAAAAAGCCCAGAAAAATTGAAAAATTTTGCCTTGAAAAATTCAGAGTCATAGGATATTGGGATCATGGCGGTCAGATTGGAGGACTTTTACTGTACTAACTGGTAATGTCACAAGAGAAATATTGTCACCTAAGACAGGAATGCAGATTGAAGCATAACAAAAGGTTTTAACAAGTATAGTACTGTAGGGAATCTGTAAATGCATGCTATGAAGAAAAGGTATCTTACCAGCAAGATTCTGACACTGGGTAATTCAAGACTGTTAAGAGGAAAATACAGTTCCTGGGGTACTGACACGGAGACAACACATAGCTGCCTGAAGAGAAATAAAGCATATGAACACCACTATTATCTCCGTCATCCACACACTGATGCTAGAGCAAGTTAAAAAACCCATGATTAGAAGAGAGAGAGAGAGAGAGAGAGAGATCAACTCAGCTAACCTGTCAGCACAGGAAACAAACAGGCTTCCCTCCTTGCCACATCTATATAACATGTAGGGCTACAGATACAAATTTTACACTCATATACTGTTTTTACTCTTACTTGGCCCTTCTTTTCATCATTTTGCAGCTTATTTCACTTAGGTCAGTGGCTGAGAAAGACAATATCTGTACTACAGCTCTGCATCCTTTCCACAGCACTTCCTGATGACCAGCATCATATTTTAGTCTTAATCTATTGTTGCAACTCAGCATTTTGAGAGATGGCAATTTTAGGCCAAGGTAGAGTAAAAAGGGTATAGTAACTTCCACAATGCCTGTCATAATACTATGTCATATGGTTTCTTAAAATCAATAAATGCTCTAAACAACTTTTTGTTCACTTCCATAACTATTCAACCAAACATTATAGTCCAAACAGTGCACTTGATCAAAACATCCCCTGCCCTCCCTGAGCCCACACACAACTTTTCTTTTACTGCTTTCACTCTCAGTCAAAATACTTACATAACCTTTACTATTCAACCAGCAGAAACAGTACCTTCATTTTCCCATGTTCTCTCCTACTACCTTTTCCTTTACACTATGATATAGTCTTCCTCGTATCCAGGCTAGTCTACACAGCTTCCATGTCTAGTTTGTAAGTGTCTTCCCTCCCGACAACATTACTTTCACCAGTCTCTCTGCTTTTCTTATCTTCAGTTTATCACTAATGAACATGACTCTCCTCTATACATGCAGACATCCCTCCACTTTTGCTTCCTCCCCTTTCTCTAAATCTGATAATACAGCATCCCTTTGGTATGTCACATTTATCAACTGAAAATTTCCCTCCAATACTCCAGCATCTCATCTCTTTCCACTGATATTCTATCATCTTTTCTCTCCGCTTCCTAGCTACAGTTACTTCCATCTCTAACTTTCCACAACTTATTTTCTTGCCACTCACTACTTAATCGAACTCCCCAGCAACTCTTTTCTTTCTTTTACCACCCCCTTTGCTTCCATTCTTTTTACATCACACATAAATCTATTTCCTTTTGTTCTTTGCCTCTTTATTCTCTTTACTCGCTAGCCATCCCTTGAATGCTATCTTCTTTGCATCCAGTGATACTCTTCGTTTCTAACCCCACCATGCTGTCCCTCTGACTCTCCCACCTTGCCTCTGCACATTGTATACCACACCAACACTATAGGAAGTGGGATGGACAACAGATCATCATTTTTCATTTTGTTTCATTTCAAAAGGCTCGCACATGCTTGCATGCATTGGTCTTGGTCACCTAATGACAGCTCTCCGCATTGCTTGACCTTTGGTAGCCTCCATAACCAGTCCATTAACCCTGAGATCACACTCTATGACCTCATCCCAGATTATTTTTGGTCTACCTCCTGCAACCCTACCCCTCAACATTTACACCTCTCACCTTCTGCACCCAGCTGTCTTTTCCATCCTCTCAACATGCCCTTCCATACCCAGTTATCTCTTCCATCATCTCAACATGCTTGAAGATCTCAATCCACCCCTCTTCATCAAAACAGTAATACATTCAAGTCCCATCCTTCCTCTTAACTCTTCAATCACAATCCAACCCCCCAGGCCTGTCATTCAAGGATGCAATACACATTCATCTAATTGTTATAATTTCAGTACATATAGGTCTATGAATATCCTCTTCCTTTACTGCCCTGGTCTCACAACCATACAACATCTAGGGTCCCATATACTGTTTTATCAGTCATGACTGCACAATCATAGTGTCTGTGCAATCAATGGTTTTGGCCATACAATAGTAACAACACTGTACTATCTTCATTTATCGAGTATGGCCCACCTTGTAAAGATAAGCACCGAGGCCACACGTAGTGCAATAATTCTTGCCCTAGAGCAGTGGTGTGGCCTGGATGGTTCTTGCCACCCCTGAAAAATGCCTGGCCATGCCAGATTTCCAACGGAATATCTCTGGCCTCCCCAATCAACTTTTCCACAGGGCACCCCATAACTACACTTGGCTATCCTTTACCCACCCCATTTTCAAAACACAAGCTATGCCCGTGCTCTAGAGACAATAGAGCCCAAGGAGAAAAGAAAACGGGAGTGTGGATGAAAGACATCCATTAAAAAAGATCAAAATTCAAACAGGAGACCCTTTTACTGTACAGGGCAATGTCTGTGCAATTATACCAATACACCATCTGGGATGACTGCACGAAGGTCATGATTGACGAGAAAACATCAGACCATGTAAGACATTTTCAATAATCTGCACAAGCATTCAATCACAGCCATACACAATGGTTATGCTTGTGCAATCACCATGCTTGCACTCATGACTGAATGTGTATGGGGCCCTATACACTCCTAACACATGCTTCATATAATGACCCCATAGCATGAAGGGAGAGCCCTCTCAGTGCCAGGAGAGGTAACAGCTCCCTGAACTTCCTCAAACCACTCCTTATCCTAGCTACAGCCACTCTCCATCTCTCAAAATGTCACCCAAATAGCAAGGCTCCTCCACACACCTTTCATGCCTCATAATATCTACATGCTCTTCCCAACATACTGTAAGCACAAAATCAGCATTACAATATTTTGCAGCCTACCTCTAACACCACTACATCTCTTATGACAAACACTGCACAAGATGGAATTAGGGTACTTCCTACAACCTTGTGTCAAACTGCACATGGCCACACTCCCTCTGCTCTGATAATACTGCCACCATCACTTTTGTTTTATCCCCACTTACTCTCAAATTCTTGTATCCCATTCCATCTCTCCACTTCCTAAATCTTTCCTCTGCCTCCCTCTCATTCTCTGCAATTAAAACTGTCATCAGCATACATCTCCCATGGTAGTCCATTTCTGACATTATATGAGACGGCTTCATGCACCATGATAAACAATAATGGGATCAAGACTGACTCCAGACGCACACCAGCATTCATGGAAAACCCATCTTTCATATCTCTGTTCACTCTTCCCTAGGTGGGAGCATCCTCATACATTGTCATAACCACTTTAACCATCCACTCCTCAATCCCATACTTTCTCATCCCCACTTCTATGGGAACTCTGTCAAACTCCTCCAAATCAGCAAAAACAAAGTACAGTGCAGTTATCTCTTCTTCCTTTATATTTTTCCTGAAGCTGCCAGATAATGAATATTGCATCAGTGGTTCCTTTGCCTGGCATATACCCAAACTGCCTCTCATTAATATTCATGCTTTCCTTTATCATACCATCCAAGACTCTCTCCATTACCTTCATTATCAGGTCCAAAATCTCTATACAGTAATTTCCTCTTTCCAGTGCACCATCTTTCCCCTTATACTGTATACATTTACGATCACACTCTTCAGCCAATCATCTGAAATAACACACTCATACTGGTACAAAATCAAATCTACCAAAGTAGTAACTGAATCCACAACTACATCTCCCGGGACTTTCAACATTTCAGCACTTAACCCAGACAGACAAGATGCTTTCCCTAACTGCATTCTGCCTACTGCCCTTCTCACAGTAGCAGCATCAATCAAAGGCCATGGGTCAAGCACTGGATCCACCAACTCCAAACTTTTCCTTATCCACGCAAACTCCTCATTCAGCAACTGCTTATAATGCTATCTCCAAAAATCTTTAACATCCTCACTGTCCGCTACTATCTTTACTTCACCATTCTTCTCACACTGCTCACCTATGATATCCCTGTTTTCTCTCTTCATCTGTTTTGCCACCTTACATACCACAGTCTACCTCTTTGCACCATTATGGCTATCCAGTAAACATCTCTGAGATTTCAAATATGCCCTGTATATCTCCTTTCTGACTGTACACTTGGCAGCTATGTATTTCTGTTACCACCCCTTTTCCATTCCCAGAAAAGGCTTCTTTTCTCTTTAACTGTACCTTCTACACCCTCATTCCATCACTATTTTGCCTTATGTCTTGGTGGGCCCCTTGCCCATCAACACACTGAATCAGTAACTCTGAGATTGTTCTTGAGAGCCTTGTACTGTTCATTAACACTTGTGTCAACAGCTTCCTGTTCAGCCACCCTTCTACTCATCTTGCTCAAGAAGAAGACATCTTTTACAGCTTGTTTTTTTCATTTTTCATATTCTACTGCCGGGTCCTTTTCTTCAGTACCCACTCCTTTAGTATAATGTCACATGTCACCACGTCACATATCAGTAATATGAGTTGCCACACATACTCTTCCCTTCCTATAACTTCAACGTCCTTCACTAGCCTTCTATCGGCCCTCCTAACATTAAACATCCAAATGAAGCAATACAGAGGGAACGACATCATTCAGGAAGGATGTCACGACACAAGAGTATTGATTTAGGGTTAAAAGAAAGTGTCCAAGTGGGCGAAGGGTAAGCACTGTGGCTAGGCACAGGATCAGGACCCTGACCTGATGTGTGATAAGAATTTCCTAGAACACTGGGAAAATTTGCTTACCTGACAAGGAAGACAATATGGGATAGAGGGAAAAGTACCATACAAGAAGACTGGAGGAATACAGTTGTAGTTTCTTTGTACAGAGGGAATGGTAGTACGGAAGCGTATAAGGATCTTAGAACGATTAGCTTACTTATTAGCTGGTTACTTTATTGACTTACTTAGCTTATTAACCATATCACTGAAACGCTGGAAAGATTTGATTGTCTGACAAGGAGACTGCTATAGGACAGAGGGAAAATACCATACCAGAAGACTGGGGGAACACAGATGTTTCATTCATTCATTCATTCATTGCCAGACGCCATGTATCCCAAACGGGGTGGCCAACGGCTTAGAGTTAATTGTTTTACAGGGAGGGGCACTAATCCTCCACCAACCCCACTTGACACGTAGGGATGCCAACAGCATCTGGTGTTCCCAGGCGGTCACCCATCCAAGTACTAACCAGACCCAACGTTGCTTAACTTCGCTGATCGGACGGGAAGCGGTGTACTCAACGTGGTATGGCCGTTGGCTAGTTTCTCTAAATAATATGAAAGTATTAAGGAAGAGCATATGACTCACAGAAGGAAGAGTGAAAGTGTGGAGGGGTACTTACGGAGAGGATGCACAGGATAACAGAAAGTCAGACATCTGCAGTGAGGACATTTGTTGAAATATACAGTTGCAAAAATAAGAAGCTGCATGTTGTATTTATGGACATGGAGAGGGCTTATGATAGTTAACTAGCAGAATATATGGTATGTATTAGGCATATGTGGTGTAAGTGGGAACCTGTTCAGGGCAACAAAATCATTTTATGTGGATAACAGTGCGTATGTAAAAGTATGGATGAAGCTAAATGGTCCTTTTTAAATTAATACAGGTGTAAAACATGATGTATGTATGTTGCCTTGTTGCTCAATATGCATGTACTGTATACTGTATATGCACATGCAGTATACATGGACAGGTCAAGGAACCATGTGAGAACAGGTAAAACATAGGAGAGAAACTAAAGTTAAGTGGTATCATATGGAAATTGTTAACTTGACTGTATGCTGATAATGCCTGTTTGATGACAGAAAGTAAAAATGATTTTCAAAATGGTAATGAATGTATCTGAATGATTCTACAAAGTGAAAAATGAAAGTGAAAATGTGAGCAAAAGCAAAATAATGGTATCTGAAAGGAAGGAAGATGACACTATAAATTTTCACATGCAGTACAGGACAGAGAGAAAGGCAGGGTGAATGGTACAAATGGGAGGTGAGCTGCTTGACAAGACTGAAAGCTGGGAGTGTCAGTGTGCAAATACGGCAATATGGAATGAGAGGTTAAGGTAAAATCATTTCACAGGAGAATAGTGCCTAGAGAACTTGATTGTCTTTTGAAAGGTAGTATTGTTTTTGTTTTCATTTTTGAAGACTCCAACATGCTTGCATGTGTCGGCATTGGTCACCTAAAGGTAACCTCCCATGCTCCTTGACCTATGGCACCCTCCCTTTTCAGTCCCTTATCCCTGAGGTCAAATTCTATGACCTCATCCTAGGTCTTTTTTGGTCTGCCTCATGCAACCCTAGCCCTGATATTCACACTTCTCACTCTCTGCACACAAATGTCATCTTCCATCCTCTCAACATGCCCAATCATCTACTCTCCTCATGACAACACCAATACATTCAAATCCTATCCTTCCTCTTAACTCTTCAATTGCAATCCGAGTCCCCTGAAGGCTCTTATTCAAGGGCGCACTACACATCAATCAAATCATTGTCATTTCGATACGTTTGAGCCTATGAATATCTCCCTGATGCCCATGTTTCAATACTATACAGAGTTACAGTCCTAATACAAGCCACATACAGAGATCCCTTAGCACAGAGGAAAAGCCCTCTCAATGTTAGGAGAGGCAACAGCTCCCTGAACTTGTTTTAACCACTCCCTACCCTAACCCACCTCCAGCACATGTCTCCCAAATAACAAAACTCCTTCACACACTCAAGAGACTTAAGGTTAAAAGCTGTAAAAATTACCTTCTCAGAATAGCTGCCAGCATAAGCAGGATGGATGATGTATATGAAAGATTTTTATCAGTATTCTTGAATGGGAGGAAGGGAAATTGGAATGACATGTAAAATCACTGAATGCTGGGTGGTAACCATGTAACTAAATTATGGCTCCTGGTGGCTTAGTGGGTAATTAAGGTGCTCCAATCAGATTGAGCCTGTGCAGGTATATCTCCAAGGGATGGTTGGGGTTTACTGCTCACGTAATGCCACTCAGGGATGAGTGAGGCTGGTCACTCTCATCTTAAATGCAAGGACCAACTTGCCTAGCCCCGGGCTCCTACACTCCTCATGGGGTGACATTGGATTGGATGATGGAATGATGGATAGAGATGGCATGGACATATTCAAGGAATGCACACAAACAAGGTGCCAAAATTTCCTACTGTGAGAATACAGGTACAGGTATATAACACTGGAAGAAAATGAGGGCAACAGTACATCAGAGAGGGAAGGAAGTGGGGTGACTAAGAGAGTGAGAGAGATAAGTGAGCCCAGAGTAGTTTGAAGGTAGTACAGTCAAGGCCATACCTTGTATGGGGGTTCCCAGGAAGAAGCAAGATATGGCATGTTGTTGATGATGATGATGATGGTGATGATCATGATGATAACAAATGCAGTGAAGTTACAGCATATGTCTTCTCAACTCCGTGGCAAGTCAAGAAAATTTCCCGTACCCAGTGCTTGTGTGCAGCAACCAATGAACTTTAAGCCAATCCTCCTTTGGTGACAACAATGACTGACTATAAAAGTTAATAACAGTGACTAACAAGGCTGCCCTGCTGTCCCTACTTAAAATAAGTGGAATAAATACAGATATTATCAAAATAACCCAGTTATTACACTGCTGGTCCCATAGTCAATACTCTTTCTAAATTCCTTTAACACTTAAACAGATCAAAATATCAAACTCAGAATACTTTATTAGGCATAAACATACCATCATAAGCTAATAAAAATTATATGAATACAGTACTGTATTACACATACAAGCATTCTGTATTCAACTACAAAGATATTCAGTTATACACTTTCACTCTCTCCCTTTCAGTATCATTTTGTGTCTTACGAAGCAAGATGTTTAATTTTTCAAACTGTAAATCACCTGAACCATGTATTGTACCATAATGTAATACTGACATATGAGCTGCATGATTACTACTCGGTATCAGGCACTCTGCTTATCTTCTAGAACTCCAAACTTTCTCATACAGGCGAACAAGTTGCAAAGCCTTGGTGGTAACAAACCGTTGGACTGTAACATACTGAGAGTAATTTTTTTTGTTTTAGAGACAAATTCATCAATCTGGCCACCTGAGGCAGTTTCAAAGTCGACAATTTCTTGGCGACCTTCTGCCACAAATAGTGGCATAAGTACTGCAGCCAACAGAATACCAAACACATTATTGGCATGAAACTCTTCTGAAATTTCATCCTGTGTGTATGGCATTGTCATTCCAGCAGCATCCATTGTGGTCTTAAAAGAGATATAGTATGCTGCTAGCAGTTCATTCAGATATGTAGAACGTTCAGGCTCATCAAGACTAGTGAAAAGGAAAAAACTCAGGTCCAGGCCCAGGGATGACTTACGGCAAAATTGCAGATCTATGAGCATAACCTCCGCTGGAACACCTTCCTCACTGTATCTGCAGAAAAACAGAACAACAATTGGCAATAGACTGAAATTCACTATGTCACGTTACAGACAATACAAGTAAGTGAGAATACTGTATGAGTCTGTAAAGAACTGCCTCAAACAAATATTTGAGCTATCGTACTTGAACCAGTTCAGATGATTCTCCATGGTCCATTTAATATTTTGCATTTCCACCAGACATGGCACTCCTTATGTATACACTAACGTGCAATATTAATATGAGTTTGCTGATGCCAAACAGTAACTAAAAATATCTATCCACCTATCTACATGTACAGCCAGATGCCCTACATCTGGTGGTGGTGGAGACACAGATCACCTCCATGTCACGCTCTCATAGCCATTAGGTTGCCCTCTGTCTACCTCACACCACCCTCACTTATATCTCTTTATACCATTCCTCAACCTTACATTGTCTCTCCTTCCACTCACTTACATATACTCTCACAGTCAGTCTCTCATTCTCCATCCTATCATCACCAAGCTGTCTCATGGTACCTGATACATTCTCCAGCACATCCGCATCAGCACCAAAATTCTCATAAGATTTCACATAACTTAACTCCACATGCTCCTCTCATATAACTGATTTCTACTCTTACTCGCAGTTTGTCTCCTACCAACAAAGTCCAAGCTTCTCCTCCATACATTTGAGTGGGAATCATAATTCTGTTGTACAATGACATCTTTACTTCCATACTCACTTCCCTGTTCTTTATCATTACCCTTAGTACTTGCAACCTTACTTCTCTGCTGTACCCTTTCTTGCACTTAGTTCTCTAAATTCTAGTACTTCCTCATTGCACTACCAGTGTATTTAAAGGCACTCAAATTTTCCATTTCCTGACCATTCGGGCTCACTATGGACTCTGTAACTTCAGTTTTTTCAAAGATTATAACTTTACTCTTTGTTATATTAATTTTCAAGTTTTGTTTCTTATATACACTTCCACACTTATTCGCTACACCCTGCAACTCCTGCCCACTTCAACAGAACAGTAACATCAGCATACAACATACAGTGTGTTCTCTGGAAGAGGGGAAAGTGCCACAAGAATGGAAGAGGGCAAATGTGGTACCAATTTATAAGGGAGGAAACAGGGAAGAACCCCTGAATTATAGACCAGTGTCTCTAACCAGCATGGTCGCAAAATTGTGCGAGAGAATCCTGAATGACAGATGGATAAAATATCTAGAAGATATGAATATTTTGGCTGAATGTCAGTTTGGATTCAGAAGTGGAAGGTCATGTGTTTCTAACTTGTTGAGCTTTTACTCTAGAGCGATTGACGTGGTACAGGAAAGAGATGGTTGGGTGGATTGTGTGTACTTAGACTTAGAGAAGGCCTTTGACAAGGTACCTCATAAGAGACTAATGTGGAAACTTGAATAAACAGAAGGACTGAAGGGGAAACTTCTGGAATGGATGAGAGACTTTTTGAGAGACAGACAAATGAGGACAGTAATAAAGGAGAGGATATCTGGATGGAGGGAAGTAACAAGTGGAGTCCCTCAAGGCTCGGTGTTGGCGCCAGTAATGTTCCTGATTTACGTAAATGATATGGTAGATGGAGTGAACAGTTATGCAAGTCTGTTTGCTGATGATGTAAAGATCTTGAGGAAGGTAGAGGTTGAGGAGGATTGTAAAATGCTGCAGGAGGATTTGGATAGGATACACGATTGGAGCCGGACATGGGACATGAAATTTAACCCGTACAGCGTCGCGGTGGTATATATACCACCTGAGCTCCCAGTGACTAGAGCGTCGCGGTGGTATATATATCACCTGAGCTCCCAGTGACTAGAGCGTCGCGGTGGTATATATACCACCTCATATTCGCGCACTTGTAGTAAGTCTTTACATGTCGTGACAGTGTGAACGCGACCTTCTATGAACACCATTGTTTCATTCCACTGTCTCACTGTACAACCTGACCCCTCCAGGCCTCCCTTACCCCCTCCTTGGCCTACCTAGGCCATCACTCTGAGTTGAGCTTTTACGCTGTCAAGATGTCTCAAGCTCGTCGTTCCGGTCTCTCCCAAGAAGAAATAGACAAAGCTCTAGACGATACTGTATCGTCTAAGATGAGTGAAAGTGTGGTATATGCTGATAGCGATGCATCATTAGTGGATAGTGATAGTGAGGATGAGTATTTACCTCCTAATAACAATAAGTACATTTTTTGAATAGTATACTGTACTTCAAGCGTTTTGGTTGTTTATGTAAGCATTGACTACGAAAATGTAAGCCTAGAATTGTCATAACTGAATTTTTATTTTCCCCCACCAAATATACGTAAAATCTCTGAAGTCTACGGGATGGGAATGAAAAGTAAGCATTCTTATATACGAAAAAAAAAAAGTATTTCCTTGTGGATTTGAGTGACTTGATCTGTGAAACTCTTTTTTTTTTTTTTTTTTTTAACCTATTTATTAGTATTCCTTTTTTCCAAATACCTTACTTTTCTGTTACAGTAACTTTTCTCTAATTTCTATACCTTTCATCTGCATTTTATGTTACATTTTTATGCCTACAATATATAATATATCAAGATATGTATATTTTGTGAATAGTTTAGTCTATTGTAAGTATTTTGGTATCTTAGACATGTGTAGTAAATGGATATGGCTTACGAAAATCGTTGTTGACTAGCCGCGACCGAATTACGTAAGGGCTGTAAAACTCTATGGGGGGGAAACGTAATTTTCGGCAATGCTCGATATGGGGGAAAAAACAATCTTTGAGTTGAAAACGAACGTTTTCATGAATGAAACTCATGTTTTTTCAGCATTTCTGACCCATCTAGCCAATAAAATTTTTTTCCATAGTCCCGACGCTGGGCGTGTACATATAAGCCAAATCGGCCGACGCTGTACGGGTTAATGTAAAGAAATGTAAAATATTGGAAATGGGTAAAAGTACCAAGAGGCCATCACTGAATTATTTGTTGGGTAATGAATTAATCACAAAAATGAGAGAAGAGAAAGATTTGGGAGTGCTGGTCCAAGATAGTTTGTCACCAGAAAGGCACATCAACAAGATACTTGGAGAGACTTATAAACTCTTGACTAACATGAGAGTAGCATTTCATTATATAGATGAGGAGATGATGAAAAAATTGATAGTGGCCATGATCCGCCCCAGGTAAGAATATGCAGCAGTAGTGTGGTCCCCACACAGAAAGAAAGATATTAACAAGATTGAGAGAATACAAAGAACAGCAACCACGATGGTCCCCAGTCTGGCAGACCTGTCATACAAAGAGAGGCTGGAAAACATGGATTTGCCTTCCTTAGAGGAAAGGAGAATGAGGGGAGACATGACTGCAGTGTTCAGGACCATGGTGGGAGTGGATAAAATTGACAAAGAAGATCTGTTTGTATGGGATGGGAGAGCAACAAGAGGACACGGATTGAAATTGAAAAAGTCAAGCTGCTTGAAGGATATCAAGAAATATAGCTTTCCTTACAGAAGTATAGACTTATGGAATAGCCTGGACAAAGAGATCATCCAGTCTAGAAACTTAAATGAGTTTAAAGCTAAATTTGACTTACTGAGAAACAGCGACGGAAACCCACGAGCATAGCACATTCTGTGTATATCACAATTAGGTATATTAGGTAAATACATAAATATTTGGAACGACTTAGACGAAGAGGTGGTGCATGAGAAAAACATTCATGTGTGTAAATGTAGACTTGATAAATGTGGATTTGGAGACAACATGAACATTGCTCAATTCCTGTACTCTACAAATAGGTAAATACAATAGACAATTTCTAACCATAACCAGCAACAGGTCTAAGGGCTCCATGTGCAGTAAGTGTGGGGATGCACTGTCTCTTGATGTCTTGTACATGGTCCTTGGTTATGTGTGATGTGAGGGGAATGCTTGTGTTCATATTTACTGATGGTGAGAAGCGTGGTGGTAAATATGGCTGGGGCAATCGTCAACCTGTCCTTTCGACCCAAGTCTGCATAGTGTTGATGCAGCCTTGTTGCAGTGTGCAAGCTGTCTGTAATAAGTGTGGTTGTTATGGTGATGTCATCTGCATTTACGACAATGTTTCTGGATGGTTGGGGTGTGGAAATATCATGCATGTCTAGGATGAAGAGTGTGGTTAAGAGAAAGGAGCCCTGTGGAACTATCTATCTATTGCCAGACGCCTCAATCCCGTTTGGGGTGGCCACAAACAAATCGCCTCCACGTCGTCCTGTCCCCCGCCATTTCACTGCCCTGCTCCTAACTCACACCCCCCTCTCTCATATACCTCTCCACCCCATCCCCATCCCTCCATCTCATCCTCGGCCTCCCCCTCCCTCTTCCCCCCTCCACCTCACTCACATACACTCTCTTCATCAGTCTTTCACCCTCCATCCTCTCCACATGGCCAAACCACCTCAGTGTGTTCCTCATAACGCTTCCTATCACATCTACATCCACACCACAACGCTCCTTTATAACCTCATTCGTCAGCCTGTCTCTCCATGGACTCCACAGGCTCCTCTTAAATAACTCATTTCCACTGCTCTCACTCTTGACTTGTGTCCTTCCAACAATGTCCAAGCTTCACTTCCATACGTAAGAGGTGGTATCACAATACTGTCATGTAGTAACTTTTTCACTTCCATGCTCACTTCCCTGTTTCTTATCACTGCTTTCAAAGAACCAGCAACTCTTCCTCCCTGCTGTACCCTTTCAAACACTTCACCCTCCAAACCTCCATCCTTACTCATCACACTACCCAAGTACTTAAACGTACTCACATTTTCCAATTCGTCACCATCCAACCTCGCTGTACATTCACTGACTTCACCTCTCTCAAAGACCATCACTTTAATCTTCCCTACATTCACCTTTAGATTCCGTTTCTTACACACTCTCCCAAACACATCCACCAAGCCTTGCAGCTCTCCTTCGTCTTCACTCAACAACACAGTATCATCTGCAAACAACAGTACAGGGAGTTTCCAAACACTATCCTCTCTCACCAAGGCCACTCCAACATCCACTACCTGACCTTGTACCTCTTTTATTACCCCATCCATGAACAGGTTGAACAACCATGGAGACATGACACATCCCTGTTTCAACCCAATCTTCAAAGAGAAAAATTCACTTAGTTCACCATCCACACGCACTGCAGCCTTAGCACCATCATACATACTCTTCACAGCATTCAACAACTTTCCATCTACTCCATATATTCTTGATACTTTCCACAATCCTTGTCTATCCACCCTGTCATATGCTTTCTCCAAATCCATGAAAGCCGCATACAACTTCTTTCCCTTCTCTAGAAACTTTTCCACTAAAGATCTAAGAATGAATATCTGATCTACACAACCTCTACCCTTCCTAAAGCCCCCCTGTTCTTCTCCAACTAATTCCTCTGTTCTTTCTCTAACTCTGTCAATAAGTATCCTACCATACACTTTTCCTATTATACTAAGAAGACAAATGCCCCTATGATTACCACACACTTCTTTTTCCCCTTTTCTTTTGTACAAGGGAATAATTATACCTGACTTCCAATCCTCCGGGACTCTACCTTCCTCCCAAGCCAATCTGCACACTTTCCACATCCATTCTACTACTATCTCTCCCCCATGCTTCAGCATTTCACCACACACTCCATCAATTCCTGGGGCTTTCCCCATTTTGACTTTCTTCATTGCTTCCACAACTTCTATCCTACTGATTTCTTCCTGTCTTCTCACCTCCCTCCTTCTCCCAGCCATTCCCCAGCCACTTATACTCGCATTACTTCCATCCTGTATGTTCAACAATTCCTTAAAGTGTTCTCTCCATCTGCTCATTTTTTCTCCCTTCTCCACTAGTAATCTACCATTTTTATCTTTCACTCCCCTGCTAACCTCACTTCCACCCTGTCTTACTCTTTTCACCTCTTTCCAGAACATCTTCTTACAGTCCCTCCACTTTACACTCAAATTCCTTCCACATTCCTCATCCACTCTCTTCTTACTCTCTCCTACTAATCTTTTCCTCTCTCTTTCTTTCTACATACAACTCTCTCTTCCGCCTCTCAACTTCTTCCACGCCCCTATTTCTCATCCATTCATTGTATGCTTTCTTCTTTTGTGCCACAGCCTGTCTCACCTCTTCAGTCCACCACGTTGTTCCTTGCACCCCCCTGTCTTCTCTTCCTTCCACACACCACATCACATGCTGCACATATTTCTTCTGTAAATGTCCCGCACACACCTTCCACATCTTCCATCTGCTCCAATTCATATTTGCCCAATTGTTCCTCCACTTCTCTCTTTTACTCTGCCTTTTTCTCATCCTCTTGTAGCCTTTCCACTCTCCTTGCAACTACTCCTTCCTCTTGTCTTTCCCTTCTTCTATTCCTCCATCTTACTTGTATCCTAATTCTGGCCACCACCAAGTAGTGGTCAGAAAGTCCACTCCCCCAACCTCTATAAGCTCTTGCATCCTTTACACATCTTTACATCCTTTCATCCACACACACATAATCAATCATTGCCTTCCTTTCATTTAGTTCACCACCCACCCATCTCATCACTCGCCATGTATACCTGTGGATCATTTTATGCCTGAAGAGGGTATTGGCTATCACCAACCCCCTCCCAGCACAAATGTCCACTAACGCACTCCCATTCTCATCTATATCAGCAGGCACACCCCACTCACCAACTATTCCATCCACCTTCACATTCCCTTCTTTACCATTCATATCACCAATCAAAAACACTCTATCATTCCTTCCAAACTTTTCCATGCACACTTCCACATTTGTCCAGAACTCTTCTCTCACTCTGCTAGCAAGATCTTGTGTTGGCGCATACACACACACAATCGCCCACATTTGTATTCCAACTTTCAACTTTACCCACACAATCCTTGACCCAACTGATCCATACTGTCTTATACTCTTCTTCCATCTTTTACTCACAACTATACATACTCCTTCCTTTGCCCTCTCATTCTCACCTACTCCTGCACATATACCCCATTGATACTCCCATTCTCTCACACTTTCTCCTCTCCATTTTGTTTCAGTCATTCCACATACATCCACTTTTGCACCCTCAAGCACCTGAACAATCTCTCTTTGTGATGACTTGCTCTGGAATGTAACAAGTGTTTGTCTCCCAGACAAACAGTTGGCAAGCCAACATTTGGTGTTGTTCTCCATGTTGGTACTGTATTGTACATCCTAGTGATTAGTTTGCATTAGGAAATAGAACCAAAGGCTTTACTAATATCTATTGTTGTGAGAAGCGTGTAGTGTGTGGGTGTCACAGAGTTGATGGCATCTGATCTGATGCTTGTTGTGTAAGCTTAGTCAGTGATGTGTTTGTACAGTGTAGTGCTCTAAATCCATGTTGCGAAGGAGCATGGGGGACACAGGGTGTGACTTTGCCGAGTATGTGGTACTGTTACTTTGGATGGTTTACTAAGTACTGTTATGAGTCTGCACAAAGAAGGGGGAGTTTGGGTCTTGCCTGGTTTAAGCACAGTGATAAATGTTCCATATTTCCAATTACTGGGACAGCTACAGCATGCGTATGAGTAGCTGCTGATGTTTGTGAGGGCTAAATGCCTTGTGGTCAAAATGTTTCAGGTTCAAGCTGCTGATGCCATCCACCTCTATGCCTGAAGAGTTCTTTGTCTTATTGATAATGTTATATGTCTGTTCTGAAGTGAAGGGGGATGCACTGTGATCAAGTGGAGAGAACTGCCTATGCTGACATGGTTGTAATTCAGATGGTGCACATTGATGTTAAGCAACTATGTATGAATACTGATTCAGCAGTATGTTTGCTTATTCTTTGTAAAAAGGGAAATGTTGGATGTTGTAGATGACAGCATGTGTCTTGGAAGTGCATGTCTGTGATTTGGCAATACTGTCAGTACCGGGTATTTTGTAGGGCCGAGAGGAGTCTGTGGAGAGACTAAGTGTTGTTGCAAAGTCTTTCCAGTTG
Organism: Coenobita brevimanus; assembly: GCF_032717465.1. Classification (NCBI taxonomy): domain Eukaryota; kingdom Metazoa; phylum Arthropoda; class Malacostraca; order Decapoda; family Coenobitidae; genus Coenobita; species Coenobita brevimanus. Next base: position 51,700,839 of record NC_136959.1, on the reverse strand, counting down.
TCTGTTTTCTTTGCACTAATTTTGTTGCTGATCTCACTCTTAAATTCACATGTGTGTGTGTGTGTGTGTGTGTGTGTGTGTGTGTGTGTGCACACGTGCATGCGTGAGAGAGAGAGAGAGAGAGAGAGAGAGAGAGAGAGAGAGAGAGGCATAATCAATATGGTAACCTGAGGCAGTTTCAAATTCTATAATTTCTTGGCAACCTTCTGCCACAAGAACTGGTATAAGGATTGCAGCCATGAGAATGCCAAACACATTATTGGCATGAAACTAATATAAAATTTCATCCTGAGTGTAAGGCACTGCCATTCCAGCAGCATCCATTGTGGTCGTAAAGGAGGCATAGTATGCTGCTAGCACTTCATTCAATCAAAGGGAATGTTCAGGCTCATCAAGACTAGAGAAAAGGAAGTAATTCAGGTCCAAGCCAAGGGATGACTTGCAGCAAACTTGTAGATCAAACAGAATGACCTCTACTAGAACACCTTCCTCGCTGTACCTGCAGAACAATAAAAGATAGCTATTAAAAGATTATTATTCACTATGATATGTCACATACAGTAACTGCACATCATTGACTACAACTATGAAATGGGATCATTGTATGATTCTGTAAAGTGTCTTGGGCAAATTCAAGTTAACTACCTGAACTTATTCAGATGTTTTATGAATTATTTATTTCTTTGTCCACCAGATATGACAATCCATACATTTAGGCTAGGAGGCAAAATCAAAATTAGTTTACTAATGGCAAAAACACTGTAGGTACAAATAAGTATTCATCTACAGTACCTAAACGTACAGCCAGATGCCTTAAGCCTGGAGGTGGTGGCCACAAAAAGACCACCTCCATGTCTCCCTCTCTTCTGCCACCACACCACCCTCACTTATATACCTCTCCACCCCAACCCTCCACCTTATATTTGTCTTCCCCTCCCTCTCCTCCGCTACTCTCCTGTGTGCACATACACTCTCCATGTCAGTCTTTCCAGCACATTCACATTAACAACACAATTCCCCTTAACTTGCATATAACTCCTATGTAACTCCACAGGCTCCCCTCAAATAAATGATTTCCACTCCTCTTACTCTTGACTTAACTCCTTCCAACAAAATCCAAGTTTCACTTCCATACATCAGAGTGGGGATCACAATTCCATCATGCAATGACTTAATTATTTCCAGTCTCACTTCCCTATTCCTATCACTCCCATCAGTCTGCCTGGATCCTTCCTTCCCAGCTGCTGTACAATTTCTTGCACATGCTCTAAACTCTAGTCCTCACTCATAAGAATACCAAAATATCTGAAGGCACTCACATACTCTATTTCCTGACCACTGAGCTTAACTATGCATTTTGTAATTTTAGTTCTCTCAAAGACCATAATTTTACTCTTTGGTAAATCCAATTTCAAATTTTGTTTCTTACACACAGCTATGTTGCCTAAGAGCAGAGTTTACTGACTAATGCAGATATAAGACAATGATGTTAAACTCAATGTAATGAATATGTTGTAACTATGCACTACAGATATGTTTCCTAATGGCTAGCCTACTTTATACAAGTAGCAAAAACACATAAGTGTGACATTAAAGAGGCTTAAAGCACTGCATAAGCAGGAAATATGTACAGAATCATGCACCTGGCATACTTTTCCATGCAACTAGGACGGTGTTTCTGCTACAAGTGCAATGAGAATACATGCATACTTAGCTAGTGCATACCAAGTGGCTGTACATACCAGGGTACTCTTAATAAAAAGCACTAAAAAAAATTCTGTTCATTCCATATATTTTCAGCAACCTTCCACATTCGCTGTCTGTCTACTGTCCTATGCTTCTCTAGATCCATGAAGGCAGCATATAATGTCTATCTCTTCTGCACTGTTTATACTTTTCTACTACAAACTTCAGAGAATACCTGATTCACACACCCCCTTCCCTTCTTAAAAACCCCTTGCTTCTCTCCAACTAATTTCTCAGTTCTCTTTCTAATTCTGTCAACAAATATCCCACATCTATCCTTCCCACTATACTGGGACAGCAAAATAATACCCCAGCGACTGCCACACAAGTCTCTTTCCCCTTTCTGTAAGGGATTCTTTGTCCTCTGGCACTTTACCCTCCTCTCATGCCAATCTGCACACTTTCCAGATCCCTCAATTTTAACATTTTGCCACACACTTCCTGGTGCTTTCCTCACTCTGACTTTTGTTCATTGTCTCACACTTTCATCTTACTCATCCCTTCCCCAATTCATGTTTCTTTTCTTCCCTAGCCATTCCCAACCATTTATACAAGCCTATTTTAATTTCCTACATTCAACTGCTCATTAAAATATCTACTCTCTTCAATGGATCAATCTCTCTCTTTCTCTGCTCCACCAGCATTATACTATTTTTATCTTTCACCCTCTGCTACCTCCCATACTAGCATGCCTTCCCAAACACTATTACATTCCCTCCATTTTATACTAAGGATTTTTCCAAACTCCTCATCTATTCTTTTCTTACTTTCCCCCACACGTCTCTCCACCTCTCTCCTCTTCTCAACATACAGTTCTCCACATCCTCAATCCCTCTACTTCCCATCAGGTAACTGTATGATTCCTTCTCTTCTACAGCTTGTTTCAACTCCACACTGTTAATTTTACCTCTTACCTCTACTCCTAATCTAATAACCACCTCACATCCTGGATTTTTTTTTTTCTTTAACACCTTCCTCACACCCATTAGCTACTCTGCCTACTCTGACTCATAAGTGTCCAGTCACTTCATTTTTGTACTCCACCCTTTGGTGCTAATGAGGAGCCTACATGTGGTGGCTTTGTGCATCCTGGGTGGGCAGCTGCAGTGTCCAGCCAGAAGCCAAACCTTCTAATATTTCCCTGCATCTTGCCATGGGGAAAGACCATGGTCTGACACTGGTGAGGCGCTGTCTACCACAAGGAGGTACCGGTTCCCTACACAGTATACTGTACGGCACCCACAGCAGAGCTTCATAGAAACAGTAGCTTACCTTTGGTCAACAGGTATCCTTATCCAGACAGACCGGGGTTAAGCAATGACATAAACAACTCCACTTTTTTCTTCCTCCTACAGCCCTTCTACTCTCTTTGCAACAACTAATTCCTTTTATCTTCCTTTACCTCCATTCATCCATCACCTCTGCACATTTATTCTTAGCCATCCATCCATCCATCACCCAATCCTACATTGTCCCATGAGAAGCGTAGGAGCCCGGGGCTAGGCAAGTTGGTCCTGACATTTAAGATGAGAGTGACCAGCCTCACTCATCCCTGAGTGGCATAACATGAGCAATAAACCCCAACCACCCATTGGATATAAACCTTCACCAGCTCAATCTGACTGGAGCACCATAATTACCCACTAAACCATCAGGCGCCATATTTTGGTTATATGGTTACCACTCAGCGTAGTAAATGGTTTCCTGGTGTACAGGAAGCCATTTGGCTCGTCACTCAGTGTAGAGTCACCCATAGGCAGAAGGAGGAGGAGAGAATGACAGAAAGAAAGGCAGAAGAGGGAGTGTAAAGTCACCCACAGGCAGAAGGATGAGGACAGAATAAAGTAAGGAAAGACAGAAGAGGTAGAAAGTAATTAAGGAAGGAGGAGAGAAATGGAGATATGAATTCCCCGAGCTAGGCATCAAAGGCCATATAGCCCTGCTAGGTTACAAGAGGGGTCTACCCCTCCCGGCCACAGTAGACTCTGGGAGAGGCTTGAACTTGTTACCCCCCAGCCACAAGCTTGATGCTCTACCACTGAGCTACCAGACCCCCAGAAGGAGGAGAGGAAAGGGCAAACACCTGAGAGCAGCACTACATTGAGTGAGTGGATGGTGACACTACTACATAATGATAAGACAAGCCACTCCCCAGTCTCCTATACATTCAAGTTTCAAATATAAATCTTCACATTCAGTCATCCATATACAATTAATCAATTGCTGCTTTATGTTCAGCCACCTTGCCTCCCGACCTTCCCATCTTTCTGTGTATATCTGTTATTCAATTTCTGCCGATAGAATGTACTAGCTATTACCAAGCCCTTCCTAGTACAAATGCCTGCTTCAGTGGGTTTGTTCCATTTGTCAACCACTTGACCTATCCTTGCATTCCCCACAGTACAATTTAGATCTCAAATCAAGAACACTCTCACTACTATCTAAAATCTCCAAGTATGCTTCAGCATTCTCCTAGAGCTTTGTTTGTACAATGAATAAATATTAATGCTAACCTGAACATCACGTTGTTTACAGAGCAGTCTCCATGGCAAACAACATCAAATTTGGAACTCCTTGATATGAGGTTCTCCACAGTCACCATTGCCTTTGGAGCAATGTCCTTAAACCATTCAGCAGCACCATGATCACCAACACCCTCTGCTAGGCAAGCTGTGGTCATAAGCGAACCTGTGATGAGACTGTTGTAATCCTTCCGCATCTTTTCAGAGTAATTGAACCATTGCCAGGTAAGAAATTCGAATTTGTCAGATAGTCCCTTCTGATTCAGTTTTCTCTGTAGCAGCTGTGATGCAGCATGAAGTCTTGCAAGCTCCTCCATTACCAGTGCTGCATGATTTTTATCCAGTCCCTTTTTTCTGTCATACATTCTGAAGCCTTTGGGTTGTAAATCTTCTAAAACCACTTGATTATGCCCCTTCTTCCAAGCAGAGTTAAAACACTGAGGAATCCTCAGAGTCTTCAATCCAATGGCAGAAAGTTCTACATTCAGTAAAGGTAATAATTCAGTGTAAAATCTTCCCTCTTTATTAAATGTCATTAAATCAAATCCTGAAGGTTGTTTATTTTCTCTATATGGCATAAGTTTGACAAAATATGTCACCTCTTCCTCTACTGCTGCTTTTGAGTATGTGACTTGGACTGTGCTGATGGCACTGGCAAAATTGTCACCTTTCTTGGTGGAATCTTCTGAGTTCCAGCGTACCAAAACAGCATCAGCTCCTTTGTCTAACTTCACAGCATCCTGAATATACACCTCATCTACAACATTGTGAGACATTTCCACTTGAAACCCAGATGCACGGAGGATCACGATAATCTGCAAGAAAATAATTTTTATCACAAGTTGTTATCTCATCTGTAGTGGTAGTACAGTATTTCAATAGCAACATCTGTCTATTAAGTGCGCTGATCATACTTGCCTTTCTTTGCTACGGACAGTCTTCATGATGTGACACAGCCTATTACATAAACAAAACTACAAAATTTAGTACAGTATATTCAGTTCAGTATTTCATCATGCAGTACTTTGACCAGAATTTTACATGTCCAGTACTACAGACACTAGTAGGGAAAAGCAAAGATATGGTTAACAAAATTCACATTCAAAATGTCACCCACTACAACCTCCATTTCATCTGCTTTCCTTTCCACAATAAAACCAATTAAACCCTTTCTGCCAGACTTATCAGCTGAAAGTGGAACAATTACAGTAATCCCTCCAATATCCGACGTAATAGAGCCATAGGCAGGTCCGGATACTGGTCCTGTCCGGATATTGGGCCCCAGCTTATGGACTTGTACTTATGGACCCTAACTCAGAGAAACACCTATACAACTCCCTCTGGACATGCATAGCACCTATTTAAGACCCAAATCACACCAATAAAGCACATAAATGACTGAAATAAATGCAAAAGAAGCATAAAATGAGGGTTTAGAAGTAGGTTCATACAATATAAAACATTCTGGTTACTGGCTCCTGGACTGGTACTTATGGACCCTAACCTAGCCTAACTCAGCAAAACACCTTCCTACTGCACATGCATAGCTCCTAACACCCTATTCACACCAATAAAGGACATTAAAGAGTGAAATGAGGTGTTTGAGGTAAGTATAGTATGGAAAAAGTACAGTATGAAACATTCTGCCTACTTACAGCAAGTCCATGTCCACCTCGATGAATAACCGCCTCCTCTCGGACTCTGACAGTAAGAAGGATTTCCTGGAGCACTTCCAGAACACTGTTCATGAAGTCTTGCACTGAACCTAGTCAATCGCACTCAGAAGTCGTTCTCTTCACAGTGCGCACTCTTGTCTAACTAATGCTCCATTGTAACTTACTAAGTGTTGCACTCTGCACTTTAACTTTTCCCATTCTTCTAATAATTTTCTAAAGCAAAAACAAACAAGTCTATTTACGTTAGATTTTGTTCCAAATTAGTCTTTTCACTCACAACTGTAAATCATTAACACAACACACTATTTCTTTTCACTGCACAACAGTGTAAATTCCCGTGTGGTCTAGTGGAGAAGTTCTTGCTGTTTATTCACTGTCAGAGTCCGAGAGTAACACTGGCAGGTGACCTAGGGGTGCGTCGCTGGGTTGTGGTGATGGTGTACCCACTGCAGACGACTGTGAAGACAGACGCAAACTCACGTCGAGCGGTGACTCCACCGTGGCTGATGTGCTGGGCTGTGGCTCGGAGCATGAGGGCCTGTCTTGGGAAGGCAATGGAGTGGAGCCAGGGCTGGGCACAGCGGGGGTCACGGGCCTGAAAAAACTGTCAATGGTTGATTGGCGCAATAACTGACAATTCTCATGATTGATGATGCTCTGCCTGAAAGCACGCACTTCCTCCCCAAGTCCCAAGGGCCCCATCTCCCTGTCGCAGTACGGGTGTTCCAGGTAGTCAAGGACGAACTCTAGGTGTTCCCGGAGTGAGCTCAGCTTGGGGATGGCTGGAGTAGTGTCCTGCTGAGAGGAGTCCGCATCATCGTCGCCTTCCTCGTCGGAATCTTCAAGCTCGGTACTGACACCTGCAACTGAAGACGCGATCTCGATATCAGACAATGTCTGATACCCAGGATCGCCCTCGTCATCATCCAACCACTCACGAACATCGTCCACACCAACATCGTCGCCGTGCATACGTAGCCGTGCATGGAAGTCATCCACGTCAAACCCCAGAAAATCGTACTCCACATCCGTTCCGAGAAGCAGACAAGACCAACCATTTTCCAGAGTCTTCGCAGAGACTTCCTTCCAAGCACTAGCCCAATTCTACAGTGCAGACTTGATGTTGTAGCGGTGAAGGTTTTCCAAAGTCGGCTGGCCTCGTGTGTCCCGTCCCTCCCTGCACTCGTCCTCGTCCTTGAGAACAACCATCACCTCGTCCAGGAACTTCCGTCAGTATAGGCGCTTTGTTGCCACGATCACTCCTTGGTCCATTGGTTGGATGAGAGCAGTCGTATTAGGTGGCAGAAACATGCACCTAAACCGGCCATTCTCGGCCACCAAGTCCTTGTCGCATGGGTGGGCAGGTGCACTGTCGAGGAGAAGGAGGGCCTTTACCTGGTCGCGTGGGATTCCCAGTGTCTCCGTTTGGTAATTGATGGCCTCCTTGACGAAGTGGCGGTGGGACCAGTCTTTGAAGATCACGGCTATAAACCATGCCTTCAAAGAATGGTACCAGACGACAGGAAGAACATCCATCATCCCACGTAGACACCGAGGCTGCTTTGCACAGCCAACAACAGCGGGCTTAAGCTGGTGCATGCCGTTAGCATTGGCACAACACAAAGCAGATATCCGTTCCTTGGAGAGCCTGCGGCCAGGTACACACTTCTCTGTCTCCTCGGCTAGAGTGTTTGTTGGCAAAGAGCGATAGAATAAACCAGTTTCGTCAGCGTTGTAGACTTGACCGAGAGTGAGGCCCTTCCTGACGATCAAGCCCTTCACCTTGTGCCGAAACTCGTCAACTCCATCCTCGTTAGCGTCCAAAGCTTCGCCATGAGCTTTACGGTTGGTAAGGCCATGCCGTAACTTGAACGCAAAGAGCCAACCCTCGGATGCCTTGAAGCCTAGGGTGTCGTGAAGCCTGGCGAACTTCTCAGCAGCAGCCTTCAGCTCCGTTCCACGTACCAACACACCAGCAGCACGTTGCTGTCGATACCAAATCAACGTGGAGCGGTCGATTTCAGCAAACTTGGGAGTAAACATCACCTTCCTCTCCACGTTGTGTTTGCTTCTCGACGAGAAGTCAGCCGTGCACTGCATGAGTTTGTCTCGGGATCTCTTAATATCGAACAAAGTAGATCGGGCCAGGTTCAACTCGCGGAGGATGCGGGAAGAAGACCACCGCGCATCTACTTTTTCCAATATCTCCCGTTTCTTCTCCAGAGTCAACACCATTCTCTTCCTTTTCTCAGGTGGCGAGGCCATCATCACACACACTAAGAGGAGGCCCGAGAGCAGCAGGAGTGCCTGTAGCAGGTAAGGCACCACCACAAAAGAGAGTACGTGGGCAGCCATAACAACAAGCGTGCACTCGCGGCGAGAGACAGGCAGAAAGTGGGGAGGATGCAGCGGCGCTCTATCGGACGTCAGAGGAATGACGCGCCACAACAATGCTCTCCCGCGCCGCATGCGGCAAGTTCAAATTACGGGTGGGATTTTTTTTTTTTTTTTTTTTTTTTTTTTTTTTTTTGCGGTTTTCGGACCATTTTGGGAATGTTGGATCCCGGGACGATTATGTCCGGTTAGTGGGGATGTTCGGATATTGGGCGTTCGGATATTAGAGGGATTACTGTATCTCAAATAAGATTTCCCCCCCTTACTTCCCTTTCTCTTTCCCCCTGTAGCACCCTAGCTACAGTATATTGGGTGTCCCATGAAAGACGTGAAAAACAGGAGGCGATTCTTGGTTGAACTTTGAGTAATAAATGTTTCATCAGTGTAAGTCCAATTTTCAACCAATAAGGAGTTAAAACTGCTCATGACCTACTAAGAGAAAATGTTTTTCACAGCTCAATCATCAGGTCATTATAGTCGTGGCGCATGACTCTGAGGTTGTTATTATCGTGCGTCTGGCAACCTACCATTCAAAAGTGCGTCTGATTTCGTGTATAACATGAGAAGCATGTGATTCGTGTATAATATGTTCGTGTATAATATATTTGTGCATAATAATATCATTCGTGTATAATATGACATGAAATCGGACGCACTTTTGAATGGTAGGTTGCCAGGGTACGATAATGACAACCTCAGAGTCGCGCGCCGCGACTATAGTAACTGTAGCTCCATTATGGTTGAGAAATGAACCCATACTAATATACCAGTAACGTTTAAAAATCAAAATTTGCCCAAGAATAACCTTCTGAAGCTCCTCACACATCCCGGTACAGTACATGCAAATGCTGTCTCTGCTGATATCTGACAAGGATCCACATTGGGCTAAAACCTCTATACCGTATCCTCACGATAAACACAATTTCAATATTTAGGTTTAAGACTGGGATTAAGCAACAACAACAATAACAACAGGGTGGTGAAACAAAAAACACAATGTTTAAACCTCCACATGATATCCAGCACAATCAGTTTCACTTCTCACCAAGTTCTTCTTTAAATTTATATCATAAGGAGTTTGTTAAATTATGGTTCTGATCCTAGGTTGATTTTGTTGCTGATCAATTCCAGTCTCAAGCAGACCCATCAACCACAGGCAAGCAACTACCCCAGCTGGGCTGTAGGACGTGCAGTGAATGTTAACAGTGCCTCACTGTGATGGAGCACCAGGAAAAGTATGCAGGTTTGGTTCCTGGGTGAATGCTGCATTTGCATCTCTATCCAGTTAACAGGGACACCAAAGTAAGCTCCACTTCATCCCACACTCTGGTTACATGGTTACCACCCGGCAATGTAAATGGTTTCCTGTGTTACAGGAAACCATTAGACTTGTCACAAAGCGTAGAACCACCTGAAGTGAAAAGAAGGGTAATAAGAAGTGACAGGAAAGAAAGGGAGAGGTAAGAGGAAAGGACGGCAGACATAGAAACAGAATGATAAAGATGAAAGAAGAAGTGGGCAGCATTACATCAAGTGAGTGGATGCTTGTCGCTGCCACCTATTAAAACATAAGGACACTGCTTATATAAAGTACAGTCTAATATTACCCCTCCTTTATGACTTAACAGTGCTGAATAGTCTTAGTTTCAATTATTCAAAGGACTTCAATCATATTCATATTTTTCACTTGATATTGCTGTCATGAACTGACAGCTACAATCTGAACTGCCCACTGTAAATATTGTACTCATACTCTTCAACACACAGTAGTATGCCATTTCCTACTTTTACTGAGGGGGATGTAGGGGTCTGAATCAATTCTGAGGCAGATCCAGTGGAGTGAGAGATGGGAGTAGGGAAGAGGGACTGGGGATCATAAACTGTTCTCCACTTCCACCAGCACTACACCAAGTCTGAAATTTTACATTTCATGTTATAAAGCATATTCATTTAAAGTAACCAGTTTGTTTAATATTGTAACTGATACTAACATCAGGTGTTCAGTATTTACTTTAATGCAAAGGGAAAAGTGAAGAATCATTTCTTTTTTTTCTTTTATGTACTGAGGTGTCTTATATGTGCTCTATTCAAACTATCTATCACACAACAACTGAGGGTCTCTTGACAGCTAGTCATTGTATTAAACTAATGGAAAGGGAAAAGTAAGCATCATTTTTTTTCTTTTATACACTGAGGTGCCTTACATGTGCTCTACTCAAACTACCTATCATACGTAACAATTGTGAGTCTCGGCACAGCTAGTCGTTCTTTGCTCTTGTAACACTAGCTATGTCATATAATAGTTTCAGGCATTAGTCAGACAAACTACTGTATACCAGATTAAATTCCTGTGTCAAAAGTTTCATCCCCACACCATATAGAGGCATACAGTACAGTACTTGTCAGACTGATATTAATATACAGTACTGTAAGCTTGCCTATAATGTGACTAACTGGTTGACATCAAGAACAGTGTTATGGAAATCCCATGGGAAAAACAGCTAATGGATTACATCCTCCTTAGAGTCATCCTTGATGACCTCTCAAGCCTGTCATAACTCTCAAACTGGCCTTAAATGTGCCAGATAATGATAAACACAGTGGAAAATATACTGTACCGCAACTAACCAGAAGAGTAAAGGTACGTCATCACCCAGACCAATTCATAACTCCACACCACCACCCAAACAAACACCACCACCTGAACCACCATCCCACTCCAGTGAGCCTCAGCATCTATGTGGCCCATGCTGTCTGTTGCCCCAAGGCCACTCCCACAGCTACTGGCCATGGCTGGTGTACAGTACAATGGGTCCCAGGTCACATGCCTGGATTTGGTACTGGGTGGGTGGGCAAGGCCTGTGGTCTGTCTGTCTGACTTATGAGAAAAATGAGAAGAGATATAATAATAGCATGCCTGTGGAAATGAAATTACCCAAGGGGTTCAGGGGTCATTTTGTTTATAAAGGCTCCGACATGCTTGCATGTGTTGGCCTTGCTCACCTAATGGTGGCTCTCCATGCTGCTCGAGCTCTGGCAGCCTCCCAATTCAGTTCATTATCTCAGAAGTCACACTCTACGATCTCAATCTGCCTCTCGCAGCTCCACCACCAATCTTCATGCTTCTTACTTTTTCTCCCAATTGTCACACCTGCTCCTCTCCACATGCCAAACCATCTCAACCTACTACTCCTCATCACAACACCAATAGCTACACTCAACTCCTCAGTCATAAACCTAGCCCCCCCAGGCTTGGTATTCACGGATGCACGAAGACCATAACGCATTACATTCCTAACACATGCTGCCTACAGAGGTCCCTGAGCATTGAGGGAGAGCCCTCGCAATGTCAGGAGAGGCAACAGTTCCCTGTTCTTCCAACCACTCCTCACTCTAGCCACAGTGAGGAGTGATTGGAGAATGGCAACATGGAATGTGGGTAATTTGCAGGGTAGAGCAGAGGAAGCAGTAGAGACTATGAGTAGGAAATGTTTGGATGTCGGATATGTACAGGAGGTCAAGTTTAAGGGAGGGTCAGTTAGGAAGATTGCTAGGAGAGATTGCAGGTATAATATATTTTGGCAGGGAAGTGTAGATGGATATTGTGGAGTGGGTGTGCTGGTTGAGGAAAAATGGCTGAACTGCATCATGAATGTAATGAGAGTGAATGAAATGATTAAAGCAGTGGAAATACTGTTTGGTAAATCATGATTTCAGTTATATTGGCATATGCTCCATAGGTTGGCTTGGATGATAAAGAAAAAGAGATTCTGGGATGACTTCATCATGTGGTTGATGGTATGGGAGATGAGGAGATTGTAGATATGGGTGGGGACTTAAAAGGTCATGTGAGTGAAGTAGTTCAAGGATATGAAGGGATACATAGGGAATGCGCAAACAGTATGAGGAATGCAGAAGGGGAAAGGATGCTCAAATTTGGGGAGGCAATGAACATGGTTGTGTGAAACATGCATTTTAGGAAGAGAGAGAGAGAGAAAGTAGGTTGATTACATATCAGTTTGGGGGAAATAGTAGCCAGATTGGCTATTTCTTGGTCAGGAGGGCTGATAGGAGGTTGGTGAAGGATGTTTAGGTTACAGGGAGTGGAGAGTGCATGCAGCAACACACATTTCTGATAGGTGACAAGTGGTGAAAAAGAGGACCTATGCACCCAAAAGGAAAATAAAGAAGCTGAAAACCAAGTAGCAAGGGATGCCTTCTATAGTGGGATGAGTAGAGTGGAGGCTGAACAGGGAGCTGTTGACAGAAGTGTTAATGAACAGTAGAGAGCTTTCAAGATCAATCTCTTAAGAGTTACCACCAGTAATTCATTGTATGGATGGACAAGGGGCCCCCCCAAGACATAAGGTAACATGGTGGTGGGATGAGGAGGTAGAAACTGCAGTTAAGAAAAAAAGAAGGCTTTTCCAGGAATGGAAAAGGGGTGGTAACAGAGGTGAATACTTGGCTACTAAGTGTAGGACTAGAAAGGAGGTATTCAGGGCAAAATCTGAGCCACAGAGACTTTTACTGGATAACCTAAATAGTGCTAAAAGGAATAATTTAGTATTTAAGGTGACAATTCTGATGAAGAGGGAATCCAAGGATATCACAGATGAGCAGTGTGCGATGAATGACGAAAGAATAGTAGTTAGTGGTGGATAGTGAGGATATTATGGATGCTTGGAGGGAGTATTATAACCATCTGCTGAATGAGGAGTTTGACTGGAACAAGGAAGATTTGGAGACAGCAAATCCAATGTTTGGCCCTTGGCCTTTGCTTGATGCTGATAACAAAAGCAGGGCAATTGGCAGGATGCAGTTGGAGATGGCAGCAGGTGTATCTAGGTTGACTACTGAGATGTTGAAGGCCTTCAGAGATACAGGAGTTGGTATACTGTAGTTATTAATTTTATTAACTCTGTTATATATGAGTGAATTGTTTCAAGTGACTGGTTGAAGAGTGTAATTATAAATGTGTCTAAGGGGAAAAGAGATGCCCTGGAAAGAGGAAACTTTTGAACCAGATAATGAAAGTAGAGTCCGGGATGACGTGATAAGGGAAAGTGATCACTGATGAGATGCAGTTTGGGTTTAAGCCAGGAATGGGATCATTGAAATGATATTCATTGTCCGACAGTTTTAGGAAAAATATATAGGGAGAGAAAGAGCAGCACTTTTTTTTTGTTGATGTGGAGAAGGTACTCAACAGAGTTCCCAGGCAGGTGGAGAAGTGGGCAAAGAGAAAGGCGGGAATTAAGGAGTGGTTGGTTAGGGTGGTTACAGCAATGTACTGTACAAGGATGCTCACATCCAGGTGAGAGTGAACAGAGGTATGAGTGATGATTTTTTGTGAATGGTTGGTGGTGCGCATCAGGAGTAAATTTTGACTCCCTCATTGTTTATCATAGTGCTTCAAGCTCTCTCATGTGACTTCAGAACTGGACTCCCACGGGAAATGTTGTATGCCGATGACTTGGTGTTGATCACGGAGAATAACGGGATGGTAGCCAAGGAAAGATTTAGGAAGTGGAGATATTTAATGGAGGTACAAAGGTTTGAGACTAAATATGGATTAAACAAAAGAAATGATACCATATCTGGAGTTGGTTGTAATAACAAAGTAAAGAGGGAGTGTGGCCATGTGCAGTTGTGGGAAGTAACTCCATCTTGTGCAGTGTTTGTGATAAGTGGATGTATAAGAGATGTCGGTATTAGAGGTACGCTGTGAAATAGAGTAATGCTGATTTCGTATGTGCAGTGTTGGAGAAGAGCATGTAGAGGTAGGAAAAGGTTTGACCTTGTTGGAGAATCTCTTGGGTGTGTTGAGGAGTTTTGTTAGTTGGGGATATGATATGTGCTATAAGTGGGTCTGGAGCTGGCTCAGTGACAAGAGGAAGGAGTGGTTGGAAGATGTTCAGGGAGCTGTTGTGTCTCCAGACACTGAGAGTGCTTTTCCTCTAAGCTAAGAGGCCCTTGTATGCAGCATGTGTTAGGAGTGTAATGCTGTACGGTAGTGAGACCTGGGCACAGAAGAGGATATTTGTAGGCTTAACCATAGAGATGATGATGATTAGATGCATATGTAGTGCATACTTGAATGAGAGGCCTGGGGGGTTTGGGCTGCAAGTGAAGAGTTAAGAAGAAGGATGGAACTTGAATGTATTAGTGTTGTGATAAGTAGGGGTAGATTGTGATGCCATGGGCACATGGAAAGGATGAAGGATGACAACTGGGTGCAGAGGGTGAGAGATGCAAATGCTGAAGGTAGTTGCAAGAGGTAGACCAAAAATGACACATGATGAGGTCATAGACTGTGACCTCTGGGATGTGGAACTGAATAAAGAGGCTACTAGACACTACGAAGGATGGAGAGCTGCCATTAGGTTACCAAGGGTAATGCATGCCAGCATGTTGGAGTCACTGTAAATGATAAAAAAAAAATGATTCCTTAGCTTCTTGATATACAGCAAGCCAATTGTTATGTCACTATATAAAATAAACTTTATGCAGCACTGCATTGTGTGGATGATGGTCACCCACCGCTATCACATTTATGGTATATACCATACTGTCAGTTCACCTATAACATGTACACAATTGTTTAGTTTCCAAAAGTTAGCCACAGTGCAGTTAGATCCACTATAACATGGGATGCAGGCTCAAATATAGTATCATTTGCACTGAATCGTATCCTTTATAAAGGCTCCAACATGCTTGCATATGTTGGTCTTGGACACTTAATGGTGGCTCTCCATCCTGCCTGATCTCTGGCAGCCTCTCTATTCAGTCCCATATACGTCACACTCTATGACCTCATTCAAGGTCTTTTTGGTCTGCCTCTTGCAGTCCTACCCCCACTGATCGCACTTCTCACCTTCCGCACCCAATTGTCATCCTCCATCCTCTCAACATGCTCAAACCATCTGTCTACCCTTTCTCATCGCAACACCAATACATTCCAGTCCCATCCTTCTCTCATCACATGTAATCCTGGCCTCCCAGGTCTTGTATTCATGGATTCACTACACATCCATCTAATCACTGTCATATCTGTACATCTGAGCTTATGAATATCCCTTACTGCCCAGATCTCACTACCACACAGCATTATGGTACATTCCTGGGACATGCCACATCCCTTGGCACAGAAAACCCTCTCAATGTTAGGAGAGGCAACAGTTCCCTGAGCTTCCTCCAACCACTCCTTACCCTACTCACACCTCCAGCACATTACATGTCCTCCATATAACAAAACTCCTCACACTCAAGAGACTCTTCAGTAAGATCAATCCCTTCAAGTCTGACAATCATCATGTGCTCTCCCCAACACATTACACACACAAAATCAACACTACCTTACAATCTGCCTCTAATAAAACTACATTCCTTATGACCCACTCATCACAAACACTGTGCAAGATGGAGTTGCTTCCCACATCCTTGTGGTAAACTGCCCATGACCACACTCCTTCTGCTTTGACAATACTGCCACCAGCCCTAAATATTATCACTTTTGTTTTATCCATATTTACTCTCAAACCCTTGTAAGCCATTGTTTCTCCATTTCCAAAATCTTTCCTCTGCCTCCCTTTCATTCTCTACAATCAATGCCAAATCATCAGCATACATCTCCAAAGGAATTCTATTTCTGACGTCACATGAGAGAGGCTCAAGCACCATGATAAACAATAAGAGGCTCAAGATTGACCCCTGATGCATGCCAACATTCACAGAAAACTCATCCCTCAAATATCCATTCACTCTCACTTGGGTGTTGGCACCCACATACATATCGGGTAGCTATAACCAATTTAACCAGCCACTCCTCAATCCCAAGCTTTCTCACTGCACACTTTAGCATCTCCTAGGGACTCTCCAACAGCCTTCTCCAGATCAACAAATTACAGTTCCCTTTTCTTTCCTATACATTTTTCCTGAAGTTGCCAGACAGTATGTCTTCCGTGGTCCCTTTTGCCTGTCATAAACCCAAGCTGCATCTCATCAGTATTCACTCTTTCCCTTACCATATCTTACCCTTCCTGCATCATTCTTCACTCACTATGCATTCATGATATAGCTGCTGTGTAGGTCTATCTGTTTTCTCTCATCACCTGTATAACCACCTTACATACCACATTATTCCTTTAAACACTATTTAGACTATCCAATCTCTCAAGGCTTGGTGGAGGAGTTTGGGAGAGTGTGTAAGAAACGGAATCTAAAGGTGAATGTAGGGAAGAGTAAAGTGATGGTCTTTGAGATAGGTGAAGTCAGTGAATGTACAGCGAGGTTGGAAGATGAGGAATTGGAAAATGTGAGTACGTTTAAGTACTTGGGTAGTGTGATGAGTAAGGATGGAGGTTTGGAGGGTGAAGTGCTTGAAAGGGTACAGCAGGGAAGAAAGGTTGCTGGTTCTTTGAAAGCAGTGATAAGAAACAGGGAAGTGAGCATGGAAGTGAAAAAGTTACTACATGACAGTATTGTGATACCAACTCTAACATACGGTACGGAAGTGAAGCTTGGACGTTGTTGGAAGGACACAAGAGTGAGAGCAGTGGAAATGAGTTATTTAAGAGGAGCCTGTGGAGTCACATGGAGAGACTGGCTGACGAATGAGGATATAAAGAAGCGTTGTGGTGTGGATGTGGATGTGATAGGAAGTGTTATGAGGAACACACTGAGGTGGTCTGGCCATGTGGAGAGGATGGAGGGTGAAAGACTGACGAAGAGAGTGTATGTGAGTGAGGTGGAGGAGGGAGGAGGGAGGGGGAGGCCGAGGATGAGATGGAGGGATGGGGTGGAGAGGTATATGAGAGAGGGGGGTGTGAGTTGGGAGCAGGGCAGTGAAATGGCAGGGGACAGGGCGACTTGGAGGCGATTTGTTTGTGGCCACCCCAAATGGGATTGAGGCGTCTGGCAATAGAATCTCTCATCACCTGTATAACCACCTTACATACCACATTATTCCTTTACACACTATTTAGGCTATCCAATATGTCTTGGAGATTCAGATTTTCCCCTGTATACCTCCCTTCTGGCCCTATGCATTGGGGTCAAGTATTTCTTTCTGTTACCATCCCTTTTCCATTCTCAGAAAATTCTTTTTCCTTCAGCATGTCATGTCTCCATGGTTGTTCAATCTGTACATGGATGGGGTAATAAAAGAGGTACAAGGTAGGGTAGTGGATGTTGGAGTGGCCCTGGTGAGAAAGGATAGTGTTTGGAAACTCCCTGTACTGTTGTTTGCAGATGATACTGTGTTGTTGAGTGAAGACGAAGGGGAGCTGCAAGGCTTGGTGGATGAGTTTGGGAGAGTGTGTAAGAAACGGAATCTAAAGGTAAATGTAGGGAAGAGTAAAGTGATGGTCTTTGAGAGAGGTGAAGTCAGTGAATGTACAGCGAGGTTGGATGGTGAGGAATTGGAAAATGTGAGTACGTTTAAGTACTTGGGTAGTGTGATGAGTAAGGATGGAGGTTTGGAGGATGAAGTGCTTGAAAGGGTACAGCAGGGAAGAAAGGTTGCTGGTTCTTTGAAAGCAGTGATAAGAAACAGGAAAGTGAGCATGGAAGTGAAAAAGTTACTACATGACAGTATTGTGATACCAACTCTAACGTATGGAAGTGAGGCTTGGACGTTGTTGGAAGGACACAAGTCAAGAGTGAGAGCAGCAGTGGAAATGAGTTATATAAGAGGAGCCTGTGGAGTCACATGGAGAGACAGGCTGACGAATGAGGATATAAAGGAGCGTTGTGGTGTGGATGTGGATGTGGGAAGCGTTATGAGGAACACACTGAGGTGGTTTGGCCACGTGGAGAGGATGGAGGGTGAAAGACTGACGAAGAGAGTGTATGTGAGTGAGGTGGAGGGGGGAAGAGGGAGGGGGAGGCTGAGGATGAGATGGAGGGATGGGGTGGAGAGGTATATGAGAGAGGGGGGTGTGAGTTGGGAGCAGGGCAGTGAAATGGCAGGGGACGGGGTGACTTGGAGGCGATTTGTTTGTGGCCACCCCAAACGGGATTGAGGCATCTGGCAATGGATAGATAGATGTTCTACACCCTCATCCTAAAATCACATTACCTTATGTCTTGATGGACCTCTTGTCCATCCACCAACTGAATCAGTAATTTTTATGAGACTGTTCTTGAGAGCATTGTACAGTACTGTTCATTTATGCTTTTCCAAGGCTCCCTGTTCAGCCACCACTCTACTCATCTCCCTGTAGAAGGCATAGCTTGCTGGTTGGTCTCTGAACTACCGGTACAGTACTATGTTTTCCTCCTGGGTATATTAATCCTTCTCTTCACTACCTGATTATTTAATAGCATGTCACATATTAGTAATCTGTGTTGCTGCACACACACTTTGCTTCTTTTAAGTTTCATATCCTTTGCTAGCCTCCTCAGCCATCTTGACCAGGAAACAGTCGCTCTGGCTACCATCACCCTCAGACTCATACATAATGAGTCTACTCATTCTCTTCCAAAACATTTTGCACACAACCATATGCTTTGCTTCTCTGAATTCTAGTATCCTCTCACCTCAACTTCATATGATATGCGCATTCTCCACACACACCTTCATAGCCTTGTGCTGATGCATCCATATGACCATTAAAATCCCCTCCCAAAACTATAGATTCATCATTCTTCATACCACCAACCACACGTACAAATCATCAGAGAATCTGTTTTTCTCTTCATCATCCAAGTCGACCTAGGGAGAATATGAAGCATATGGATATTCCACCCATTTCTCTTCACATAGCTAGAAAGCCTACCCCACCACATCGCTTCACATATCTTCCGGTATAACTTGTACCTAAAATCCTTCCCCACAATCATCCTTTCTGATTCTCCTCTATACCTGATTGCTATAGGCAGTAATTTACCCACTTCCTGCTCAGTGCCTATACTTCCCCCCCACCATACCCCTCAAAGTACCCACATTCCTAGATGGCACTCTGAACTCCTTGGGTAATTTAGTTCCATCAAGTTTGCCTTTATATCAGGCTTTGTTTGTTTTAGTCACAGTTAGGTAAATAAAAGGTGGAGACGGATCACAGGCCCTGCTTGCCTGCATAAACCATAGCCCAGGTAGGGGAACAGGAACCCACAGCCCACCAGCTGTGGTCAATGGCTGTGTCCATTGACCCTGAGGCATCCCTCAATGGCAGCCACAGGGACACCCTCCAAGTATGCCTTGGCACTGTGATTGTCCCAGCATTATGCACCCAATGAGAGGGCAGCTTCCTGGGACACTTTTCTCAGATTTGAGCCCCTAACTATTGAGCAGAAGCAGCAGCCTGGGAAATGCAATGCCTTGGACCATCTGATACAAATTTAAGCCTCAGTCCCAGCCTGCCCCAAAAGCCAGGCTGATGAAGCCTGTCCCATGCCTCCCTTTATGTTGGCAACTAGGCAGTGAGCTAAAATACTGCTGCTAACTATGGTCCCCACATGATACAAAAAATAGCTGCGCTTGAAGACCTTCAGAGGGCCTTCACAAGCAAAAACCCGGGAATGCAGCATCTCAACTATTGGGAAAGCCTCTCCCAGCTAAAACTGTACCGTACTCCCCATTGAGGAAGAGGGAATGCTACATTGTAATGTTGGGAATGTGTGGAAAATGCCAGAATGTACGGTATCAATTGGTACTGTAGCAATTCACCACCCAAGAAGAGGGAGGCTCTGTATGTCCAAAGGACTGAAGGTAGCATATAGCGAGTGAAGACTCTAATCCATGACTTCTTCACTCACAATGGGCCATGGCTTTTCAACTGTTTCCCTTGAGGACTCTGGGCCATCAATGGGTTCAGTTTGCAGACTTTCAAAGCCACGCAAGATAGGTGGCTGGCAGTGCTACCTGACCATCCACCAATACTAGGCTACCCATTCTTTCATCACAACACCCTATCTGAAGTCATATGAGAGGGGGGGTGGTGTGGGACTAACTGGTGTGAGTGGAGGCTGACCCCAGCTTTATCATTAGTAGATGAAATCACTGAAAGTAGTGAAGTAAAGTGGCCACATTCCCTTGATGGCACTAACCCTTATGATGTAGTAGGATATGGTGTCTGGTATGTAAACTGCATGTACAGTAGTGCGGTTCACAGCAGACAGTTACCACAGAGGAAAGTGTTTGGGGATGGTCAGAATATCCTGAAAGCTAAAGAAACAGGAACTCCAGCTCTTCATATCACCAACCTTTACATCCTCCTCGGGCATAATGACCCGATCAGCTGGTGATACAGCCTACTCCCGCCTACATTAAAAGTGAGTTAGGCTAGTTATAGTGGGTTGGAATGGGTTACGTTAGGTTGGGCTGGTTAAATTAGGTCTTGTTCATTTGAACACAGATGCAATAAATGCCGGAGATAAGAGATGGAGAATCACCCCCCTTTTTTACTTACGGTACTTAGCAAATATGGACTGAATGGATTTACGATGGATACCCATTAATGAAAATGTGCTTACAAATGTTTAAATTCTGTCATGAGTGCTGCCTATTGGGGTCCGTTTGTTGGGATAATTCCGAATATTTACCGAAACTATTACCGCTGGTTTCTTTATCACTGTGCTGCCACCTGCATGCTGCGCCATATGAATGAATACAGTACAGCAGGTGCCCACATCGCCCATCCCCTGAGGCAGGGCGGGGTTTCCTCAGCCTTTCGTTTTGACAGCAGGGGTGGATGCTGACTGTACTGTCTATGATGCTGACTGTATTGTCTATATCACTAAACTAGATAGTTAGCTACTTCTCACCTTCCTGTTTTTCAAATTACATCTAATTAACTTACGGGGATGGCAGAGTAACTTAACACCATTCAACGAACGACGTATTACAGTATCACACGGGTGCTCTAGCTCAGCCAAGGCCACCGAGACACACACATGTATTTCCTGATGACACACGATGACTTAAACTATCCTTATCTTCCGGTGATCAAGGGCGAGTGTTACGGCACATCACATGAATATAAAGTCTCTCTTATTTTTGTGACATATTTATTTTGTAGTGCTTGCTATAGTTTGCTATAGTTTGTGCTTCAACTAAGGTAAAATAGGAGAACTTTGCATGTATTTACAGTAGTTTACAAAGACTGTTGTTTTATGCGGGCTAGACCGGTAGACAGTGTTGCCAATTTAGCGGTTTTCCCGCTAAATCTGGAGGTTTCGTTTGTAATTTAGCTGGAAAGATAGGAAAGATAGGATTTAAAATGCGTGAGCTACAGCATAGTGCCCACAGAAACTCCCCGACAGGTAACATGCGCGAGTTACAGCATAGTGCCCCCGGAAACTCACAGACACCCCCACCCGGACCCCACCGAGTAGCCGCAGCCGAACCACAGGATGCAGTGCGACAACGGTACAAGTCAGCCCGGGCCATGCGCCTCTATAACACTCAGCCTCCTCACCGTCACCCTAGCAGGAAGACAACACTACCTTCGGGGAGAGGGACCGCCAGATCAGATCGGGGTGGAGCTGTCTGTCCAGATCCAACTATACCTCATACCAATTAATCTGGCCAGGCATGTATGGCAAAACTGTTCCTGCCGAGATTCTGACTGGCTGGAGGTGTTTGTTCGATTTCGTTGTTGTTTAAACCGATACTCTCTTTATTATCAGATGTGATACTGAATTTGTCGACAATACAATCGCGAAAAGCAATAAGAAATCCGTTATATACTGAACAACAATGAAATTCTCGTAGGAAGATAGAGATATGAGTCAACAAAAGTATTTCAATAGTCCAAGTCAAGGTCAGCATTCGAACAATTCCTTTAAATCTCCGACACTCCTTATTATAACAGAAAATTAAGGAAACCTGCTTAATTTAAGCGTTGGTATAATACACATTTCAATTATAAGATCAGTCTGCACCCTCAAATCGTGCCACAACTTTGAGTAATTAAAAATTCTAATGAAAAGACCAGTTCCGCGGGGAGGGAGGTTTGAAAAAATTGCGAAAATCAAAGTAGGCTAAAGGAAGGCTATTTCACTATAAATCCTCTATTATCACAGTACAGACTGATCTTAAAATTTAAATGTGTTATACCAACGCTTAGATTAAGCAGGTTTTCTTCATTTTGTTATATTAAAGGAGTGTTGGAGATTTAAAGGAATTGTTCGAATGCTGACCTTGACTTGGACTATTACAATACTTTGTTGACCCATATCTCTATCTTCCTACGAAAATTTCATTGTTGTTCAGTATATAACGGATTTCTTATTGCTTTTCACGATTGTATTGTCGACAAATTCAGTATCACATCTGATAATAAAGAGAGTATCGGTTTATGCAACAACGAAATCGAACAAACACCTCCAGCCAATCAGAATCTCGGCAGGAACAGTGTTGCCATACATGCCTGGCCAGATTAATTGGTATGAGATATAGCGTCCCTCAGGAGACGGCCGATAGCTACTCCCGCCTTCTACATGAGTGCGCCCATAGCCGCCCGAAGGTGCCTTCTCTTTAGGGATGGCCGATAGCTGCCCGCCCCTCGTAAGGGAATCGGTGTTTCACCGACCTGAGGGTAATCAGGAGACGGCCGATAGCCGCTCCTGCCTTCGTCAGAAGGTGTCCTTCCTGGGACGGGTGATAGCCGCCCAACACCCCCTCCTGCAGATGGCCGATAGCCGCTCCTCCCTCTGGCAGAAGGAGACGGCAAGGGGCCGCTCCCGCCTTCATCAGATGGCTGATAGCCACTCCGAAGGTGCTGCCCCCGAGTCGGCCGATAGCCGCTCATTCCTCCGGCAGAAAAAGACGGCAAGAGGCTGCTCCCGCCTTTGCCAGATGGCCAATAGCCGCTCCGAAGGTGCTGTCCCCCAGTTGGCCGATAGCCGCTCATTCCTCCGGCAGAAGAAGACGGCAAGAGGCCGCTCCCGCCTTTGCCAGATGGCCGATAGCTACTCCAAAGATGCTGCCCCCGAGTCGGCCAATAGCCGCTCACCCCTCCGGCAGAAGGAGACAGCAAGAGGCCGTTTCCGCCTTCGCCAGACGGCCGATTGCCGCTCCGAAGGTGCTGCCCCCGAGTTGGCCTATAGCAGCTCCCCCTCCCTCCTGCAGGAGACAGCAATAGGCCGCTCCTGCCTTCGACAGATGGCCGATAGCCACTCCGAGGGTGTCCAGAGGTGCGCTGATTCCACCACTCAGGCCTGGCCAATAGCCGGTCCTTGGTGCCCTATAGTTGCGCCCTTGGGCAGCCACGGCCAATAACCGGGCCCCACGGCCAGAGAGAGGTGCGAGCAGTGTCACCGCCCCAGCGTGAGATGAGTGCCTGGACCACCAGCACAGATGGACCCCAGGGAGGCCCTACAGCTTTCCCCGGCCTCTGCTCTTTATGCCTGGCCCTTGAGAAGAACCACCTGACGGACCCTAATTCAGGTCGGTGCCGCAGCCCCTCCCTGACGGTGCCCCTTGGCTTTGGGGGCCGCAGTCCTAGGGTACTCCAGGCCCTCCCCAGGACACCCCAACGGCTGAAGACCTCCATCTCTGGCCGAGATCTGAGCCAGAGATTCCTGGACCTGTTTGGCCCCAGTCCTGAGGGCCACACTCCTGTACCCAGCCCAGAGACTACAGGCCCCTTCACCACCTGCAGCTCTGGACGAGAGAGGATGCCCCTGCGAGTCATCCCATGCCCTCGCAGCACGCCCTCCCCTGGCAGTGCCCCTATTCCGGCAGAATTGTCGCCGGCGTGTCTCCCCGCCGCCCCCACCATATAGGTGACTTATGTTAATTGTGATGTTGCCCCAGAATTAGTGTAACAGTGGTACAGTGACTTAGGTATGTTGAATACCAGGGCGAGTGATACCACGGGGTGGATTAATAAGGACGAGTGCAGAGACTAAGTTCTGGTGAATCAGACTCACGAGTGACGCCCTTGTATAAAATTAGTAAGACTCCTAGCATGAGGGATTCTCCTTAGTAAAATATCCAAACGTCCCTTGCTACCGGGAAATAGTGGAGAAAAAGTGTTAGTAATATCCTCCCGTTCGTATTAACATAAACATAGTACAACTCCGCCCTCCCTTAATAAATCTCCTCTCAGCAATCAGTGCGTACGTAAGAACCTGGACTAGCACTATAATCAATTGTCAAAATCCCCTTGCTATCAGAAAATACGAAGTCAGAATCCATAACATCAATTCCCTCTCAATATTACTATAACTTTAATCTGACCCTCTATGCGTCACCCCTCGCCCTCCTCCCCCCGTGTGACACCCACTCCTACACTCCCCCGCGTACCGCGACCCTGTATTCCAAGTACACCTGTGCACTAAACTTAGAGTGTTAGCATCAGTGTCTGTTAAGCTAGTATCGTGCGAGATACTAATTATCTAGTTAAGGTTTTACTTTCTGCCATGTATTGTGTTGTATTGTCTGCTGATTTTGTCCTGCGTCTGACTGTGATAATATACGTGTAAAGGTTATTGCCTGGAGTTTTTGTGTCCTACCTCTCTTTATTGCGCTAAGCCCCGGTCTCGAAAGAGGACCCCACTACAAGTTAGGTGTTCTAGGACCGAGGAGTCGGGCCTTTTTCACCTAGCATTACAAGATTGTTGGTGGAAAAGAGAGAGAAATTGAGGAGATGGAAGGAGCACTTTGAGGATTTGTTGAATGCAGAGAGTGAGAGCAGTGTGAGTATAAGTGGTTGGGGAATGGCTGGGAGAAGAAGCGATGAGAGAAGGGAGGAAGAAATCAGTAGGGCGGAAGTAGTGGAAGCAATGAAGAAGATCAAGTTGGGAAAGGCCCCAGGAATTGATGGAGTGTGTGGTGAAATGCTGAGGTATAGGGGTGACATTGCTGTGGAGTAGATATGGAAGTTGTGTAGTAAAATACACACCTCCGCTGCTGCCAGACCAACCACCTCGCCACCCCCCACCCCACTGCCAACTCCCAGCCCCACCAACACCCCAGGAGGACACCACTGCAGGCCAGGGCAGGGTAAGACTGACCCTGAGTGAGAAGGGCGTCGGGGCGCCCCTACCTTGAGTCCCTCTTCCACGGAACCGACCCAACAATGACCACGCAGGAAGAAGAGACGGCCCTGCGAGCAGGGCAACCTTCACCAGGTTCGGGGTGGGACTGCTCCAGAAACAGTCCCAAACAACACTGCGGATACGGCCATCGTACGTACCGGGGTGGGAGCGGCCATCGTACGCCCCTCATTTGTTTCCCCCTGTAACACCACACAACGGCCATCGTACGTGTGGGGGAAGGAGCAGCCATCGTACGCCCTTCAGTTACAGACCCATCTGGAGACAGCCTCGGTGGAGTAGCTATTGAGCACACACCAACAGGCAAAGGAAGAAGTGGAACCACGAACACAGCCATCGTACGTGTCGGGGAGGGAGCAGCCATTGTACGCCCCTCATCCACTTTCTCCTCCTACGGGAGTAACACCGCCACAACGGCCATTGTACGTGTGGGGAAAGGAGTGGCCACTGTACGTCCTTCAGTTACTTCCCGTCGGGCAGGCAGAGCCACAGTAACAGCCATCATACGTACCGGGGAGGGAGCAGCCATCGTACACCCCTCACCTGCCTCTTCCTCCTTCGGGAACAGCACCGCCACAACGGCCATCGTACGTGTGGGGGAAGAAGCGGCCACCATACGCCCTTCAGCTGCTGCCCTTAGGAGCTGCGGAACCGCCAACACGGCCATCGTACGTGTGGGGGAAGGAGCGGCCATTGTATGCCCTTCATCTGCAGTTCCTAGGGTTCTCCCGGAGGGGAAGGTCCCTTGCGCGGCCAGCCTATTGCCTCTTGGCTGCACGGGATGCCCTTCTCTCTCTCCCTCCAAGTGTGGTTCCCTGGAGGTGCTGTCGTTCCTAGAGTGGTGGCGTGGTCCTGTCCCAGTCCTGCAACCGACCCCTGGATGACCCCGGCCCCTGACGGACGCCCCACGGAAGAGGTGCCACAGTTCACTCCTAACGGCGTCCCGCCCTGCAGGCGACTGCAGCATCCGGACCTCCAGAGCCAGTCAGCAGGCCCCAGAGCAGGGCTGTCTGGGTCCCACTCTCCCACAGCCCTCCGCCAGGAGTAAGAGGCAGCAGGCCCAGCTCCTGGAGTTGTTTGGCCCCAGCCCCGAGGGCCACTTATCAGGTAGAGGCCCCCAAACTGGAGGGCCTCCCTGCACCCCACTGACGAGGCCCCAACATGAGGGCCACCTATCAGGTCGAGGCCCCCAGACGGAAGGGCCTCCCTGCACCCCCCTGTCGAAGCAGGCCTGGGCGACGACGCCCCTGCAGGTGGTCCACTGCCTCCTGCAGGAGGGCACCCAAATAGGACCCCTCCCACTCCCAGGCGTCACCTCTGTTAGCCCAGGGACTCGGGCTTTAGTGGCGACTTCAACGCATCTCGCACGTCGCACATAAGTGTAAACCCCAGAGACAGTGATACAAGTAACAGTGAAACAGTGAAGGAAATAATATAAAGTAACGCACTATATTAGTGAACACCAAGGCAGCAAACAAGGGTCAGTGAACGTATATAGTAAAGTGACTGGATGTAAAGAAACTCCAGTAGTGGCAAAAGAACGAGAAAACCAGAATAACAGTGTCGCCGCGGCTAAGTGACAATTCCTGGTGCTGTGACACGCGCTATAACAAGTGTATGGAAATACGAGTATAAGCCAACCCGACCCTTTGTTTCAACCATATATTCTGCATCCGGTCCAGAACACTAAATGACAATTATTCACTGTTTATAATACAGATGCCATGTTCTTGTAATTACCAACATCTATATATATATGAATTCTGCCCTTGACATCCTTGTGTGTAATTGTGTACATTGTGTGTTAGCAAACCCACTCTGTCTTCCTGTTCATGCCATATCCAGTGTCTCTCTGTTCTTATATTGTAAGGTGTATTGAACTAATACAATAGATGTGTTAAGGTATACTGCCGAGTTTTTATGCCCTGTTCCTCTGTTGGTGCTTTATTTCCGGTCCGGAAAGAGGACCCTGCTCAGTCGCGGGCGTTTTTAGGACGAGAGGTCGGACTAAAAACACCCAGCATAACATGTAGATTGGCTTGGGAAGACGGAAGGGTTCCAGAGGACTGGAAATCAGGTATAATTGTTCCTTTATACAAAGGAAAAGGGGAGAGAGAGAAGAATGTGGTACCCATAGGTGTATTGCCTTCTTAGTGTG
Source organism: Coenobita brevimanus (assembly GCF_032717465.1). Lineage (NCBI taxonomy): Eukaryota > Metazoa > Arthropoda > Malacostraca > Decapoda > Coenobitidae > Coenobita > Coenobita brevimanus. The sequence continues at coordinate 51,673,336 of NC_136959.1, read as the reverse complement.
ACTGGCAAAATATATGGTAGAATACTCATTGATAGGGTTAGGCATATGACAGAGGAGCTAGTTGGAGAAGAACAAGGGGGATTTAGGAAGGGAAAAGGGTGTGATCAGATATTTGTTCTAAGATGTTTAGAGGAGAAATATCTAGAGAAGGGAAAGAAAGTGTATGCTGCCTTCATGGACCTGGAGAAAGCTTATGACAGAATAGATAGGCAAGGCATGTGGAAGGTATTAAGAATATATGGAGTGGATGGGAAATTGTTGAATGCTGTGAAGAGTAAGTACGAAGGAGCTAGGGCTACGGTGCGAGTGGATGGTGAGTCGAGTGAGTTCTTCGATCTCAACGTGGGACTGAAACAGGGGTGTGTGATGTCTCCATGGCTGTTTAATATATACATGGATGGGGTTGTAAAGGAGGTGCAAGGTAGGGCAGTGGATGTGGGGGTGGCTCTAATGAATAAGGGTGAGACTTGGAAGATTCCTGTGTTGCTGTTTGCTACTGATACAGTATTGTTGAGTGAAGATGAATGGGAGTTGCAAGGTTTGGTGAATGAATTTGGGACAGTGTGTGGGAGGAGGAAGCTGAAAGTTAATGTAAACAAAAGTAAAGTTATGGTGTTTGAGAGGAATGAAGTCACAGAATGTACAGTGAGGTTGGATGGTGAGGATATGGAGAATGTGAGTGCATTCAAGTACTTGGGTAGTGTGATGAGTAAGGATGGAACTTTGGGGGATGAAGTGCGTGAAAGGGTACAGCAGGGAAGGAAGGTTGTTGGTTCACTGAAAGCAGTGATGAGAAATAGGGAGGTGAGTATGGAAGTTAAGAAGTCACTGCATGATAGTACTGTGATCCCTACCCTGATGTATGGAAGCGAGGCATGGACCTTTTTCATCATCATTATCATCATCATCATCATCATTCGGACATCATTTCCCACCTAAAGGCAGGGGTGAGGAGTAGCAATGTCCAGACAGCAAATTTGCCCAATCAAATGGGCCACGCTTCTATTCACTCATCATTCAAGCCCGGAATCTTGCCTCTATCAACCGACAGAACATTTAGTGCGAATGAAATTATTCTTAGCAGCGCAGAGAATAGACTTAGCAAGGTTCCTGGCTGAGACATAATAGAGATGAGATTCAGGGGTGAGTTGGCTCCAGTACCATTTGCAGGTCTTCTCCTTACTGAGGACAGCATTAGAACAAGCGTGACGAAACAATTATTTTTTTTTCATCAGTCACAGGATAAGAGAACGGACTGTGTGCTTCAATGCCCGAGAGAATAACCTCTGCAATGCGCGAGGCACATTTAGATGGCTCTCAGCCATGGAGGCAATAATCATTCAGGGGAAAATCAAAGAAGTACTACCTGAGGACCTCCCAATCAGCAGATTCAAAGTGCCACAGCTACCGTTTCTTCAGAAAGGTCCACAGTCCTCACTGGAGCGACAGGACAGGTTAAGGTGAGAAGGTTGTGATTGGAGGAGCCCAACAGATAGAAAAGAGTAACAGAGTATGCAGAAGGATAAGCTGTAAGAAAGAGGTCAAGTATGCTGCTGAACTCTCTCCAAGGCGGTCATGGGTATGGGTACGGTACTTTACAACCTGCTCTAGGTCATTAAGGATGGAAATAATGTAGGTTCGTTCATCAGGTGGATCCGTGAATGGAGAGGAGAGCCAAAGGTGGTGGTGAACATTGAAATTATCTAGAAATGAGATTTCAGAGAAACGAGAAACTGATATGATGTGTTCCATCTTAGAAGTAAGATAATCAATGAATTTTTCATATTGGGTAGAATTAGGGGATAAGTACACAACACAGATATATTAAATCAGAGAATGACACGATAGCCGAAGCCAGAGAGTAGAGGATTCAGAAGATTCAAGTTCAGGAACACAAAAGGAAGACATGTTGTTGCGTACATACGCACAACAGCCACCCTTGGCTTTGAAGTGAGTATAGAGAATGTCGGGGGATACAGGGAAGGGTTTGCTATCAGTCGTCTCAGACAGTTGTCTCAGTGAGGAAGAAAGATGATGTTCAACAGAGAGAAAATAAGAGGAAAGTCCATGAATATTGCAAAAATAAATAGTCAAACAATAGTTCCTTAAATCTCATTTGCTTTGTGGTCTCCTCCCGCCGCGGACTCCTAGGCCAGGTGTTGTGACACCATTTTTACTGAATTCAGAATAGGAAGTGTAGTGCATATGTACGTCATTTGGTGCTGACAGAGGAAAATGTATGGAAGAGTATGCTGGCCTGCTCTCCGTGTTACTGAACCAGTAAAACGCCTTTGACGGCCATGTACGAGCGAGGCCATTTTAATATGAAAGCATTGAAATGTCGCCTTACACCCCGAGGATCCCTAGAGTTTATTGATAGCTATCTACCTACAAAGTTTCATGCTTTTACGACGAACTGTCTGGCATGTGGCCCTCTTTTGAAGATTTTCGACATGCTGCACTTGGCGTGTTCCACGTGCCACGTGCACCTCCTGGGTGTTATGAAACCTGTCAAAAACATATTTTAAAGAACGGAGCTACCATATGGTGCAAACCACGCAGTGATCGGCCCAGTGGTGGCTGAGATTTAAGTTTCTGAAAAGCGTTACGGTTGGGCTGGGCCGGGTCGGGCCTCTCATATGCGAGAAAATGCGACTACTTGATGACTCATGAGGGCTTCGCCCTCGCTCGTAAACAGTAAAAAAGTTCTGCAAAGAGAGAGTCAGAAGCTCCAGTGGGCTGATGCAACGGGAGCTCCAGCTCTCTGTCACCAGCTCTCGATCCACTTTGGGAGTACAACCAATCACATGATGACAAACTATAGTATAAGTTTTGCGTCCATGATACCATCTTTTCATTCTTGGTTCATAGCTTAAAATATGTTAAAATATCAAATATCATATTATTGGCTGAGATAAAGGGGATGTCGAGCAATCATTGCCATGGTAAATGATACGGATTTGGTCAACACCTCAAAAATCGGCTCCTGCGGCAAGTGATCGATTCTACATCCAAGCTTTTCTCCGTCACAATGTTAAGTAAAATGATTATGTTAGGAGCACACAAACTTTTTTTTTTTTTTTTTCTGTAGAAACTGTCCCGATCATCACAGTAATTAATAGGTGAAAATGCAAAAATGGGTTATCTGAAGTACTTTATAGAACATCAAAGTTACACACAAACAAAGCAAGTCGAACCGGATCAAGCGGGATCTGATTAAGGCCTAACTACAGCAGCTTATATCACATAGCGCAGTGGCAGATTAAGACTATGCTACGGCTCTACATCCTTTCTATAGCAATTCTTCGTGACTAGCATCATCAGACTTTCCGTCCAACTCGGCATGCAAGTTGGAGAAAGGGCAATTTTGGGCTAAAAGAGATGCAGAACTACAATATATGGGCCTAACAGTCTGTGGTTTGATAGGGCTTGATTGGAGCTTGTCGTACGGGTCTGTAAAGTGGTCATAAATTAGTCCAAAGTATACCATTTATGGGTTTAGAAAAAAAGTGCACAGGGTAAACAGAGAGGGATTATGGAAGGTTTTGCCTATGTATGGTATGGGTGGAAAGCTGCAGAACTGAATGATGTTAAGAGTTTTTACGTTGGTTGTGAAGCCTGTATGAGAGCAGGTGGTTGTTTAAACGAGTGCCTGATATCAGTGCTCGAGTGAGTGACTGCGACAAGGAGGTGTTATGTCCCCATGGCTGTTGAGTATTCACATGGATGAGGTTATGAGAGAGGAGGGTGTGAGCTGGGAGCAGGGCAATGAAATGGAGGGGGACAGGAAGACATGGAGGCGATTTGTTTGTGGCCACCCATTACGGGATTAAGGCGTCTGGCAATAGATAGGTAGTTTATGAGAGAGGTAAAACTTGAGTTGAGAGAGGCATAAGGATCTTAATTAGAGGTGAAGAGTGATGTATCTCAAACCTCTAGTATGCAGATGAAGTAGGCTACCATACTTCTTGCTAACAGTGAACAAGAACTTTGCAGACTGGTCCAGAGTTTTACTGATGTCTGTGAGCGTCGTGCTTTGAAAGTAAATGTAGATAAAAGTAAGATGATGGCTGTTAAACTTGAAAGAGTTAACTCACAACGTGATGTTCTGCCGAATGGAGACAAACTGGTAAGAGACCTTAAGTACATGGATGCTGCGACAGAAAGGAGTAAAGGAGTGGATAAGAGAGTCGGAAGGGGGGAAGGGCAAGGGGTTGTTGCCTCCCCCCTGAATTTTTAGTGGGGGCAAACCAGGGTATGCTGTTCTTCACAAAAGTAGTTTCCCATTAGTAATCAATCACTTACCTGCTTCGTATAACACTGGAATCACTTATATCGTAAAGAATCTCAAGATAAATACGAGGGTGATATAGATATGGCCTAATTTCTTTATATCTATAGCTCTGGTGCATCGTTTCCTCCGGGAACTCCCTCCAAGGGATGGCCACATGGCAACAGAGCCTCCAGTTGGTCTTGTTTAAACATGCAATCCTGCACATCCTAATCTCTACATTACCCTCCTATTCCACAATTTTTAGTTATTTCTTTCACTCGGTCCTCCAACATGACCTCTTACACCTGCACTTATAGTTTTACTTTCACATTCTGTAAGTGCAAGTTCATTTACACACACACACACACACACACACATTTTGTATATATATATATATATATATATATATATATATATATATATATATATATATATATATATATATATATATATATATATATATGTATGTATGTATGTATACTGGTATATATATAAATTCTAGTAATGGCGTGGTTAATGCAGGTAGGGTGGGGTAATGGCTTGGTTGAGTGGGGAGCATTAAGGTATGGGAGGGGTTGGTTGGGATGTACAGTAGTCGAGTAAAAGCAGGCAGAGTGGGGTGCAATTGGCTAAGGGCAGGGTGGGTTGGGTTGAAGCAGGTTAAGGACGGGCTTAGATGGGCCGCAGTGGGGTAATGGCGGAAGTGATCGGGGTGCAATGAAGGGGTTGGGTAGTGTGTATTGGAGTAGCGGCGGAGCTGGCCGGAGTGCAGTAGGTTAAGGGTGGGGTTGGGCGGGCAGGATTGAGGTAATGGCGGGGATGGTTGGGGTCCAATGGGGTAATGGCGGGGTCGGGGAGGTCGCAAGTGGGTAATGAGAGTGTTGAGTGGGGTGCAGTGAGGTAAGGGTGTTGGGTGGGGTGCAGTGAGGTAAGGGTGTTGGGTGGGGTGCAGTGAGGTAAGGGTGTTGGGTGGGGTGCAGTGAGGTAAGGGTGTTGGGTGGGTGTGGTGAGGTAAGGGTGTTGGGTGGGATGCAGTGGAGCAAGTGCGATGTTGGGTGGGGTGCAGTGAGGTAAGGGTGTTGGGTGGGATGCAGTGGAGCAAGTGCGATGTTGGGTGGGGTGCAGTGAGGTAAGGGTGTTGGGTGGGGTGCAGTGAGGTAAGGGTGTTGGGTGGGGTGCAGTGAGGTAAGGGTGTTGGATGGAGTGCAGTGAGGCAAGGGTGATGTTGGGTGGGGTCTTGTGGGGCAAGGAATGTGTTGGGGGTGCAGTGGGGTAAGGCCGGTACTCGGTGGGGTGCAGTGGGGCAAGGGTGGTGTTGAGGGTGCAGTGAGATATGGGCATGACTTAGGGGGGTGCAATGGGGTAAGGGTGTTGTTTTGTGGGGTGCATGGGCTTACGGGCGTGGCTGGGTGGGGTTTATAGGTGTAAGGGTATGGTTGGGCGGCGTGCAGTTGAGTACTGGCGAGAGTTGGGTGGCGTGGAATGGGTTTATGGCGAGGCTGGGTGGGGCGCATTGGAGTAAGGACATGACCGAGTCGAGTGCAATGAGATAAGGGCGGTGCTGGGTGGGGTTCATAGGCGTAAGGGTAGGATTAGGTAGAGTGTTGTGCGGTGAGAGTGGAGTTGGCAGAGGTACAGTGGAGTTAGGGCGGGGCTGCATACAGTGGAGTGGGGAAATGGCGACAATGACTGAGGTGCAGTTGGACAATGGCGGTGTTGAGTGGGGTACAGTGGGCAAATGATGGGCCTGGGTGGGATGCAGTGGAATAATTGTGGATCTCGGTCGGGTGTAGAGTAATGGTTGCATGGGGTAATAACTGGGTTGGGTGGGGTGCGGCAGGGTCAATGGCGGGATGAGGCCGGGTTTGGGTGGGGTGGGGCACACTGGGGTGAAGGTAGGGTTGGATGGGGTGCAGTGAGGTAATGGTAGAGTTCAGTGTAGTGCAGTGGGGTAACAGGAGGGTTGGGTGGGGTGCACTGGAGTAATGGCAGGGGCAGGTGGGGTGTAGTTTGGTAATGGGGGGGTTAGGTGAATTGCAAAGGGTATGAGTGGGGTGAATTGAGGTAATGGAGGGCTTGTTTAGGGTGCAGTGGGGGTAATGCTGGGGTTGGTTGGGATTAGTGTGAAATTTCGGGGTCAGTCGCAGCCTAGCGTGATAATGACGGTGTTGGGTGGGGTGCAATGGAGTCATGGCAGGGCTGGGTGGGGTACAGTGGGGTAAGGACCCAGCTGTGTGGGGTGCACTAAGGTACGGTGCAGTGGGGTAAGGGAGAAGTTAGGTGGGAATTTTTGGATTTATAAACTTTATCGTGTAGCAGTATACAGGGACGCACAAATGCTACATGAAAGACGCACCCCTTTGTAGGTTACTTCAGGAGGATTGCCATGATAAATGAGTGGTAATAAGTAATGTATGATATAATGAACAGAGAGTAAAGTGATACCAATAAAATATGACATTAGAAAACAAGAGCGGTGCCAAAGCAGAGCAAACCCGTCCCCGGCAGTCATTTTAGTGCTGACGTACAAACACAACAGGATATCTAGTCAAAGATGCCACATATCATATTTGAAGTAAATCGGGTGAAAACTGACGACTTCATGCCCATCTGAAATTTTAGGCCCGACCCACCTGACACTGATCCGCCTAACTGGGACCCCCTGATGTAATCTGGATGCAGATTTGAAAGATGCACCTTTAGGTTTTGGTTTCATGTCAGTATGGCGAATTTGAAAGGAGTTATGGCGAAAAAACTATTTTTACCCGTCCCAGTTATTTTTTTTCATTTTTGGGGCCAACAGCCTGTGCCTAGGCCCAATTTGACCAAAAATTTAATCAGGTGATCAAAAGGTCATAGTCCATCATCCTTGTAATTTTAGTCTAAAGTGCACCAGTAGTTTTCGCGTAAAGTTGTTAACAGACAGACTGACAAACAAACAAACAGACAAACCGAGTGAACACAATACCCGTCCCCAAGCCCCTCCGGGGCAGGGACGGGTAATAATAAACTGGGCGCCCCTAGCATACATTTGCAAAGTTTGGAAACTCCTTAACTTTCCTGAAAATATCAATTCTAGGAAAGAAAGAAAACAGGTTGGTGATTTTTTTTTTTTTTTAATGTGAGGAAGAAGGAACCAAAGGCAATGAGCCCGCAAAACTGTTCCTTCCAAGAGAAAAACAAAATACAAGAGAGAGCCAAATTCAAGATCCATTCATTTCCAGATGCCTGGACACACTGCGTTTGAAAGACTGGAGATCATAGGAAGCAGGAAATACACACAGAGGGAGACAGTACCAGAGTTGACCTGTTGCATAAATGAAGGACTGGGAGTAACGGTTAACCCTTGCATTAGAGAGCTGGACAGAAAAGGGGTGAGAGTTTGCTGCTAGACGGGTGCTACACGCCTGTCGTAGAAGTGGAGGAATGCATGTAGACAGTTCAGAGGAACAGTGACCACTGAAGTAGCGACAGAAAAGAGATAAAGATGCAACACTGTGGCGAAGAGATTGAGGTTGAAGGGAGTCAGTAAGAGGGGGAGAGCTAATGAGACGAAAAGCCTTTGACTCCACCCTATTGAGAAGAGATGTATGTGGGGAGCCTCCCCACACATGAGAGTTGTACTCCACACAGGGGCGGATAAATCCCCTGTATAGAGTCAACAACTGTGCAGGGGCAAAGATGGAATGGAGTCGGCTTAGCACACCCAATCGCTTGGAAGCAGATTTTACAAGAGATGTAATATGATATTTCCAAAACAAGTCCCAAGCAAATGAAACCCCAAGCATGTTCAACGATGATGCAGGATTAAGTTGAGTATTATTAAACATAAGTGGGTATACCTGTGGATGATTTTGTCGGGTTGATAGGTGCAAAAACTGAGTCTTTGATGCATTAAAAACAACCAGATTATTTTACCCCAGTCAGAGATACGAGCCAAGTCAGACATTAGGTGTGCCATAGCCTCATCCCCCTGTTGAAGTAACTGCTGAGATGGACGTTGTGGGAATCGAATGGAAAGATGAAGGATGGAGTCATCAGCGTATGAGTGGATAGGGTTAGATGTACAGCTTAGAAGGTCATTGATGAATAAAAGGAAGAGAGTTGGTGATAGGACAAAGGAAGAGAGTTGGTGTTAGGACAAAGCCCTGAGGAACACCACTGTTAATAGATCTAGGAGAAGAACGATAGCCGTCTACAACAGCGGCTATAGAACGACCAGAAAGGAAGCTAGAGATGAAGGCATAGATAGAATGACAGAAACCGTAAGAGGGCAGTTTGGAAATTAAAGATTTATGCCAGACTCGATCGAAAGCCTTTGAGATGTCAAGTGCAATGACAAAGCTTTTGCCAAAGTCCCGAAAGGAAGATGACCAGGAGTCTGAAAGGTAGGTGAGAAGATCGCCAGTGGAGCGTCCCTGACGGAACCCATACTGACGATCAGAAAGAAGGTTGTGATAGGAAAGATGCTTTAAAATTTTTCTATTAAGAATAGACTCAAAAACTTTTGAGATACAGGATGTTAAGGCAACTGGACGATAGTTAGAGGGTTGGGAATGGTCACCCTTCTTTGGGACTGGCTGAATGAGAGCAAACTTCCAGCAAGAAGGAAAGGTACAAGTTGACAGACAAAGGCGAAAGAGTTTGCCTATAGTAGGACTCGCCCACGTTTGCGGCTGTGGTGTTGTCCGCACCTGTGTACAGTGTTGCCACGTTTTCTATACCGTTATCTCTCTCTCTCTCTCTCTCTCTCCTGGCGGGAAATGTGAGCCACCCTGAGTACTTTTGATTCTTTTATAAGTTATTTATAATTGTGCTTTCATTTGTTAATTTGGTTTTGTTATATTTAGTGATGCCGACAATGCATTCAATGCATGCCCCTCTCCCGCCACTCTCTCTCTCTCTCACCGACTGGGTGTGGAAGTGTTGCCGCTCGCGAGTGAATAATGTTTTTTTTTTTTTTTTCTTCGGTATTGGCATATGCCTACTATTTTGTCCTACATATTAGCTTATGATTATAAATGTGATGATTCCTCGCTTTTAAAATTATGGTAAAAGCCGGTAAATGTGAGCATTTTTCCCTAGCAACATCTGTACAAGATATGCTTGGGTCTACGGAGGTACGTACTTTATCTTAGGCCAGTGTTAGTGTTGCCACTCACAAGAATTACATGAATTATTTCTTTTACTTTGGATATTGGCATATTTCTTCTTTTTTCAGGTCATTATCTTATATCCATAACTGTGATATTATTACCCACCCTAAAACTACGCTAAAAACTATTAAAAGTGACTACAATTTCTTTTAGCAACACTGTACAATATGTATACCATGTTTCTGTGTTACTGTATAAATATTTTATGCATAATAAGATTACTGTTAATTCATCCATCAAAATACACAAATGTAAGTTTTATTCATCTGAATTTATCGAATTTGTGATGCCTTGTACATAAATAGCTTCCGTTTCACATCGCAAGTTGGGGAAACGTGGCACCATTGTACACAGGTGCGGCCACACCACAGCCGCAAACGTGCGCGAGTCCTACTATAGGCAGGGTGTAAGCACAGAAGCACAGTTCTTGAGAACAACAGGAGGGACTCCATCAGGCCCATATGCCTTATTAGTACTGAGGTCAGCAATGGCAGAAAATACATCAGATGAAGAAATTTTAATGTTAGCCATGAGGAAGTCAGAGGGGGGAAGTGATGGAGGAACAGCACCAGAATCGCCTAAGGTGGAATTGGAAGAGAAAGTCTGAGCGAAGAGATCTGCCTTATCAGTAGAAGAAATAGCTACAGAGCCATCAGAGTAGAAAAGAGGAGGGAAGGATGATGAGGTAAAGTTGTTAGAAAGGTTTTTGGCAAGTTGCCAGAAGGAGCGGGAAGAGTTCGAGTTAGAGAGTTGAAAGCATTTTGTACAGAAGAAATTATTTTTAGCAGAGTGAAGAACAGACTTAGCACGATTCCGGGCAGAAATGTATAAAAGATGTGATTCAGGGGTGGGTTGGCTCCGGTATCTTTTATAGGCCCTCTCCTTGTTGCAGACAGCATTAGAACAAGCATGATTAAACCAAGGCTTTCGTGCATTAGTCAAAGGATATGAGAAAGGAATGTATGCAAGCCCGAGAGAATAACCTCCGTAATGAGCAAAGGCACACCCAAATGGCTCCCGGCCACGGAAGCAATAATCATTCCAGGGAAAATCAAAGAAGTACTGCCTGAGGGCCTCCCAATCCGCAGCTCCAAAGTGCCAGAGACGACGTTTTTTTGGAGGGTCCGCAGGCCGTCCAGGAGCAATAGGACAGGTTAAGGTGATAAGGTTGTGACTGGAGGAGCCCAACAGAGAGAAAAGATTAACAGTGTAAGCAGAAGGATTAGTTGAAAGGAAGAGATCAAGTATGTTGGAGCTCTCTCCACGGCGGTCAGGGATATAGGTAGGGTGCTGTACAAGCTGCTCTAGGTCATTAAGGATAGAAAAGGTGTAGGCTTGTTCACCAGGTGGATCAGTGAAAGGAGAGGAGAGCCAAAGGTGGTGGTGAACATTGAAATCTCCAAGAATGGAGATTTCTGAGAAAGGAGAAATGGATAGAATGTGTTCCATCGTAGAAGGAAGATAGTCAAAGGATTTTTGATAGTCAGTAGAATTATGAGATAAGTAAACAACACAGATATATTTAGTCAGAGAATGACAGGAAAGCCGAAGCCAAAGTGTAGAGAATTCAGAAGAATCGAGTTCAGGAACACGAGAGCATGATAAGTTGTTGCGTATATATACACAACAGCCACCTTTGGCTTTGAAATGAGTATAGAGAAAGTAGGAGGATACAGAAAAGGGTTTGCTGTCAGTTGCCTCAGACAGCTGAGTCTCAGTTAGGAAAAGAAGGTGAGGTTTAGAGAAGGAGAGGTGGTGCTCAACAGAGTGAAAGTTAGAGGAAAGGCCACGAATGTTGCAGAAATGAAGAAGAAGAGAGTCAGACAGTGGTTCCAGGCACCTTGAGTCGTCACCGGGAGAGGGGGCTGAAGGTGGGGGCATTTATGGTCCCCCCTCCCTGGGGACTCCGAGGCTATGTTATTCGACGCCACTTTTTGAAAATTTTGAAAAGGAAATGTGGTGTGTAATGTGCATGTAGTTTGGTGTTGATAGTTGGAGAAACTTGTATTGGAGAGCATGCTGGTCTACTCTCTGTGTTACTGAGACACTGAAAAAGTTCAGCAAAGGGGGATGGTCGGGACCTAGTCCCGAGGGCTGATGAATATAGTTTGAGTTTTTTCGACCGTACGGTGTAATGATACGAAGCATGACATGCTGCTCCCTCGCAGTGTTTACAGTTCCTCATGCTGACATTTCTTACACCCGATGCCTCCCACCAATAACAATAACCAAGTCATATTCTACAATAACTAGACTGTGGGCGTCTAGCAAGGAGACTCAGATCAGTACAGGATGAAGAGTTATCTCCAGTTACACAGATATATTTGTAAACATATGCTTACTTTTTCCTCAAACATTTAAGGTATTCACCACAGTACAAATCAAACATATTACCAATAACAGTCCTTAACTCTGATGATGGTAACTGTAGAACATAGTCAACTCTATTCTTATTAGCACCCCCAGAGACAAGCTGATCAGCCCTTTCAGTACCGTCAATATTATTAAGAGAAGGGACCCATATAAAATCAACCGTTATTCCATTCTGCATAATAACTTGGAGAAGACGTTGTACTCTGCAGTCCAATTTAAGGTTAATCGGTGATCGCTATACAATAGATGGCATTGCACTCAGACTGTCAGAGGCAACCATCACACTCTTTTTGCTGGATTTCACATAGGACAACGCTGCAGTAATCCTAAGCACCTCAGTCTGGGTAGTAAAATCACCATCGGAGGACATGATCTTCATGGTCTGAGACTGATTCGTTACGGCCGTGGTACAGAACAACGCCACAGTCAGCTCTTCCATCTTCCTGCAGTGATCCGTCCGTATACAGGATACTGGCATCCTGTGGTAACTCAGTCAGTGAGGGGTTGGGTGGGGTGGGAGTCGGATTGGGTAGGGTTAAGTTGGGTAAGAGAGCAGTTGTGTGGAGTGGAGCGCGCTAATGGTTGCGTTGGAGGAAGTGCAGGAGGGTACTAGCGACTTGGGCTGGAAGCAGTGGGGTAATAACGGGGTTGAGTGGGGTACCGTGATGAAATGGTCGGTTTACGTGGTGTGCAGCGGGGTAATGGCGGGGTTGGGTGGGATACAGTGGGATACATGGGCGGTGCAGTTTGGTGTAGTGGGGTAATGTGTAGATTGGGTGGCTGGAGTCCGGTAATGACGGGAGTTCCGTGGGGTGTACAGGGGTAACGCCGGGTGTGGGTGGGTGGAGTGGGGTAATGGCGAAGTTGACTGAGATGCAGTGGGATAACGACGGAATCAGGGAAGGCTTAGTGGGGTAATGGCAGGGTTGGTTGGAGTACAATGGGGTATGGGATGCGTTGGGTGGTGCGTAATGGGGTAATGGTGGGGTTGGTCTGGGTGCAGCGAGGTAAGGGCGGAGTTACGCTGGGTGGAGTGGGGTAATGTTGAGGGTTGGTCGGATGAAGTTGGGTATGGATGAGATTGGGCGACGTGCAAGGGTGTAATGGCCAGGTTGGATGGAGTGTGGTGCCGTAATTTCAGGGCTTGTTGTGGTTCCGTGGGGTAATGCTGATAGTGGATGAAGTGCAATGGGGAAAAAACCGTGTTTGGGTGGGGTGCATCGGGGCAATCAAGAAGTTGGGCGTGATGTAATGGGTGAATGCAGGACTGGGATGAGTGCAGTGGGGTACACGCAGGGTTGGGTGTGGTGCAGTGAGGTATGGGCACAACGGCGGGGTGCATTGGGGTAAGGACGGAATTTGGTAGGATGTTGTGGGTAACGGCTTGGTTGGATGGAGTGTAGTGGGGTAAGGCAGGATTTGGGCAGGGGGTAGTGCAGTAATGGCGCGTTGTGCAGGATGCAATAAGGTAATGGTGGGGTCGGGTGGGGTGCAGTGTCGTAATAGTGAAGCTGGGTGAAGTGCAAAGGCGAAATTGTGGCGTTAGGTGGAATGCAGTGGGGTAAGGGTAGGGTTGGGTTGGAAGTATTGAGGCAAGGGCGGGCCTGGGGTAGTGGTGTGAGGTACCAGGGATGTTGGCTGGGATGCACCGATGAAAGACCAAGGGTGGGCGAGGTGCGGTGGGGTTAAAGAGTGACTGGGTGGGGTTCCTTGAAGTAATGACGGACTTACTCCTGATGCAGCTGGGAAATGGCGGGGTAGGATGTGGGACAGGTAGATAATGTCAAGGTTGGGTAGGGCGCAGTGAGATTATATGGGGTTAGGGTGGGGAGCAGTGGGGTGATGGGGGAATTGGGAGGAATATACAGTAGTGGGGTAACGGCTGGGTTGGGTGGGGTGGACTGAGGTAATGGCAGGATTGCCCGTGGATTGCCCGTGGATTAATGAAGCAACGGCAGAGTTAAATGAGGCATAGTGGGGTAAGCGCATGGTTGTTTATGGTGCAGTAGGGTAAGAGAGGGTAGGGTGGGGTGCAGTGGGGTTGTGACAGAGTTCGGTGGGGGAAAAGTGGGATCGGTTCCGAAATGGGCGGGGTTGTGTGGAATGCACTGGGATAGTTGCAGGGTTGCGTGGGGTGCAGTGGGATGGCTAAAGGGTTGGGTGGGATCCAGCGAGCATTGCGGGGAGTGGGTGAAGTAATGAGGGGATACCGTGGGGGGTTTAAGCGGGTGGAGGCGGAACTCAGTGGGGTGCAATGGGGTAAGGACGAGTTTTTGTTGAGTGCAGCTGGGTAGGGATGAGGTTAGGTGGGGTAGCGGAGGGTAGGGTCGGGGTTAGGTGGGGTGCAGTGGGGTATGGTTGGGGTTGGGTGGGATGCAATGCAGTGGAGTACGGGACGGGTTGTGTGGGGTGCAATTGGGTAATGGCGTGGTTGGGTGGGGTGTAGTGGAGTAACGTCGGGGTTGGGTGTGGTAATGAGGGGGTTTCGTGCGATGCAATGGGGTAAGGGCGGAGCTATGTGGGGTGCAGCTGGGTAAGGATGGAGTAGCGTGTAGTGTAATTGTGTAGGGGTGGGGTTGTTTGGGTTGCAGTGGGATAAGGGAGAAGTTGATTGGGAAGAAGAAGGGTAAGGGTGGGGCTTGCTTTGTTGCAGTGAGGGAAGTTCAGTGTTAGGTGGGCGCAGTGAGGTAAGGGTGGGGTAGGTGGGCGCAGTGAGGTAAGGGTGGGATTGATTGGGGTGCATTTCGGTAAGAGCGGGATTGGGTTGGGTGCACCTGGGGTTGGGTGTGTTGGAGTGGAGTAATCACAGGGTGGGGTGTAGTGGTGAAACGGTGGGATTCCTTAAGGTGTAGTGGGGCAATGGTGAGTTAGGCTGGGTACAGTGTGGTAATGAATGGCTGTTTCGTGGAGTCCAGTGGGGTAAGGGCGGAGCTGCGTGAGGTAGTGGGATAATTGTGGGTTTGGGCGGGGAACAGTCGGGTAATGGCGGGGTTGAGAGTGGTACAGTGGGCAAGCGGTGGGACTGAGTAGGATGCAGTGGGGGTAATGGCAGGAATGAGTGGGGACAGTACGGTAATGATGGGATCTGGTGCAGTACAGTGTGGTACTGGTGGGTTTGAATGGAGTGCACTAGGAAAAGGACAGTGTTTAGTGAGGTGCAGTGGGGTAAGGGTTGGGTTGGGTAAGATGCAGTTAGGTAAAGGCGGGGATGAGTGGAGTCCAGTGGGGTAAGGCCAGAGTTAGATTCAGTGTAGTGGGGTAAGAGTGGGACAGATTGGGAAGTAGCGGAATAATGGGGGGTTTGGGCGGGATGCAGTGAAGTGAGAGCGGCATTTGTTTGGGGTGTAGAGTGGTATGGGCAGAGTTAGCTGGAGTGCAGTGGGTTGGGTCGAGTGGGGAAATTGTGGAGTTGGGAAGGGTGCAGTGGGGATAATTGTGGGGTTCGGTAAGGTGCCGTGGCTGAAGGTGGGGATGGATGGAGATCACTTTAGAAAGGTCATGGTTGCGTGAGGGAACAGTGGAGTTGAGTGTGGTGAAGTGGAAAAAGAGTAGGGTTGCGTGGAGTGCAGCTGGGTAAGGGTGGGGTTGTCGGGGATTCAGTGAGGTAAGGGTTGGACTGGGTCGGCTGCAATTGAGTAGACGGAGTTGGGTAAGATGGAATGTGGTAATGGCAGCTAAGGGCGGGGTATTGGTGGGGTTGGACAAGTTTCAGTGAGGTATTAGAGGGGTTGGTTGGTGTGCACTGCACAACGGGGGACGGTGGGGTGGAGTGGGGAATCGCGGGGCTGGGTGGGGTGCAGTGAGATAATGGTGTTTTGGGGTGGGATGTGGTGGGGCAATGGTGAAGCAATGTGGGGTGAAGTTTGGTAATGTCTCAGTTGAGGGAGATGTAGTGGGGTAATGGCACGGCTGGGTGGAGTGCATGGGGTACTGGTGGGTTTGGGTGGAGAGAATATGGTTAATGTTGGGGTTGGGATGGGGGCAGTGGGATAATGGCGGGGCTGGGTGGGGTGTTGTGGGGTAATGGTGAGGTAGGGTTGGGTGGGGTGGGAAAATGATGGCGTTGGGTGCAGTGTTTTGGGTTAACGGCGGGCTTAGGCAGGTTTCCAGGGGGTAACAGTGGGTTTTGGAGGGATGTAGATGGGTAAGGGCCCGGGTCCGTGGGGAGAATATGGGTAACAGCAGGGTTGGGTGGGTTACAGTTGGGTAATGGCGGGGTTCGGGGGGGTGCAGCAGGGCAACAGAGAGGTTGGGCAGTGGGGTAATGGCTGCGTTGGGCAGGGAGGAAGGTGGGTAATGGCGAGGTTCGATGGGGTGCAGTGGGGTACGGGAAGGGTTATGTAGGGTGCCGTGAGTTAATGGCGGGGTTGGGTGGGTACACTAGGATAACAAAGGGGTTGGTTGGGATACAGTGGGTTAAGGGAAGAGATGGGAGGGGGGGTGCTGTGGGGTAATGACGGGGCTGGGTGAGTTGGAGTGGAGTAATGACGGGGTAGGGTGAGGTGCAGAGGGTTGGAGTGGGGTAATGGCAGGGTTGGGTGAGTTGGAGTGGTATAATGGCAGGGTTGGATGAGGTGCAGTGGAATAAGGACGGAGTCAGTTGGGACGCAACGAGGTTAGGGTGGAACTGGGTGGGGTGCGGTGGGATAGTGGCAGGGTTAGGTGAGTTGGGGTGGGAGAACGGTGAGGCTGGATATGGGCGGGGTTGTGAGGGGTGCAGTAGGTTAAGGACGGGAATGGACGGGGTGCAGTGGGGTAATGGCGGCACTGGGTAGAATAACGGCGAGATTGAGTGGAGAGCAGTGGGGTAAGGGCGGGTTTGGAAGGGTGTGGTAGGGAACTAGGGGTGTTGGGCGAGGTGGAATTGGGTATGGGCTTTGACACGTACGGATGGATGAAGTTGGTGGGGTTGGATGGAGTGAAATGCAGTAATGGGTTAAGTTGGCATGGTTTGGGGTTAAATATGCAAGTGAGGCAAGGTATCTGAATATGAGTGTTAGATGGGGCGGTGAAGTGTAATTGCGGGTTGGGAAGAGTCGTTTGGCGTAAAACTGATAGGCGAGGTACGGTACGGTGTATAGGTTTGGATGGATGGAGTGGGATAATTGCGAGACTGATTGGTGTACTGTGGGGTAAAATTAGCAGGCAAGGTATTGTAGAGTATGAGAGGGCTGGATTGTGTGAAGTGGGGTAATGGAGGGGTTATTTGTGTGGCTTGGGGTAAAACTAACAGGTGCGGTAGGTTATCTGAGCATGAAAAAGGTGGGATGTAGAGGGGTGACGGTGGGGTTGGGTGGGCTGGTATGGGATGAAACTGAAAGGTGAGACAGGGTAGAGTATGAGAGGGTAGGGTGGGATGGAGAGGGTTATTAACGGGGTTGGTTGAGGTGGTATGTGATAAAACTGACAGTTGAGGTAAGGTATGGTACGGTGGGGTTGGATGGGTGGAATGGGATAAAATTGGTCGGTCAGGTAGGGCACTTGAGCATGAAGGGGTTAGATCGAGTGGGGAGGGTAGTGGCGGGGTTGGGTGGGGCGGTATGGTGTAAAATTTATAGGTGAGGTACGGTAAATATGATGATGGCCTGGAGTGGGTTAATGATGTTCATCGTTGGGTTAGCGTGGGGAAAAATGGACTGACAATGTAGTGGGGAGTATGGCTGGGATGGACGGGATGAAGTGGTATAATGACGGGGTTAGGTGAGGTGGTTTGGAGTAAGATTAATAGGAAAGGCGGAGTACCTGACCATGAAGGGGTTGGATGGGGTAAAGTGAGATAACAGCGAGGATCACTGGGTTAGTATGGGATATAACTGGGAGGTGAGGTAGAGTTCATTATGACATAAATAAAAGGATGAGTTGGGTAATGACAGGGTTAGTTGGGGTGGAATGCGGTAATACTGAAAGGTGGGGTTGGGTATGGGTAAGATGGGTGGGGATGTGAGGTGCAATGGCGGTGCAGGATGAGATGGTATGAGGTAAAACTGGTATGTGATGTAAGGTAGAGAATGAGAGAGTTGGCTGGACATGAGTTGGTTGTGGGGTAGGATGGAGTGGAATGGAGTAAAAATTGATATGTGAGGTAGGGAAGAGTATTATAGGGCTGAGGATGAATGAGGTGAAATAGGTTAATCATGCCTTTAGTTGGGATGGGTAGAGGTGAATATGGCAGACAAGTAGGGTACCTAAACATGAAGGAATTCTTTGGGGTGGAGTGGGATAAAGTCGGTGTTGGTTAGGGTGGCATATGCTAAGCCTGATAGATGAGGTAGGGTACAGCATGACAGGGTTGGTTGGAATGAAAGGGGGTAATGGCGAGGTCTGCTAGGGCGGTATGTTGTATAATTAACAGGTGATGTAGGATACTTGCATATGAAGGGGTTCGACCGGGTGGAGAGTGGTAATGGTGGGGTTGGGTGGGATAGCACTGGGTAAAACTCATAGGTGAGGTTGGGCGTAGGTGGTATAAAAAAAAAAAT
Source organism: Coenobita brevimanus (assembly GCF_032717465.1). Classification (NCBI taxonomy): domain Eukaryota; kingdom Metazoa; phylum Arthropoda; class Malacostraca; order Decapoda; family Coenobitidae; genus Coenobita; species Coenobita brevimanus. Next base: position 51,655,055 of record NC_136959.1, on the reverse strand, counting down.
AGTCTGAGGGACGGTATACCATGGCAGGGTTGGATAGGGTGAAATGTGATAATGGTGGTTTGAGTTAGGTTGAAAGATGAGGTACCTGAGCATGAAGGGTTTGGATGAACTATATAAGGGTAATATCAGGGTTTGGTGAGGTGGTATGGGCTAAAACTTACTGGTGAGGTACAATTGCCCTTGACAAGGATGGATGGAATGGAATGGGTTGGTGGTGGAGTTGGGAAGGTTGGTATGAGGTAAAACTGACAGGTGTGGTAAGGTAGAGTATGCCAGGTTTGGATGGGGTGAACTGAAGTGAAGTGAGTTAATGCCTGAGTTAGCTGTAGTGGCTTGTGGCAAAATTGGTGGAACCTGAGTATGAAGGGAATAGACGAATTCGAGAAGGATAATGACAATATTTGTTGGAGGACTACTGGGTATAATAGCCAGGTTTGATGGGGTAAAGTATTACAAGAGTGGATGGGGTGAAGTGAGGTAACGGCTGGGCTAGTTGGCGTGATATGGGGTAAAATTGGCAAGTGAGGCGGAGTACCTGAGTATGGATGGGCTGGGTGGGGTCGAAAAGGGTAATGGCGGGAATGGGTGGGGTGCTATGGAAAAAAAAAAAAAATGAGAGGTGAGGAACGGTAATGCAAAACAAGGTTGTACGTGACGGGCTGGGTTAATCAATAGGGTGGGTAGTGAAGTATGTGTTAAAATTGACAGATGAGGTAGGGTAGGGTGCGACTGGGTTGGATGGGGAGGTGAGGTGTAATCGAGCTGGTAGGTGGGGAGGGTGGGATGACACTGATAAGAGGGGTAGAGTAGAGTATGGCGGTTTTGGAGGGGAGGGGACAGTTTACTGGTGGGGTTGGTTGGGGTGGTATGGGTGAAACTGACAAGTGATGAAGTGTAGAGTAAGACAGGGATAGACGAAGTGAAGTGGGATAACGGCGGGGTTAATCAGGGTGGTTTGGGGTAAAACTGATAGGTGTGGTAGGGTACCTGATTATGAAGGGGTTGGATGGGGTTGAGATGGATAATGCCGGGGCTGAGTGGGGAGGCATGGAGTAAAATTGACAGGTGAGGTATGGAAGAATTTGACAGGAATAAATGGTGAAAAGCCTTGTACGTGAGGGACTTTGTGGGTGAAATGGGGAAAAATTAACAGGTAAGGTACGGTATCTGAATATGAAGGGTTTGGATGGGGTGGTGAGGAGCACTGGTGTGACTGAGTGGGTTTGAGGAAGAAACAACAGATAGGGGAGGAAGGGTAGAGTTTGACAGATCTGGATGGGATGGAGCGGTTAAACTATGAGCTTTGTTTGCTTGGTATGGGGTAAAACTGACAGGTGAAGGGGACTTGAGTATGAATAGGTTGGATGGGGTGGAGAGGGGTAATGGCAGGGTAGAAAGGGGTGAAATTGGCAGGTGAGGTAGGAAAAAGTAAGACAGGGTTAGATGGGGTTATGTGGGGTAATGGCGGAGTTAACTGAAATGGTATGGAGCAAAACTGTCAGCTAAGGTCCCATACCTGAAAATGAAGACCTTGTAGGCGGTGGATAATGGCGGTGCTTTTCAGGGTGATATGAGGTAAAATTGACAGGTGGGGCAGGGTAGAGTACGAAAGGGTTGGATAGAGTGAAGTGAGGTCATGTCGGGCAAGTTGGGGTGATCTGGGTTAACACTGACAGGTGGGGGAGAGTACCTGCGTATCAAGGATATGGTTGGGCTGGGGTGAGATAGTGCCGGGGTTGGTCGGGGATGGTATGGAAGGAAACTGACAGGTGTGGTAGGGCAGAGTATGGAGGGATGGATAGGATGAGGCGGAGTAATTATGGGGTTAGCTGGGGTGCTTAGGACAGAACTGACAGGTAAGGTACAGAACCTGAGTATGAAGCGGTTTATACAGTGCAGAGGGGTAAGGGATAATGACGGGGCTGAGTGGGGTGGTTTGGGGTAAAATTGATAAATGAAGTATGGTAGAGTATAGGAAGGATTTATGAAGAAAAACTCACAGGTGAAGTAAGGTATAGTGGAGTATGAACGTGTTGGGTGGTGTTAAATGGCATGGATGCAGGGCGAGGTGGGATGGCTCGAGGAAAAATATACTGGTTGGTGAAGTGTGGTACCTAAGCATTAGGAGGTTGGATGGGGTGTGCAGTAGGCTAATGGGGTGGTTGGCTGGGGTGGTATGGGGGAAAATTAACCGGTGAATTTGGGTAAAGTATGACAGGGTTGAATGGGGAGGAATGGGGCAAGAGAGGGGTTTGGATGAGTGGCATGTAGTTATACTGCTAGTTTAGACAGGGTAGAGTATGGCAGGTTTGGATGGAGTGAGGTGGGGTAACGATGGAGTTAGTTGGGGTGGTATGGGTTACATATGAGGGGTGAGATAGGGTCCCTGAGTATGAAGGGGGTTGAATAGGATGGATAGAGGTAATAGCGGGGCTGGGTGGGTGGGATATGGGTAAAGTTGGTAACTGAGGTAACCTGAGGTACAGCATGGCGTGGTTGGATGGAGTGAAGTGGGGTTATGGCGGAGTTAGCTGGGTGGTACGGGTTAAGACTGAGAAATGAGGAAGGGTATCTGAGTATGAAGAAGCTGGATGGGGTGGAGAGGGGGTCATGGCGGGGTTGGTTGGGGTGGTATGGGGCTAAACTGAGAGGTGACATGGTGTACAGTTTGAGAGGGTTGGACGGGGTGAAGTGAGGTAATAGCTAGGCGAGATTGGGTAGTATGGAGTCAAACTGGGAGATGGTGGGTATGAGAAAGACATTGACAGCAAAGGAGAGGCATGGGATTAGGGAGAAAGGTAGGTGTGAGAGGTGGAGTTGACCCGTATTTTCACTGGCATGGAAGGCAGTGGCACTTCTTTCTAAGCACTTTATTTTGCTTGTAATACCTTAATATCTCCCTTTACGCTAATGTTATCTTTCTATTACGGGCATAGCTTGCAGAAGTCACATACAAGAGAAAACGAAGATGCGACAGGCAGAACAAATCGCTTAAGAGATGTTACGATGGCTCCTAAGCATACGAGAATGCGACCTACTGAGTCCCTTGTAGCGGCGGGGTGTATGAGTTGCCGGAGTGTCATTTTCCCGCCAACTGCGAGGCGGTGAGGGTGTACGCCGCGCCCTCACTCACTCCCTCATCACCCCTCGCAAGGGATGATGGGGCCCTTGGATATTCTCCTTCACCCATCGTGTAATATTTTCTGACGCATTCTGCAATCGAGGTTTAGTGTTAATTTGATGTGTCGATAACGAGCCTCCGTACGTAGAGGAGGCTGGGGATATTTCCGTTCTGTCGAAGTTGTTTTTCAGTGTTTGATTTTAGTGCTGCAGTAAGTACCTGGAACGCCTTGAAAATATAGCTTCATGTCAGTGTATTATAAGTAGAATCATATAGCTTGAAAATTGAGTGTTGTGATGGCCTGTCAGAATGAAAATCTAACCAATAAACGTGACACAAAGTAAAATAATCTCTCCGTGCGTTCTGAGTGAGCCTGATGAAAGAAGCTGCACGTGTGGTTAATTTTAAAATGAATAAACGGTGGACGCTTTCAAAGGTGGAGCGTCATTAGGTGAGAGGAATACCAGAGAGAACGACTAATTTCAAGACTATGATTTTACGGTGATCAGTGTGTAGATTATCCAAGTATATCAACAACTCTGGGTGTCCATCATCGTTGTATTTGAAGGTGGGCAGTGATATCGCCTGTTTGGCCTGTGGCGGAACTGCGACACCAGGTAATGTACACGGAAATACTGTTCTCTGATCTCTTTATGCCTAGTCTGTCTGAACTGGGGAGGGGGGAATGTTACTGTTTATTTCATCGTGTTTGTTTCGTTTTTGGGGTCGAATTTTAAGTGGCTTTGGAGATTTCCTAATACATCTCCTTTAGCGATTTATTCTGTACGCTACACCCCAGTATCCTCTTGTATGTTGCTGAAGGAAACTATGTCATTATTTAAACGGTATAGATGACACACAAGAGAACGTCAAGGTGCAACATACAACATAAATCGCTAGAAAAAAGTGCTGTGAAACCTCCTACGTCACCTAGAATACGTCCCTTAGTGGTTGTCCAGTTAATGACTTCAGGTGGACTGGGAGTAGGCGTGGTTTGGTCTTTTAATTTCAAGCTTGTGAGAATCGGCGACCAGATGTTCCAGAATGTTATATGGAAAGCCCCGAACGGGCAGCTTCATGCATCAATCGTCCCAAACGCTTTCTTTCCGTCCACCCTGAAATGAGCTTGGGAAGTGGGATTTAGGTCACAGCCCGGCCCAGATTCACGAATAAGCTTACGATCAACGCCACCTCGTTACTTACATTTTGATCTGCAGGAGGAGCAAGAGAGAGGGGAAGTTTCTGCTTTCTCCTTTCCTTGTACTTCCTCCAAATAGAAAACACTGCTGCGATGATTCTCTCGCAGGAGAAATAAGAAGCATGGGATTAATTTACACACTCTTATTCTTCCTGCAAAAAAGAAATAAAAGTTAGGACATGAAATTGATAGTAAATCTACTCGAGATGAATTTTCCCCCTTGACTCCGAATTCTATTTTTAGTGTACTGACGTTACCACCAGACGATTTAACTTATACTGAGAGCGCCGTGGCGATGGAGGGATTAGGGAAGCCTTGATCTAAATGCTCCAGTTCAAAACATTTCCTCCACGATAAATAAAATCGTCTGTAAATAGTATGAATAGAATAGTTTAGGTCATCAAAAGGCAACTCCACAGACAAACGAAGCTGTGAAGGATGATGTGTTCTTGTGTGGCTGTGAAGTGTAGTTACGTGAAGTGGAGGTGCACGCAGGTGTGGTCACGCGATGTGTTTACTGCTACTACCACTGCTACTGCTACTACTACTACTACTACTAATATTATCATTACTTTTCCTGCAATCAGACGACGTTTTTATTCAACTCTTGCTACCTCCGTCCGATTTTATAAAGTTAAGGAAAGATCTTTAGTACCGATGATATTAATGACCACATCTTAGCCCCTCCAGTCCAAGAAGTCTACACTGAAATAAATACCGCATAAACGTCCGAAAATGAAATATAAAAATCCATCATTGGGGTGAAGGGGTAACTACTACTGGACTCAATAAATATGGTCGCTCAGAGAATGAAAATCTGAGACACTGCGGGCGACAATCATTATCTGGATTTATACACAAAATTATTATAAAAGCTGAGCAGAGATGGACTATAACTTATAGACTTCAAATCACTTCTTCCTCATACTGTGATTTGTGTGTCATATTACCCTTGATTTATCTGTCTATCATCATTTATCTATGTATTGCCTGAAGCCTTAATCCCAAAAGGGGTGAACACAGACATATCGCCTCCACGTCGCCCTGTTCTTTGCCATTTAACTGCCCTTCCTCCAACTCACACTCCCCTCTCTCATATATCTTTCCACCCCATCCCTCCACCTCATCCTTGGTCTACTGCAACCTCCCCTACCACCTTTTTGGTCTATTCCTGCCCCTTTCCCTCTCCAGTTCACTCACATAAAATCTCCTAGTCAGTCTCTCATTCTCCATCCCCTGTATTATATAATGCACGATATTTGTACCTTTCTAATATGGACATGGTTAGATCGGTTAACGTAAAACATTGCGAGTAGGAGTTATAGGCAAAATAAATCGCTGAAGAAGAAGTGTTACGAAAGTTCCTCAGCCAAAGGGAATATAGGCCATTACAATGATGGTCCCTTGCTCTCCTATATAGGCATCCAAAGGCAAGTCTGCTTCACTGACTCGCAAAAATAAATAAATAAATAAATAAATAAATAAAGAGGAGTGGCAGCGGTGGATTAGGGACTGACGTGTAAGTGGCTTTTGGAGATTTCGCAACATCTCTCCTTGAGCGAATTACTTTGCACATCACAACGCAATATTCCCATTATGTTATTCATGGAAACTACGTCGATACAAAAACCACGTAGATAACGTACAGGAAGATGTTATGGTGCAATATGTAAAATAAATCGCTAAGGAAGAGGTGCTTCGAAGCCTACTAAGCCATTTATACTAAGGCCCATTAGCTTTGGAATACTGCGATTCTTCCATCCAGCATTTACAGTACAACGAGGGATGGAATTCTAACATATTTACGATAGTTTCCCTTGCCGATACTCACTCTTAGGCAGGAAGAACTAGAGAAATGGAAAATTCTTCACTTTTCTCTCCTCGTCCTTCCTGATAAAAGAAATATGCACACCCACGATGAGTTTCCTCCTCTAACCAAGATTAGTTTTTACAGGAAGAACAAGAGCTACGGGAAAACTGTTCTCCTCTTTCTATGGCTTTCCCCCCAAACCAAATCACAATTACGACAGAAAACGGATCATAGGTTCGTGTCTGAATCTCACCCCAGACTCATACTTTTTCTACTTTGAGGAGGAGATAGTGTTGTTCGGGCTATCATTTTCTTAGAGGAGGAGATAGTGTGGTTTGGGCTATCTTTTACTTTGATTAGGGGATTGAGTTGTTTGGGTTATATTTTACTTTGAGGAGGGGATAGTGTTGTCTGGGCTATCGTTTTCTTTGAGGAGGGGATAGTGTTGTCTGGGCTATCTTTTTCTTTGAGGAGGGGATGGTGTTGTTTGGGTTATCTTTTTCTTTGAAGAGGGGATGGTGTTGTTTGGGCTATCTTTTACTTTGAGGAGGAGATAGTGTTGTTTGGGCTATCTTTTACTTTGAGGAGGAGATAGTGTTGTTTGGGCTATCTTTTACTTTGAGGAGGAGATAGTGTTGTTTGGGCTATCTTTTACTTTGAGGAGGAGATAGTGTTGTTTGGGCTATCTTTTACTTTGAGGAGGAGATAGTGTTGTTTGGGCTATCTTTTACTTTGAGGAGGGAATGGTTTGTATGGGCTATCTTTTTCTTTGAGGAGGAGGTAGTGTTGTCTGGGCTATCTTTTTCATTGAGGAGGGTTGTTTGGGCCAGCTTTTTCTTAGATTATCGTACCTAGGGAGATCAAAGAACCTTGCTTAGATCTCCCTAGCACGTGGAATTAGATTAGGATGGTGATAAGGGCATTTTGAAAGATAAAACAGACTTATAATCCATCAGTTATTTACCTCACAGAGACGTATATATTCTAAGTGCCACAGGAGACTTCGAAGCACATTTTACTTAGCGATTTTTTTTTTTTCGTATTGCACCTTAACATCCTTTTTCATGTTATTTATGCTGTTTCAGTATCGACATAGTTTGGATTAATAATGTATCAGAAAATATTAATGTGCAATGTGCAGAATAAATCTCCAAGGAAGAGATGTTACGAAATTTCCAAAGCCACTTAGAATACGACCCACAGACCTATATGGTAATTAGTGAATGCTCATAATTCCCATTTCGACTAGTAAGACTTAAAAATGCTCTGTCTGTCTCGATAAGGTTGTCTGTAGCAGGTAATGTAAACGTAATATTGCATACTGTCACAGGTGTGCTTGTAAAGAATCTGTGTTTGGCATCTGCAAATGACGGTGGTTTTATCTTACACTGACTGATTACAATACGAAGATCATGGCAGTGTAACAACAAGGTCATTGGTTTTATTATCTGGTATGTCCGTTTCCTTTTTATGCAAATGAACTGAATCCAGAAACAAGGAGAAGGTACGAATGTGAGGGAAACTATCAACATCACGCCACGTGAAATGGGCCAAACACTGAGGACGGTAGGCTGGCTTGTGCGGTTGAGAAGCTTACAGCCACCTCTTCCTTACTGGTTTATTTCTGATTCTGCTCCGTTACTGTATTCGTGTGCGTTTTTCATGCAATTTATATCGATTTTAAAAAGATATAGGAAAGGAAGTAGAGGGTGTTACTGGGTAGTGTTGAAAATAAATCAAGGAAAAGGTGCTAGGGAGCGCATTCATGCCTAGGGGCCATATTACTGTCGGTTTAGGAGGCTTTCTAGCACCTCTTCCTTAGTAATTTATTCTCGTACTATCATCTTGCCAACGGCCATACCACGTTGAGTACACCGCTTCCCGTCCGATCAGCGAAGTTAAGCAACGTTGGGTCTGGTTAGTACTTGGATGGGTGACCACCTGGGAACACCAGATGCTGTTGGCATCCCTACGTGTCAAGTGGGGTTGGTGGAGGATTAGTGCCCCTCCCTGTAAAACAATTAACTCTAAGCCCTTTGCCACCCCGTTTGGGATACATGGCGTCTGGCAATGGATGGATGGACTATCATCTTGTATGCAACTTCAATCTTCATAATATCGACGCACAACAAACTGCATCATAACACGTTTGTCAACAGTAACGTGCTGTGTACACATATAAGTTATACTGTTTTTACTTTAACTTTGCCTAAAACTGCCATCTTTCTATCTTGAAAGCTGACTTGTGACAACAGACTGACACGGAATATGATACTGGCAATAAGGAATCGCTACGGAAATTATGTAGAGCCGTAGTATTTATTTATTTTTTATTTTTTGCTATTGACCTAGGTGAAATAAGCTACAAAGGAACGAAAAGCCGAGTCAAGTTAACGTGAAAAGAGTATAGTGAGGAAGAAGTTCTAAAGTCTCCAAGCCACTGAGCTCGGGAATGTCTTTTTCCATTATATTCTTGCCATCTCTTGACGATTTTATTCAGTGTAGGATAGACTTTTGGAACAGAAAGGGGGAGGGGGGTTAGTTGTTGCCATAAAAGCCCTTCCAATACGAGAGGCCATCCCTAAGTTGAATAAAATCGTCTGGCAGTACAGGGAATAAGCTAAAAAGGACGTGGCCCGGCTTCAAGGGGTGCCGACGAGAATGCAATCCCCGACAAGCTGGCCCCACCTCGCAATCCCAGCCATTTTGCACACAATTTTCTCTACAGCCTCCATTTTAGAAAAGTGGTCTATTGGCTGAAAGGACGCGAGTTCAGTCCCAGGCTGGATCAGGGAACAGTTCGAATATTTGAATTTTGTTAAAACGTTAGAACAGACTTTGCTAATTTTCCTTGTGTCACAAAAACAACTGTTAATATCATTACACCTGTTCTAAAGAAGACATTACAGTATATTCAGTACGGACTGTGAGTAGGCCTATCTCTGCCGAATTAACGAAATAATAAAGGTGTGTGGCACGGAGAACATATACTGTAGACCCTAGAGAACGGGCTATCATGTGTATGCCCCGAGTCGGACATATTAAAAAAAGCAATTCCGTGGACTATCAACTAAAAGGATAAGAGCCCCGTCACACACACACACACACACACACACACACACACACACACACACACACACACATACTGGTGCAGTGGTAACGTTCCCGCAGTGGTAACGTTCCCGCTTGCCAACTGGTGGAAGGAAGTTCGCGCCTCGCTCAGGTTGCGAAAAGTTTCACTGACGAAGTGGGTGGTTACTGTCCCACTTGAGCAAGGGGACGGGTGTGTGCGTGTGTGAAGGTCACAGCCTTGCCCTTAGATCGGACTATATGAGCTCTCAGCTCCCTTCCGGGAGGGTAAAAGCTGACGATCACGACCATCAAGTGATCCTGACCGACCCGGTGAAAAAAAAAAAAAAAATTACACACACACACACACAATCAACTCGATCACTCGTCAGCCTCATCAGCCTCCACACCTCGCCTCTCCACACACTCATCCACAACACTAACCTCCACACCTTGCCCTCCTAGACACTCATCCAACACATCCATTCCTCCGCTCTCTCTCTCTCTCTCTCTCTCTCTCTCTCTCTCTCTCACACACACACACACACACACACACACACATCTCTCAGTCCAGTCTATGTGTCCTGCTATTCTTAGTCGTCTGAGTTGATGGAATGGAGGAATTATACAGACTTTCTTTTTACACAATTTATTTTCGGCACGACTTATTTAAATTTGGGTATTATTCTTCCAGTCTAATTTGTATCCACTCTGTCCATATGACCAATCCATCCACGCACACTCCTCTCCTCCCACTTACCAGCAGCAAATATGATGCTTGGGTAGGGCATCAGTTACTGGACATCAGTTAGAGGACATCAGGAAGAGAACATATTTTAAAGGACATCAGGAAGAGAACATCAGTTAGAGGACATCAGGAAGAGAACATCAATTAGTGGACATCAGTTAGACGGCAATTCCACGTCCCTGCCTCTTGAGTGTTTCGCCCGTCTTTGTGTTTACTTTCATGCACAACAAGACTTCCAAGTGTGTGCCTCTAGTCTCAGTATCTGCAGACGCATAACATTTCCAAACAGCACTTCATCTGCACATTGACTAATCTGCACCTTGATAAATTTTGAGATGAAACCGCATGGGTAGTTAGAGCAGACTTGGAATTCAACACCTGTATAAATATGCTGTTGTTCGACTGGAGGCTAAAGACTCGAGTAGTACTGGTATTACGCTGGGTGATGGTGGGAAAGAAAGGAAACAGTTCGACCATTTGCCGTCATACTGAACAGCCTTATACTTTAACATGTTTCATAGCTTGATGAACTGAAACTCTGGCCCCGGATTCATTTTTTTTTTTTTTTTTTGAACGAGGAAATAACCATGAACTAAAGGCCCACAAAGTTACTAATGCTAAGAAAAAACAGGACGAAATGAGGTCCAATTCAATATCCATTACGTTCGAGATGTCTGGACACTGCGTTTTAAAGACTGGGGGTCACGGCAGAGGGAAATAAAGACTGAGGAAAGGACTGGAAAGGACCTTGAGAAAACAAAAACCCTTACCTTTAGATGATGCTTTAACCAATCGGCCGGGCATACTAGCACTAATAACACCAGAATTAACCTGCTGCATACGTGTATGACTTGAAAATTCGACATTAAGCAAAACTGCAACGAGTCTCCTGTCGCAACTGTAGCATGTTTTTGTGAGAAGGACATGGAAAGTGCAGTATCATCCAGTGCCATGTCCTGCAGAAATACTGATAATGAGAGGAAAGTTATTCCTATTTTTTTTTTTTTTTTATGTTCTCCCTGCAAAAGCAAACCCTAGTTACGACAGGAAACTGACTGTAAGACTGTAAGTGTATGTGGCTTCTGAAGTATGCTGTAATGCCGTAATGACAGGAACAGTCACGGTGATGCCACGAGTATGTTAGCTACATGACAGCCTTCACCCTGATACACGACATTATACCAGCACTAGACTGAGACCCGTATTCTCGTCTGTCAAAAAGGCTCTTTGGCATCTTTTCCTTACCAATTTATATTTGACACGTTAATATTTTCTTACGTTATCTATGTCAATATCGCCAAACTTTAGATGTCATTCAAGATAATATTAATCCAACTGTGCCTAGGGACCTTTAAAAAGAATGGAATTGGACAATTTCAAAAATAAAGGAGGGAACCCCTGGGTAAGAACTCATAGGTAATGAGCTTCGCGACTATAATACAACAGGCGGAAGTCGGCTGACTACCCATTCATGAAATTCCGCACATTGGGACCCTGGACACTAATGGGTTAAAGTATAGTATTAAAAAAGATTACTGAAGAAAAAGTAAACTTGTAAAATTTGACACGAAGTCCACCGGCAATAAGTGGTTCATCGGGCTTCAGGTATTCCTATTGTTTATATAATTATATTCCCTGAATTTGTAACGAGCCTAAAAATTACAACTAGAGCATAAAATACTGTTAACATTACAAAAAATATTTACGAGTATTCATACTTAAAAAAATGGACATAAACAGTCATAAGCCCATAACTGGTACTTTTTATTTTACTGTTGGTCTTGTCATGTACTGTTTTGGTAACACATCGGACGAGCAGTATGGAAAAATTCGTAGTTCGTTATCGCTTTTGGTGGTGCCGGACGAACAGACTACAGCCACTTTCCAACACCGGTCCTAATTAATGTGATCGCCCATACCAAAGTTAACGGCTGTTTCACTGAATTTTCCTCAGCCTTGTGAGGACCACACCTCCGGTATAATATCAATAACCGAGAATCTAGTCATGAGGGAAGCATTGTAAATTTGCTAAATAAGTTTTATTGGAAAATTTTTATTTTCAAACCATTAATATTTATGATTTCTCACCCTGCTTGGGTGGGAAAGGAGGTCCGGATGATGATGATTTCTCAGGGGAAACTAGAAAGCACTCAGAGAGTGTATTCCTCCGCCAACGCCATTGTCACCACAACTTTAAAAGTCACGATGCAGTTTTCAGGCTGTGCCATGACAAAAAGCATGACTGTATCAGCTTTTCATCAGAGGAAAATCATCAGTGATGGTTTTAGAAATAAATGTAATGCATCCTGAAAACAGGAAAAAATGTATTTACATAGTTTTAGATCAGTGGCTCTCAACCAGGGGTAAATTTATCCCAAGGGATAAAAAATCCCATAGCAGGGAGTAAATATACGCGTACTCCTATCATTCGAAAAATGAAATAACATTTCTGAAATATTTACTGTATAAGTAAATTGGCTGCGGTAATGCAGAAGCAATGTTTTCACTTATAGTCGTGTTGGTTTTTTGTTTCATGCTGACATACGAGTGAACCGTATTTTGTCTTCCTATATATAAATGTAAATTTTTTACAGTACCTTGATATTAAAGGCATTTTCTATCTTCTTATTTTTTCCTTTAAGCCTTTTATTGTGTAGGCATCAGGGGAGGGATAAAAGTTTGGTTATATCAAGCCTGGAGGGTAAAGGCAAAAGAAAGGTTGAGAATCACTGCTTTAGAGTCATTATTACCAAACAAAAAGAAACAAACATTAGTTTTCTAGGGAAAAAAAAAAAAACGGAAAATTGCCCTATCTCGCAATGTAAAAAAAAAAAATCCTAGATCCGCAACTGGATCCGGATCCGCCCAACTTCGTTGGCGGAGGCAATAATGCAACGTTTAGAAATGAGCTTGTTTTAGCAGCAGGGTCAACAACAGCAACAAAAAATATCTGAACTTTTGCTTGGTTCTATTTTGAAGCAGTGGACGAAGCGACTGAAATAATCTCTAGCAACCTAGCTAACTTTTCATGAATGTGTATGCCTGTTGTGTTTACCAATACAGCATGAACGAGGAACTTTATACAACATATCAAGAAATAGGCGTCCACACCTCAGGTGTGAACCGTTTCCGATCGGGCAAGATTGTATTATTTCCTTTTTGGCTGCATTTTTCTTTTTCATTTTTTCTCCAGAGGGGGATGACTAGTACCTCTGGGAGACAGATTTTTTGACAATGAAAAAAAAAATGGCACGACATGCTATGACTGACCTAACAGATGGAGGGGAAATGGTGCTCTGTGCTCTGTTCATGCCTAGGGGAAATATTTTGGTGTTTTTCAGCTATACTTAGCTTTGGGGAGGCTTAGAGGGAAAGTCTGGTACCACCGGAATGCAATTATTATGCAAATTGAATAATGGAATGGCAAGTTACTACTGGTTCTGTAGCTGGAAAGAAAATAGTTTTGGTGGTCTTCAAATTGGGAAATTTTACAAGCCACTTGGGACAATAATCTTACACATCAGATTTGGCCGAAGAATAATGTTCTCGCTCGCTTTGCTAGTTTAAACAATGCAGTACATTATCCATTTAAAAATATTTGCCTTAAAAAAAAGTAAACATCAACAACGCTCATTATGAAACTATCGATCACCTGGTTAAATATACTTTTCCGACAGAGTGTATCTGCCTCACTGAAGACTCATAAAAGTTGCAGAGGCCTGTGGTATCGTTGCCGTCAGGTGGGGAAAAAACTGAGGATTTACACTTTGTATCGACTCTCCCTGTCCTATTCTTGTCTGAAAGTTACTGGATCGCTTACGTAGCTTGATTTTTGAAAATTGTTTGTTTATCGAACTGCTTAGTTAGTTATGTCACCTACGTCAAGCATATACAAACTAACAGCTACGATTCATAGATAGACAGATAGATAGACAGACAGACAGACAGACTGAGATAGAATGATAAATAAATAGACAGACAGACAGATAGATATATAGATACAGAGTTTACTGACCCCTGCCTGGTATATGAACACAATTGCAATAAAGCACAATAAATTTTCAATCTGAAACTACTAAATTCATATACTGAATACTTAAAGCAAGATCCGCCAATATGCTAACAAAACGTGCGTAGGTCATACCATTTTGTTTCTGCAATAAATTATATAAAATGGTTAACACAAGTGCAAAATACACTAGACTATCTTGGATGGTTCAAATGTATGTTTGTCTAACACGTAATGCCACTATATTAGTTCATTTCATATTACAGTTACATTTGGCCATGACACACTTCCACTCCTGCCCATTTATCTCAGTATAGCTCCACCAATATAACTATAACTGTAACTTGAAATGGAATGTAGTTGCAGATGATGGAATTAGAGTGACGCAGCGTGGGCATGTGAGGTAGGATGCGAGTCTTGATCGAATGCAATGCCAACCTGGAATGGACTATAAACTAGCGTTGACAGGTGGTCTGGTGGATGATAAACAGCTGCGTTGGAGCTTCAGCTGGAATTATTCACTACTAAGAAAAGAATGACCTTATATTAAAAAAAAATAAATAAATAAAAGGGCAATTCACAATACTCACGTTTGCTAGTGGTTTTATAACAATCCTTCGTGGTAAATCTGTGGACAGGGAGTAGATATGATGTCAGCAGTTACGCATACAGGTTATCTGCGACACATGATAACACCAATATTAACTGAACATGAGGTGTTTAGCTTTGTCAAGCCTCATGTTATTATATGCTGAAAATTTAAGACATTTGAACCTGTATGCACTTTAACTAACTATGCTGAGATGAGAAACCCAGTGTTACGATAAATGGTGTGGATATGAAATGACTCTTCATCTCTGCATGTTATACTGTGACCATGTAACAGCAAATCTGGACTAAATACACTCAGTATAGATGACGGCGTCACCATATTTCTGTGACTGGAGTGTGCGGTGGGAGGGAAGTCAGGAAGTGAGGAGCAAAGTCTATCTCTGAGAAGGGATAGAGGGTGGGGGGGGGGGAAGGATTGATGCAAAGATTAACAGGCCTCTGAAGGGCTACATGATTATATACCGTTATCTATACTGCGTTTGATTTCTTCATGCAGATTTTGTTTATATAATTTAAATCAGTCTACAATACAAACTATGAAAATGTTGCGCTTAAACCCATTTTTCTAATATCAAATACTCAACACGCAGGTACACATTTGCGCTGCTTGCCTGCTTCCACCGCCAGTTACCAGCAGCCAGGGCGTATATTCAACCACAGTAGAGATAATATATCACCAGGTGTCCTCTCGTTACCTCCAGCGATCCCGTTAGTTTTGAGTTAGCCTACTCCCGAAGATCAGTTTCAGTGTGCAGAGAAATACCGAATAGCAGACTTCCACAACGAAAGGAAAAAAAAGAAAAAAGAAAAGAAAAGAAAAGAAAAAAGAAAAGGTGACCAATAGTTAAGCACTTCGTGGCCATTTTGTCAAAAGACTGTAAGCTACTATACGTGCCGTAAGCAAAATTATGATATGAGCTGGTCCAGGTTTCCCACGTAAGGAGTCCAGAAACAAGCGTCTAGGCAAGTTTGCAATGATACTGCACAAGTGATTTTGGCACAGTACATACAGTAAATGGATTGAGGGTACATGTTTTATGTTTGTGATCGCAGTCCATGATTCTCCTTTTACAGTATCTCGTTATATGTCGATAGTATTAGATGACCTGAATCTAACCCTGAGTCATAGTTAAAACCCAGTCTATTGCGTGTTTAAACAGGTACTGAATAAAGACTGGCAGCCTACCGTTGTAAAATAATGAAAAGTATAAAACATTTAGAATCATAATGTTGCCATACTGTGCCGTCTGCCTTTTCCAGTCGAAGAACACCATGATGTGTGCTCGGTGGGAGGGGGAGACCAACGGACTGAGGACCAATGGATATAAAAGTGGAAGAGAACTGTTCTGGGAATAATATGACTTTAAAAATCTTACCATCAGCAAGACCTACTAACATTACATGACATTACATAAAAACACATCGGCTAAAATAATTTCATCAGTTCTGAATGGGATAGTTCTAGCATGTATTTGGCTTGAAAGGTGGGGGGGGGGGAGGTATTAGCGCCCACGCAATGACATGAGAAAATGTGTGATGCCATCTTTTGCACGACAGAGAAATGCTGAGCTTCAGGAAAGACTACTTGGTTTATGCTCGGAGTCCCCTCAGCAAGGTCGTTCGTCTACCGTGTTACCTGTGTCGCCCCATGAAACTGTCGACGGAGGTTAAAGAACTGAAAGTGGTAAACAAAGAAACAGATAAGAGAGGCTAGATCTCTGGTGGAGTGAGAGGGGCGGGAAATCTGGTGGGGGTGGGACTGGGGCAGGAAAGTAAACCCTGTGAAAATGACTGTGAGTATGGGTCAGTAGTCTGAGTGCAGCGCAAATTCAAAATAGGCTCCAAGAATGAGAGTGTCAGGGGTTAAAGAAGTAGGCGTGGGGGACAAAGAAATGGGTGGGGTGAACTGGAATTGTGGTGGAAGATGGGGAGGATCCATGAGAGTATGCCCAGTGAAAATGAGTGCTGTAGAATTAATGGTCTGAGTCCAATGATGGTTTATTTCCATTTTTTCCCCAATAAACTGCAACTGCAACATCGACAACATTTTAATGAGAGCAGTAAGATAAGCCTGCGATGTTCTCATTTACCTGGCCTCTGAGGTAGGGAAAAAAAAAAAAAAAAATTGAGCCAGATCTTGTGCAGGGGTCTAGCTAGGTGGATCAGAGATGTGACTGGGGGCAGATAAGTCTGTTCTTCGCTCTACTAAAAATAATTTCATCCATACTAAATGCTCTCAACTCTCCAACTCGAATTCTTCCCGCTCCTTCTGGCACCTTGCCAAAAATCTTTCTAACAACTTTACCTCATCATCCTTCCCTCCTCTTTTCTACTCTGATGGTTCTGTAGCTATTTCTTCTACTGATAAAGCAGATCTCTTCGCACAGACTTTCTCCTCCAATTCCACCTTAGACGATTCCGGTGCTGTTCCTCCATCACTTCCCCCCTCTGACTTCCTCATGGCTGACATTAAAATTTCTTCATTGGATGTATTTTCTGCCATCACTGGCCTCAGTACTAACAAGGCATATGGGCCTGATGGGGTCCCTCCTGTTGTTCTCAAGAACTGTGCTTCTGTGCTTACACCCTGCCTAGGCAAACTCTTTCGCCTTTGTCTGTCAACTTGTACCTTTCCTTCTTGCTGGAAGTTTGCTCTCATTCAGCCAGTCCCAAAGAAGGGTGACCACTCCCAACTCTCCAACTATCGTCCAATTGCTTTAACGTCCTGTATTTCAAAAGTTTTCGAGTCAATTCTTAATAGAAAAATTTTAAGGCATCTTTCCTATCACAACCTTCTTTCCGATCGTCAGTATGGGTTCCGTCAGGGACGCTCCACTGGCGATCTTCTCACCTACCTTTCAGACTCCTGGTCATCCTCCTTTCGGGACTTTGGCGAAAGCTTTGCCATTGCACTTGACATCTCAAAGGCTTTCGATCGAGTCTGGCATAAATCTTTAATTTCCAAACTGCCCTCCTACGGTTTCTATCCTTCTATCTGTGCCTTCATCGCTAGCTTCCTTTCTGGTCGTTCTATAGCCGCTGTTGTAGACGGCCATCGTTCTTCTCCTAGATCTGTCAACAGTGGTGTTCCTCAGGGCTCTGTCCTATCACCAACTCTCTTCCTTTTATTCATCAATGACCTTCTAAGCTGTACATCTAACCCTATCCACTCATACGCTGATGACTCCACCCTTCACCTTTCCATTCGGTTCCCGCAACGCCCATCTCAACAGTTACTTCAACAAACAAGGGATGAGGCAATGGCACACCTAATGTCTGACTTGGCTCGTATCTCCGACTGGGGTAAAAATAATATGGTCGTCTTTAATGCATCTAAAGACTCAGTTCTTACACCTATCAACCCGACAAAATCTTCCACAGGTATACCCACTAATGTTTGATAATATTCAGCTTAATCCTGCATCATCCTTGAACATGCTTGGGGTTTCATTTACTCGGGACTTATCTTGGAAAGATCATATTACATCTCTTGTAAAATCTGCTTCCAAGAGATTGGGTGTGCTAAGCCGACTCCGCTCTTTCTTTACCCCTGCACAATTGTTGACTCTATACAGGGGTTTTATCCGCCCCTGTGTGGAGTACAACTCTCATGTGTGGGGAGGCTCCCCACATACAGCTCTTCTCAATAGGGTGGAGTCAAAGGCTTTTCGTCTCATTAACTCTCCTCCTCTTACTGACTCCCTTCAACCTCTGTCTCTTCGCCGCACTGTTGCATCTTTATCTCTTTTCTATCGCTACTTTAATGGTCACTGCTCCTCTGAACTGTCTGCGTGCATTCCTCCACCTTTACGACGGGCGAGTAGCACCCGTCTGGCAGCAAACTCTCATCCCTTTTCTGTCCAACTCTCTAATGCAAGAGTTAACCGTTACTCCCAGTCTTTCATTTATACAACAGGTCAGCTCTGGAACTGTCTCCCTCTGTCTGTATTTCCTGCTGCCTATGATCTCCAGTCTTTCAAACGCAGTGTGTCCAGGCATCTCAAAATGATCGGATCTTGATTTTGGCTCTCTATTGTATTTTGTTTTTCTCTTGGAGGGAACTGTTACTGCGGGCTCATGGCCTTTGGTTCCTTCTTCCTCGCATTAAAAAAAAAAAAAAAAAAAAAAAAAAAGATGGTAGCTTGAAGAGGTTTTGGAGTGTGAATGCTAATGACGGGAGAATGAGAGGCCGTTCTGGGAAATCCTTGGACGGGGTGCTGAGAATTTTGGACGTATTCTGAGTGGCATAGGAGGATTCGTTGTGCCCCTTTGTTAGTGATCAGTTCCACGCTTTACACCTCAATATCCTCTTGTATATCGACATGAAAACGATTTAAACAATATACAAGAGAAGGTCGTGGTGTAATGTGCATAACGAATTCCGAAGAAGTAAGTTTTACGAAATATCCAAAGCCATTTAGAGTACGAATCTCTTGCTGATTATGAGATCATGTAGCTCTGATGGCTGCCAAATCTGGGTCACGGATAGCGCAGGGAAAACTTGGCGACTAAAATGGCTGACTGTGCAAACGTCCCTCACCTACTTCCCTATCGCCCGCCCGAAAGGAGGATGGTAGACTGAAGGAGTGGGGCAATTCAAAGCTGCAGTCCACGTTTCAGATGCGCCTGGGGCCATAACACCTACGATGGCGTACTGTATTTCATGTGATATTCTTGCTACGTTTCACTCAATTTTATTAACCTAGAGTGACCTTTCGAATCGAGGAAGTAAAATATAGCCTTCATGAATCCCATCCTTACTAGAAAGCCTTTTTTAGCTGAGTAAACATCGCCTAGTGGTAGCAAAACACACACACACACACACACACACACACACACACACACACACACACACACACACAGGAACAAAAGAACAAAATAGATGCAGGAGCTTCAAGGCTCGAATATTTGGCTTCCCTAAGTCGCTAAAGTCTATTGGAATGAAGCGCCTCGTGTTCGAAATAAGTTTGTGAGTAACAGAGGTACAGGGCCGCTCCTAAAGACGCCTCCACATCTAGAATTACATCACCGTACTCAAGGGGTTACGGAGGCTCCCTTATATCTCTTCTGTTAACCCCTTCACTCCGAGGACGTCTTTTTTTTTTTTATCTTATTCTTGCTATCCACACATGTTTTTTCTACACACTCTAGAAGGACAGGGGCTTTACCAGAGCGAGTCCCGTCCCCCTCATGAAGTCGTGGCCCCGCTCCTCCTCATCCCCTCACCGGGCGTTAGGTGAGGGGAGGGCGGAGCTTAAAAGACAAGTTATATGGAGGCGGGTATAGTAATGAAGGGGTTAATGAAGGCTATGTCTACCTCCTGCACACCGAAAAGTCTCGCCTAAACTCAAAACATCGTATGAATGTAGCTAGAATAAAATGAAAGGAGCGTTACCGATGTAAGTGGTGCAACATTTTTTTTTTTAAATAGATGTTGCACGTTCATATTCTCTTCCATGATATTTATGTTGTCCATCACAATATTAAAAAGATATAACTAATATGAGAGAGAAAAACAGTATGGTATTAACCCATTCAGTCTGATGACGCATTTTTTTTCCTCTCATTAGGACGGATCCTTGGTAATGAGTGGACTACACTCCTTTTACTCTAACATGGCCTACAACTGCCATCCCTCCCACCTGAATGCTGAGATATAATAAGAAATTAATACTAGAACATGATGCTGGTCACGATGAAGTGCTATGGACATGGTGTAGAGCCGTAGCATTGTCTTCTGCCACTGAGCTACGTGAAATAAGCTGCAAAAGGACGAAAACAGTAAACACTGTATTTATCTTCCACCGATCGAAAAAGTCTTTTGAATAAAATCGTCTGGAGGAAGCAGGAATAAACTGAAAGAAAAAGTCTCGGGGTTCAAAGGGTTAAGTGGAAAATAAGTCACCAAGAAAGAGCTGCTAAGACCCCAATTAAGCCGACGAGAATAAGGGCCGTGGTGTCGGTGGTGTTGGAAGTGGTGGCAGCGGTGGTGGTGGTGGCACGGTAATTTTGGTAGACCACAACAGGATGGACACAGATAACCCAGCTGACATCCCCCCCCCCTCCTGTATCTCCTTGCTTCCCTCCTTTCCTCCTGTCTCCTTGCCTCCTCCCTTCTATCTCCTTGCCTCCTTCCCTCCTATCTCCTTGCCTTCCCCTCCTATATTTTCTTGCCTCCCCCCTCCTACATCTCCTTGCCTCCCCCCTCTAATACCTCCTTACCTCCCCCCTCCTATACCTCCTTGCCTTCCCCCTCTAATACCTCCTTGCCTCCCCCCTCTAATACCTCCTTGCCTCCCCCTTCCAAGACCTCCTTGCCTCCTCCCTCCTACGTTCTTGCCTCCCCTCTTACATCACCTCCTTCCTGCCTACTCATCTCCGTGTAACCCAAAGGAAAATCCCAACCTCCTCCAAGGCCATACAGGGTCTTATTCTTAGTGACTTATTTCGTAACACCTCTTCCTAAGCGATTTATTCTGCACATTACACCTCAGTAACATCTTGTCGAAAATAAATAAATATAAATACAATGCAAGAGGGTTTAAGGTACAAAACTCAAAATAAATCGCAAAGGGAAACGTACCACGATGCCCTCCTACGCCTCATAGAATACGTGCCACAATCCTTCACTCAGCCGGATCAGCGCTATGCAAATTTGGGCAACTTTTTAATCAGACGTGTCATATTAGCATTTCCTCATAGCACTGGCCCTAATTTACGTGAGAGAGAGAGAGAGAGAGATTACAGTCCTTTCACCTTAACTTGACAAAGATTTGCGTCTTTCTGCGGGTCATTTTGCGTAGTTCAGTAGCGGAACAAGACTTTCGATAATGCTATGGTTCTACGTCCTCACCATAGCACTTCATCGTGACTAACACCACATTCTAGTTTTACTCTATCACCACAACCGGACATTCAAGACGAGGCGTCATCAATTTTAGGCCAAGTTAATGTGAAAAGCGTATAGTCACAATATCACACTACGCTGGGAGGCTTTGTAGTGTCATTTTCTAAGTTGTTTAGTATGCACAATTCACCATAACACCCTCTTCTATTGTTTTTGTATCGCTTTATTTCCTTCAATCCGAGGACGTATTTTTTCCATTGTTCTGGCTACCACTAGACGATTTCCCTCGGCTTATGTGAAACCTCTTACAGTGAAGGGGTTGCTGTAGGCTGTCTATAACCCCTCCCACTGAGCAGCTGCAAGTTCTGGCCTACAAGGAAGTAAAAAATATTGACAATGGTAATTTTCTTAGTATTAACACAATTCGGGTTTAAATAGGAAAAATAATGTGTGAAAAAATAGCTTTAACATAATATCAACTACTTGCCGAACAAAGTTATGTTTAAATTTTACCGAAAATCAGGAGAGTACAGTATCAAAGACTGTCCATTTTTTCACGGTGTTTGAGAAATTGTTTATTACTGTCCCTATTTACGGCTAAACTGAAGCATCTAGTATGCCAACGCTATTTTCACACAATATTTTTGTACTGTAAACGCGATTTCTGCTGATATGACGAAAATGATCACTGTCGATATTTTCAACATTCATTTAACTCAAAAATTTCAAGAGACCAGTTCTCGAAAAGGCTCTGCTAAGATGAATAAAATCGTCTGGAGATGATAGGAATATATTGAAAGACGTCATCGGATTGAAGGGGTAAATGACAACATACCGTAGCTCGCATCAGTATCATACCGTGCAAAATGATATAACTGAGGCGCAATGGCCAGAATAAATCGGTAAGGATGAAGTGTTACGAAGTCTACAAAGCCACTCAGACTACGACCTTTAGCTGGCTGGATATGTGACCTCTTCCCCTGACACCCGCTCTTTAGTTTTGTGTCGGGGTTGTACTGTGTGTGATATTTTTGGGTTCGTAGCACCCTTTGCTCACCGAATTATTCTGCACCTTACACCTCAGGATCCTCTTGTATGTCAATGAAGCAAAGTAGGTTGAAAAAAAAAAAAAAAACGATATAGGCAGCACAGGGGAGACTGTACACGTGTCACAGGCAAAAATAAATCGCTTCGGAAGAGGTGTTACGAAGCCTCCCGTACGACTTAGAAAACAGCAGTACTGAGCTCTGAGATTTTTTTTAAATTTTATTCTTGCCTTATTTAACCTCTTGAGTACCAGAGGCCTTTCTGAATTTAAAAAAAAATCGTCTGGCCTCAGCGGGCATACACTACGGACGCTCACTAACGCCTCTTCCTAAGCGATTTATTATTACTACTCCTTACTATCCTCTTCTATGTCATTAAAGCACTTCAAATACCACCATACTCAGCATAAATAACACACAAATTGATATGAACCAGCCGCATCCAAAAATAAATCGCTAAGGAAGAGGTGCTAGAGAGCTTTCTTAACCAACGATAATATTGACCTAACAAGAACATCAACTGTATTAAAGTGGGGTCGTATTGTAGGTGGCGTAGGAGGCTTCGTAACACATCTTCCTCAGCGATTTATTTTACATATAACATCCTTTTTATCCTCTTATACATTACTACGGAAAAGCATATGAAGAATGAAAAAAAAAATCAGAATACTATATACATAATAAATCGCTAAGAATCCTGTGCCAAGCAGAATAAGAACTTAAATATTATCCACCCAATCAGACAGCACTTACTATAGTTGTTTCACCCGAACTTGGCACAGATTTTCGTCCTTTTGAGGCCTACTTCATGTAACACAGTGGTAGAATATTTTATAGCACTTCTTCATGACTAGCATATTCAAGTGTTAATCCATTGTTACAACTGAGAATTCAAGACGGGGAGATGGCAGTTTTTGGGCCAGGTTAAAGTGAAAAGAGTGTGCTATGTAGTTTTCCCTGATATATTCCTCCCAGATAACAAGAGGAAAACAATACTACGGGACCCACGTATTCCCTGCGTGCCGTAAAGCCTGATTAAATTCTTCAATCAGGTGTCGAAGTTTATATATCAATCTTGTTACCTCCAGACGATTTTATTAAGTTTAAAGGGTGATTTTTTTTTTTTTTTCGTGCTAGAGAGGTTTGTACGGCCTTCACTTACCTCATCATTACAAGAGAATTTTCCTGAATTACGATGTTACTTGATAGCAGGAAATAAATAATAAAGTACGCTGTTGGAATGAAGGGGTTAAAAGGAAAGGACTAGGAGGTGCAAACTTTACTTTCCTGAGAGGCAAAAAATATATATAATGATGATAATATATAGGTGTATTAGATCCTCTGACTAATTGGATTCCCACGGCTCAACTCTTAGGGGCCCATTATCTCTCTCTCTCTCTCTCTCTCTCTCTCATCCTTTACCTCCCCTCACATTTTGCAGTTTAGCTTTCAGTACATCCTTCATTCCTTCTTCTTGCTCTCATTTCACACCCTGTTCTCTCCTCTCTCACCTTCCTCTCTTTCACTCTCTGTTCTCTTCTTCACCTTGCCCTCTTTTTCACACCCTTTTCTCCCGCCCCCCTCTCTCCTGTCCTTTCAAACTTTACTCTCACCTCCGTCACCTTGCTCTAATTTCACACCCTACTCTCGCCTTTTCCTCTCCTCACTCCCCTCTCACTCTTCCCTCTCCAGGCCTTCGACTCACCTGCCTCGCTCCCTTGTTCCCAATACTTCAGCCTGTCTCTGGAACTTGAATTATGTAAGGTTCATGGTTTACCGGACTGACTTTCCTTGCAGTAGTCCATTCACATTAACTTGGTTCAGGCAGACGTCCTTTTTGCAGATTATTTTACGTAGCACAGTGACAGAAGAAAGACAGTGTTACGACTCTGCTTTCCGTACCACTTCCTTGTGTCTAGCACCGTATTTTTGCGCTAATCTATTACTACAACTCACTATTAAAGGTGGAGAGATGGAAATTTCTGGCCACTTCAAAGTGATGAGAGTATATTATTTCTTCCTTATCAGTATATTTTTGCATTTGGCTGCTTTATACTCTCGTAGATGTTATAAATTGCCTCGCTATCCTAGGGAAAAAAAAAACGTTAAAAAAATACTTAGATGTACGCCTGTCGACAATGAAAGGGCCAGCATCGCACACAGTAAAATTTTGCTGTCTCAATAATCTTCTAGAATACAACCCACAATTGTCAATGTTACATCCTGTTCTGGTGCCAATATTGTTTCCAAGACTAGTTATAGTTCCATACTATTGTAACATATTGCATATAAAGTTGTTTATTCATAACTGACAATGTGCAATGTAGTATGAATGATAAACCAACAAACGCCATTTCACTGTAAGGTGTGGCCTGGGATAAGATGCGCATTTAAACATCTTCTTTTAATCATAACCTAGAGGAAAGGGAAGGCGATAGAGATATATGAATTGTATATATGTTTAAGTCTTGGGGGAAATATTTACCTTGCTGGTATACTTTAATGTAATCAATACTACTTTATTGAAGTGTATAATGTACATGGAACAGTTATAATGCTTCTATTCATGTATAAATCCCAGTTGTCTGTGGGGTTTGGCACCTCTATTTTATGCTGACTCCAGTGCCACTCCCCAGTGGGGGAAGGCGGCTAACAGCAGAACGCAAATATCATTCAAACGAGAGGGACGTACAACTCTGAGCTCTCTTTCTGTGTCGCAGTTGTATCTTTCTGTGGCCAATAAATAGAGAGTTAATCTGCTCCGTTTCTCTTCGCCTGCATACGCTACCTCTACATTCCTTCAACAGGATTATACACCGATTCCCGCCATCTCCAGTGTGTGAGAAGACTTTGGTGGAGTGTGTCAGCCGGAAGTTGACTTCAACCAGGCGCAGCTATTGTGAGGTCACGACTCAGCTGATATACATAAATTAGTGATCAGCTGTGGGATTCCAAGCTGATACATTAGTGACTAATTGAAGAATTCCTATACAGCTGATACAATCCAGGTCCTCATTTGTGCCACTGGGTGAACAAGAGAGAGAGCAAAAGAAAGCTGAGTCCGCGAGAGTCACCGACCAGAAAGTCAAACTCGGGTTCTTCCAGTTGTGAGCCGGACATGCTAACCAATTTACCACCGCGTTCCTGTTATAAAGAGAGAGAGAGAGAGAGAGAGAGAGAGAGAGAGAGAGAGAGAGAGAGAAAGAGAGAGAGAGACATACCATGCGACTGTACTAGCTCCTAGCCCTTTCACCCGTCCACGTTCCTCTCATCCCTTCACGCCCTTTCCACCCTTCCACCTCTCCACTTCCCTCCCATCCCTTCACTCCCCTCCCAGCCCTGCACATCCGTCCCACCCCTCCATGCTCCTCTCACCCTTCCACGCCCATTCCATCCTCTCATATCCCTCTCCCTGTTCTCCTGCCTCTCCTCCTTTCAACGGATGGCATTCCCGAGAGTTTAGCAAGTTTTCTAACCCCTCTTCCCTAGCAATCTATTTAGCATAATAACAGATTAGCACTAGAATGCAATGGTAGGCATGAAGGTATGCCATGGAAAGGGTATTGTGCCATAACACTGTCTTCTTCCGCCACTGAACTACTTGAAAATAAGCTACAAAAAATGGAGAAAATCTGGACCAAGTTAAAATGAAGGACCTCTAGAAAGGCACAGACACGGACTGACGGGGAAGAGGTGCTGAAATGCCTAATAACCCCACCAGAATACCACTTGCTCCTCTCTCCTTGTTGAATGCTTAGCTGCAGCAATGGATTAACACTAAAATGTGATGTTAGTCACAAAGAAGTGCTGTGGAAAGAATGTAGAATAGTAGCATTGTCGTATTTTCCACTGAACTACGTGAAATAAGATGTGAAATATGAAAATCTGGGCCAAATTAAGGTTTAAAACTAGAAAGCACTGAGGGAGCATACCTCCGCCAATGCCATTGCAGGATCCGGATATTCACTGAGAACTTTCAGATATCGTGTGGGCAAACATCAAACAAACAGACAAGCTGGTGAATAAATAACCTCCCCCAACTCCGTTGCCGGGAGTAATAACAACGACACTCGGGGGAGGCGGTGGCTCAGTCGGCAGAGAGGTGGCCTGCAGTCCTAACGGACTCTGGTTCAAATCCCGGCTGGGGCAGGGAACAGTTTAAGGATTTGAATTTCATTAAATCAGGCTTTACTGATCTACCAGAAGACCCGCCGACATGTCGTAATACCCCCGCTAATACCAATACACCAGTCCTGTATAAGACAGCCCTAGCATGTATTCAATATGGACGGTGGGTGTTAGCGCCGAAGTGGTAACATGTAGAGGTGTATGGTATGTGGGAGGACTGCTGGGCCTTGATAGCAGGCTACGAACCCTATGCCCAGAGTCGGACACATAAAAAAAAAAAAAATGGTTAACTCTTAATACCGTCACGTATTTTTGTAGTCTCTCTCTCTCTCTCTCTCTCTCTCACACACACACACACACACACACACACACACACACACACACACACACACACACACACACACACACACACACACACACACGCAGCTCCCCGCCTCACTCGTCCGTCATAATTCCTTTCTTAACAAGGAGGAAGTTAAGTGCCATTAACAAAATGTACAATGGCTTCATTTGTCTTGTGCCGACGGACGAGGAACCAAGACAGGGAACTCAGCAGGCGAGAAGTTACGGGAATGGAATGATATTTTTCGTAATAGGATCGTCGAAAGAATGTTAAGTAGGTGTATGTTTGAGGCTGTAAGAAAGAGAAGAAAATGAGGAATGGAGATAAGTAGGATAGAAGCTACGAGAAGGCAATAATCATTTTAAGGAAAGAAAGTGTCTGAATGATTAATATATAGGCCTATGTTTGATGCTGTAAGGGAAGTATTACATCGAGAGTGAAGTGCAGCCACATCAAATGTCATAGTATCATTATCTATCTATCTATCTGTCTGTTTATCTATCTGTCTATATCCAGACGCCTTAATCTCGGAAGGTGTGGCCACAAAAAATTGCCTCTATGCCGCCCTGTCCTCCGCCATCAGGCTACCCTTCCTCCAACTCACACAACCCTTATTCACATATCTCCCCATCCAGTCCCTCTACCACATGATCGGTCTCCCCCTCCGCACCGTTCACATTATCCTAACTCAAACTCCAATCCTTCCACCTCATCCTTCGTCTCCCCATCCCCCCCTCTCTCCTTCACCCCAAGCACTTACACTCTCCTAGCCTGTATCTCATTCTGCATTCTCTCCGCATGACCAAACCATCTCAAAGTACTTCTAACACTACCCAAACACACTCACATCAACATCACAACACTGGTTAACATCCTCATTTGTCTGTCTGTTTGTCCACGTAACTCCATCCTTAACTTCCTCATTCCTCATTTGTCTGTCCATCTCTCCACGTAAATCCATCCTTTCCATAACTTCCTCACTGATCTGTCTGTCTCTCCACGTAACTCCATCCTTGTGTTCCTCATTTGTCTGTCTGTTTCTGCACGTAACTCCATCCTTAACTCCCTCATTGATCTGTCTGTCTCTTCACGTAACTCCATCATTAACTTTTCATTCGCGTGTCCGTCTCTCCACGTAACTCCACACGTATCATGACACCCTCTTTTCTATTTAATCTGCATAAATGGGACCTGCTTTTCTCCACTCCGCTCCTTTCCCTTCTCCCTTATGAGCCTCTTGTCCCTGCTCTCCCCTCATCCTCCCTGGGGTCATACATACACAAGTTTTCAGTATTTACATATTAAGAAGCCTGGCAGCCGTGGCGCCCTCCCCCTGAGATTAACCCCTTCCAGCCAATGGTGAATATTTTAGATGCGGGAACATTAGGAGCGGCCCTGATTATGTATTCCTTACTAATGATTTTCGGATAAGTGCTTCACCCCCGTAGACTTTAATGAAGCCACATTTTAGGTCCCTTAAGTTCCCACGTCTATCGAGTCCTGTTTTACCTACTTTTGTTTACATTTGTTTCCTTCGGACGATTATATTCCATTTAAACATTTTGAACTGAAGAGGTTACATATACCGATCATTATCTTATCTTTTTTTTTTTTTTTTTTTACCTTCAGACGATTTTTTTCAACTAAGGATAGACTTTTCGAACTGAAGGGGTTAGATATACCAGGCGTACCTCCAAAACTCAATAATTATAGCCATATGGAAAGAGCAAGAAATAACCAAAAAATAATAAGTTCTGGGATAAATATTAAACTTCTAGCCGCTCTGGTACCGGTAGGTGAGAAGAACAGAGGACGCGTGACGTAGGCCCGTATTCTAGGTGGCGTAGGAGGCTTCGTAGCACATCCTCTTTAGCGATTTATTTTGCATATTACACCTTCACATTCTCCTTAACGATTTACTTTGCATATTATACCCTAACATTCTCTTAGGTGATAAGATCGTATCGAAAAAAATGCAAGAGGATATTGAGGTGCAGAGAATGAGCCGCTACGGAAGAGGTGCTACGAAACTCCAAAACCACTTACAATACGACCCTAAATCTCTTGTTATAGCTCGGTGCTCAGAATCGACAGGTGTCAATTTTAGGCCAAGTGAAAATGAAAAGAGTATAGCAGTGGGTATGAGGGACAGAGGGCATGGGGGGAATAGGTCCTTGAGATACGTACATTATTACCCGTGTTAAAAGACTATATTTATGAGCGTGGCGCGTGCTTACTCTTTTTTTTCTTGTTCTTTTTTCCTTCTTTTAATCCAATGACGTGTTTTATATTATTCCTGCTACCACCAGACGATTGTCTTCAACTTAGGACAGGCCTCTAGCAGGGAAGGGGTTCGTGAAGGCTGCATCCAACCCCTTCAGTTCTTAAAGTCACTCCCGCGCTGAATAAAATCGTCTGGAGATGGCACAAATAAAATAAGAAATGAGGTACTCGTAGTGAAGGAGTCAATAACTTTTTTTTTTTTCCACACATGCCATTTTCCAAGAAGCAATGATCCGGCTTGGCAAGGGGAGGAGGAGGAGGAGGAGGAGGAGGAGGAGGAGGAAGAGAAGGAGGAGGAGATGTAGTATCCTTAATCTCATCTGGAATGTGAACCCAGTGGACTGCAGACTTGACACTGCCCTCCTCCAGCAGTCTACCATCCTCCTTTCAGCGGATAGAGAGGAAATGAGGGACGTCTGTATAACCGGGCAGGGGAGCCAACCTGTTAAATCGGTGCCACCATATGAAGGCCTCTCTCTCCAGCATCTTGACTAGGGAATGTGTCGAAGCGTAATGAAACACGGGATACCGAAACACCCCATCTTTAGCGATTTAATTTTCACTTCACACATCAACGTTCTCTCATATAATTATCAGCAACAACGTTTTAATATCGATATTGTTTACATCATTCACGCTTAAGTGGATATCGAAGCGTGATGTGCAGAATTACTCGGTACGGAAGAGGTGTTACGAACGCTCCAAAGCCACTCAGAATACGAGACTTGTACAGTACTTTCGTCTCAGTTAAAAATTCTCCGTCTCTGGCTCTGTTTGTTTGTCTGTCTGACTGTCTCTCTGTCTCTATAATTATCCATCCATCCCTCTATCTGTCTATCTATCTATCTATATCTATCTATCCATCCAACTATTTCTGTCTGTTTACCTATATATCTGTTTATCTATCTGTCTATATCTATCCACCACTCTTGATACCTGTCCATCCATCTGTCTATCTATCTGTCTGTCTATCAGCATCCCTCGATCTGTCTATCCATTCTTCCATCGATCTATCTAGACAGACAGACAGCTTTCAATATGCTTCAGAAAGGTTGATCGAGAACAGAAATATGCACCGATAATGTATCCAAATTTAAAGATTAGGTATCCTCTGAAAGGAATAAAATGCTACAAACAATTTCAGGGGGATTATTTTAAACGCTTTTCACTTTAACTTGGCTCAGATGTTTTCCATTTGGGCCTGTTTCATGTAGTTCAGTGGCAGAAGATGGCATTACTGCTCTACATCATTACCACTGCACATCTTCGTAACGAGCATCATACTTGACTGTTGATCTATTGCTACAACTTAGCACTGAAGATGGAGAGATGGTAGTTTTAGGCAAAGTTAGAGTAAAAAGAGTACGGTAGATGTGATGTACGAGAGCGGAAAGTATGTTAAAGGTGAGAGTGTTTATACAAATGACCACAGTGTACTGGGTTAGGGAGCCGGTGGTCCAGTGGTAGCCTATCCAACTCGCAAGTGGGAGACCTGAGTTCGACTATTGGATCGGTCAGACTGGTGGACAAGGCTTGTTTCCCTCTTTCCCCTGTTCACCAACCAGTACAAATGGGGACGTGGATGAAATTTCGATGGCTGCATGTCAAATGTAGAGTGAAGAACGAGCTTTAATAAAAAGTGACTGTCTGGCTTACTGACACTCGTGTAGTGGATAGGCATTAATTATAAGCCTTTTTCCACTGTGTCTTGCTGTCTGTTTCGTCAACCAGGTCGCAGTTTACCTGCAAAGCCTCTTAACGTCTTACTGCTACATTCAATTAATTCTGAGTCTGCCACGGCTTGAGTCAGTAATCCGTTTAGCCAACACGTCCCTCACAGTCACTTCCACTAGTTATTCACAGTACTCCTCCAGCCTTACACAGTTCCATCAGGCACACAGGTTACTCACTTCAGTTTGGATGATTAAAACTGAGAGTGTGAAATTCTGGAGATGCCTTGATTTTTTATATTAGTTTATCAAGGTTGTGATAATTATAGGACATGTCTGGCCTGCTGTATCGCTGCTGACTACACTCTGCAATGTCTGATGCAGGATGATAACATTTAATAATCGCTCGTGTTCCGTAAATGACCATCAAATATTAGGGGTTTGCTTGCTTTCACCTTCGCGCTGTAAGTTTGAATAATATGGCCCTTAGTGCACACCCTCCCAAAAAAGTATCGGCCCCTTTGGGTACGATGGTTGTGAAAATGAGCAACTTCTGCAGACACACATGAGTCTATAAATGTGGGGCTTCAAAACATATTCCAGCCAGTAAGCGATTTTTATTTATTTTATTTTTTTTTGCAATTTTGAGTTCTAATAATTACCAAAGATAATATTTGCACTTATAATTACAGGGTGCCCCATATATCACAATGCTTCATCCATGTCTCAGAATGATACGTGCTGTAAGAGTGCCCATACTTTTTTGACAGGGTGTACCTCCAGTTTCTAGTATCCAGTTTACCCATCGTGTCTCCCCGTACTCCAGTGGTTTTCTCAGTTTACTCCCTGTGTCTAGCTTAGTTCCAATGTGATAGTCTTCCACTCAACAAAACTCCTTTAATATTTACGTTACTCATCAAAGTTCATCCGGTACTTATTCTATCCAGCAGTGCTCCTTCATTTCTGGTACCTATTTCACTCAGTAATTTCCATACCCTCCAGTACTTATATACCTGCACTACTAACATTTTCATCTCTCCGCCTTGACTACCCAGTTGCAACAATAGATTAACAATTGAATATGACGCTAATCGTGAAGAAATGCTATGGAAAGAATGTAGAGCCACTGTATTGTCTTTTTTCTGTCACTGAGCTACGTAAACTGAGCTGCAAGAGGACACAAATCTGGGCCAAATTAAGGTAAAAAGACTATACATGTCGTGATTAAACGTTTGCCAACACCTCCTGCCGGCCGTGGTGATGGAAGGCGTGACATGAAATACTTTTATGTGACAGCAATATGTAGCACACAAACAAAAGAATATGAGAAAGAAGGATATTCCCTGACGTTCGGGGAGGAGTGAGAACAATGGAAGACAGAATACAATGCTGCCAAGGGAATGTCGGCGAATTTCTGCTCGAAATAGTACCTACCTCAATCCCGGTGCTCAGTGTACTCACTACCTTTACCTCAAATTCAGTACTCATTTTGCTTTCAAAGCTTTTCTCACACTGGGCGAGATACATGAACAAACTTACCACCAACTCCGCCTCGTAACTCATGTTTATTATTTGGAGGAAGGATTAGAATACTTTAGAATCTTCCCGTGTCTCTTTTTCAAACTGCAACAACAAAATAATCTTAACTGTGAGAGGGAAATAATCAGAGGCTTTTTTTTTTTTTTTTTTTTTTTTCCCCCGGAAGGACAATGAAGGGAGAGTGCAGAACCTTCCCATGTTTCTATTTCTTCCTGCAAATCAAAATCTGAGTTACTAGATGACACTGATCGTAAATACGTCCAAGAATCGCCCATGATCACACAGGAGACTTCGTAGCACCTCTTTCTTATCGGTTTATTTTGTATGTTTCATGTTAACATTCTCTTGTTTGTTATGCATATTATTTTCATATCGACACCGTTTGCATAATATACAAAAGGTTACTGAGAGGCAAGTTGCAAATCAAATCGCTAAGGAAATGGTGTTGCAAAATCACCAAAGCCACTCAGGATACGTCCCTCACAGCACACACGAGGCCCATGGTGGAGTCACCCTTAACACAATTTCTCAGTTAATTCATCGTGTCTCTCTCAGGCGTTTATTTGGTTACATGGTAAACATACAGCGTTGCGAATGGTTTCCTGACCTGCGAGAATTTCCTTGGCTTGTCTCCTCGTTGAACAAGAGAGTGCAGGAAGAACTGTGAAAATAGGTAAACCATTACGTTAGAAAACCGGACAGAAAGGAAGTGAGATTGTGTGGATACACGGGTACTGCATGCCCGTCATTAGAAGAACAGTGTTTTGTGTCATAGGAATGATAGAATCTGATGTAGTCTATACGGCGAAAAGGGTGTTATTGACAAACGGCAACTACTGCCATGAAAACTTTTTTATTTTTTAAATCTATATTGAAGAATTTTATGTAATACGGCTGCTCACATAAGACCTGTACTCCAGTTAGTGTATACTGTAGAGTCACCAAAAGCGCAGGGTTAAAGAAAGCACGGAGTTGGTTCAGTATACTGTATTGAACCTCTGAGAAGTGCATTTTGGTACAGTAGTGATGTTATTTTTCCACAGTGGATCACGAGAGAGAGAGAGAGAGAGAGAGAGAGAGAGAGAGAGAGAGAGAGAGAGAGCATGAAAGATTGAGTTGCTCTGTTGTCAGTAAGGGGACAATCATGTGGAAATGCATAACAAGTAGAAAAATGTGTAAAACAAGCCTCATATGCATTAAGAATACAAGGGATTGTTTAACCTCAGTAGAGTATCATCCAGAAATCGAAGGCTAAGTGTACCAGTCTCTTCACACGAATATTACCATTACCCTTGTGTTTGGGGTTAGGAAGGCTGGGGCAAAGGGAAGAATGGAACCATAAAAAACAAGAAGCGGTGCCAAGGCACAGCAAACCCGTCCCCGGCAGTCATTTTAGTGCTGAACTATAAACACAACAGGATATCTAGTCAACAACGTTACATATCAGATTTGGAGTAAATCGGGTGAAAATTGACGATTTTATGTTCATTTGAAATTTTAGGCCCCACCCACCTGACACTGACCCCCCCTATCGCAAACTGAGGGAGGATGCAGATTTGAAAGATGCACCGTTAGGTTTTGGTTTCATGTCGCTAGGACGAATTTGAAAGGAACTATGGCGATTTTTTTTTTTTAACAATTTTTGGGCCTACAGCCTAGGCGTTGGCCCAATTTGGCCCCAAATTTAATCAGGTGATCAGAAGGTCATAGCCCATTATCCCTGCAATTTTAGTCAAAATCGCACCTGTAGTTTTCGCGTAAAGTTGTTAACAGAGAGACAGACAGACAGACAGACAGACACGCAAACAAACAGACAAACCGAGTGAAAATAATACCCGTCCCCGAGCCCCTCCGGGGCGGGGACGGGTAATAATCAATGTAAGAACAGACAGGACAAGGGAACGGAATCTCAGTGGCTCTGAGGATTTCGTAACACATCTTTCTTAGCGATTTTTCTTGTGCATTACACCTCCCTGTCTTTCTGTGCTTGTGTAAAGAATGTCGATATTAAAACAAGAGAAATACCACGGAAGGGAATGTTAAGGTGTAATGCGGAAAATAGATCGCTAAGGAAATGGTGCAACGAAGCCTCCTACGCCGCCTAGAATACGGCCTTAGATGTACAGTTGCGGTCAATGGTTCGTTTACAGTCTCTAAAATTCAATAAAATGTTCCTGCACTAAATTTTTTTTTTATCTTACCCTGGCCCAGCTTTTCGTTCTTTTGCATCTTATTTCACGTAGCTCAGTGACAGAAAGAGACAATAATACGGCTCTAGGTCCTTCCCATAGCACTTCCTCGTGACTAGAATCATATTTGGTGTTAATCTTTGCAACCCAGCATTCAAAATGGAGAGATGGCAATTTTGGGTCAAATTAGAGTAAAAGCGCTGGAATCTCCTTTTATTAATTTGGAACCAAGCTCTGTAAAGATATGATTGATTGGGATTGTACAGTTGCAGACGTAAATATCGATACACTACGGTACATTACGATTAATAACAAAACAGTGAACAATGACTTTTGAAACCCTCTGATACGCTCTTCGCAGACCAACAAACTTTTCAGAGTATTGTGTAGGTGTTTGTAATTATTCGACAAAAAGGGTAGCGATACTGTTGTTCACGACAGTACAACGTCGATTCACTTTTTAACAGAACAATTATGGAACTTACACAAAATTCTGGGAAGCTTGTTAGGCTCCGAAGACTGAAGTACTGGGTTCAAAGGTCATTGCTCACTCTCGTTATTAATCGATATTTGTGTCCGCAGTTGTACAGCTCGGGAGATCAATGATAAACAGGAGGAAGGGATTTGGCCATTTGTGAACTGAAGATATCGACACTGATATTTTTAGCATTACTAGCGTTATTCATGTTAAAAATACATAAATATTGTACGAAAATAGCTTTACTGTACAGTTCTTGCTGAACCATGTTATTCTTCGATGCAGCCGTAAGTAAGGAAAATAATACGCGATTTTTCAAACTGTGTGAAAAAGATGGAAGGTCGTCGATGTTGTGCTTTCCTTATTTACAGCTAAGTCAAAGCACAGCACTGTTCAGCAAGTACTTAATATTATGTCGAAGCTATTTTCACACGACATTCTTTCCATTTTAATGGAAATTTTACGACTACAAAATTATCAATGCCGATATTTTCACGCTCTTTGTGGGTCAAAACTCGCCAGCTAACTGGTGAAGGGGCAGAACTCTGGGAAACACCAATGACGAGTGCCTAACAAGAAGCACAGTTGTTTAGAAACCTGTAATGAAGGCACTGTTGGAGGGACGAGAACCGTAAAATGCCAGTTTGGAAATTAAAGATTATGCCTGCCTCGATGGAGGGCCTTGAAACGTCTGGAGCACTAGCAAAAGTTTACCGAAGTCCCGAAAGGAGGAACGAGAGGAATGTGAGAGAAATGAGACGATCGCCAATATACGGCCCTGAAGGAATCAATACTGACGATCATGGAGAAGCTGTTTAGACAAAGGAGTTACAATATCTCCTGTTCTGGATGAATTCGAAAGTCTTTAGATATAAGAAGAAAGCAGCTAGTTCATCATCTAGAAGGCTGGGATGGGTCAAGCTTTTTGGGGCAGCCCGAGTGTGAGTAAACGTCCAAGAAGAAGGAAATGTACAAGTTGATGACTAGAGGTGAATAAGTTTGCCTAGGTAGGGTGTTATGGGAGGGAGGCTCACCAGTCTTTCTTAACCCCTTCAGCGCGATGGTGTGTTTTTCCTTTCACTCTTGTTATCCTCAGTCGTTGTATGGGAACCCAGGGAAGATTTATCGAACACGAGGAGTTAAACATAGGCTCTCATAGTTCCTCCTGTTCTTGGGTGCACTTTTATATTGAATTAAATCGTCGCGTAGCTGCAAGAATAGGTTATAGATGACGTAAACATCTAGAAGGGGTAATCGCCAGTGCTCAGCTTACCCACCATCTCTCACAATCCAGGACTATATTTTACGTGGCATCTTCGTGGCAATTTTTTCTACGAGCATTACGATATCTTCTCCAGCCTGATATCTCCTTTTACGTTGTTTGTATATATTTTAATACCGACACTGTTTGTCTCAGTAACGTACAAGATGATACCGAAGTGCAATGTACAGAATAAATCGCTGAGGAAGGTGTACTACGAAGTCTCCAGAGCCACTTATGATAAAGATTTACCAGCCTTCCTCTGCTCCAGTACTCAGTTTATTAACTGTTTCTTACAACTCAGTCGTGTGTTTTGATTTCCGTGCCATTAACTGTTCAAATCGAGGAATTGCGCCCACATATAAAAACTGAGGTTGTTGGGAAGACACTGCAATTTCGGCCGACTGGATTCTCTTTATCTATTACTCTAGTGCGCTTATTCTAACCTGACGATCTTTAATTCCCTTCAGATCAATCAAGCAGCCAAGTGTAGGCAGATTCGAGGGGTGGTTTTATTAGTAACCAAGGAGATTCAGTCCTACCTCATAACTAAAACTCATCGAATATCAAGCAACCACGACTTTGGATTCTAGCTGAGGGAGTGGCCACAGTTCCGTCGGGTGAACACAAGCCACTGTACCTTCATCCTCCTCCCTCAATACTATGTTTACTCAGCGGTTTCCCCCAAGGCCAAGTACAGGGTTATTCACGGTGTTTAATTAAGGTGAAGGGGCAGGTGTGTGAGGGGGCCGGGATGCGAGGGGCGCTCAAGTTAAAGAATGCCGACGCTCAGCTAATTGTATCGTGCCGCCGGTGCGTAGGCCGGGGATTAGACTCTTTTCACTTTGCCTTGGCCTAAATTTGCCGTCCCTTCATCATGAGCGCGGAGGTGTAACAAGGGGGAAAACTATATTTATTTCACTTGAACTGGGTCTAAAACTGCCATCTCTTCACCCGGAGTGCTCAGTTGTAACAGAAGATTAACACTAAAATCTGCTTCTCGTCACAAAGAAATGCCACGGAAAGGATGTATAGCCGTAGAATTACAGGTATTATCTACCATTAAGCTGCAAAAAATAAGCTGCAACAGGACTAAACTATCCGGCTAATTCAGACAAACAGACGATAGAAGGTGCTTTTTAGATGCTGACTGGCATCTCAGCATCTAAAGCCCGAATTCTCGCCGGGTAAGTGGGCTCCCTAACACCTCTTCCTTGAAGATTTACTTTCTAAGCTACCCATTAATATCCCCTGGTTTGTTTCTTGTTTTTTCAATATCTACATAGACTGCATGAATGCCACACAAGAATACAATAACAGAGCAGAGTCAGAAGTAAATCGGTAAGGAAGACGTGTTAGTAAGCTTCCTAACCGTACTGGAATACCACCCCGACTGTTAGTGACCACATAAATGACCCAGGTGTAGGCACGAAACTCTAGGGTCCTTGTATACCAAATTTCACTTTTTTCTTTTTAATCTATAATAGTGTGTCCACCTCATTTCCTTTTCATTTCTTTTTTTTTTTGTTCTTCCTTGGCTCATTATTTATTGCCCTTGTCAGGTTCTTTGTTTATTGTCCTTGATGCTTTCGTTTGTTTATTTTTCTAAATTGCTCCTTTTGTTTGTTACTGGGTATTGCTACTTCATGGTTTCTTTCAATCACTGTTTTTACTTTTACCTGTTGTCCTTATTACTTGTGGTTTTCTGATTCTTGGTCTCAGTACCTATTTTGTTTGTTTCTTTGCTGTCCTTGTTATTCTTTCCGACAAGGAGAGTATGTTTTCACCCCCGTCTGTTTGTTAGTCTGTTTGTCTGTTAACTAGATTACTCAAAAACTAAAAGAGAAATTTGGACCAAATTTGGTGGGTAGACAGCCCATGTCCCAGGAAGCAATCTTGTAACTTTTGGGACCGATCCGGAACGTATTACAGATTCTGGATCCGGAAAACACTTTTTGCGAAATGATGAGAAAACCTAACCCATTACGATGAATGGTTGGGAAATTATGTTGCCCTTGTCGGAGAGATGCGCTCTACTGAGTGCCTCTCTAGTTTTTATGTTTGTTTTTATTTCTTGTATTTGTTTTGTTGTTATTCTTCTTGCTCTTGTTTGTCATATATGGTGAGAACTGTGTTATCAAGGACCTGGGACATCCTGTAAGTTAAAATGTCAGCTGTATGTAGAGGGATGAGGATGGGATACTGTCTGTCTGTAAAAGTAACACGAAAAATTATGTAAATGGAAAAAGAATAATGGAATAGCAGAGAAAATGACACAAAACCATATGTCTTCTACAGAAACTAAAGACACATAATTACTAAATAAGCTTTCTGAAGGTTTTATGTATGTATATCTTTACTTTATTTATATGTCTATCTTTAATTACGGTATAATAATAATAACAATAATAATAAAAATAATAATAATGATGATAATAATAATAATAATGATAATAATAATAATAATAAGAAGAAGAAGAAGAAGAAGAACAACAACAACAACAACAACAACAACGACAATAATAATAATAATAGTAATAATAATAATAATAATAATAATAATAATAATAATAATAATAAAGAGTACAGCAGGGAAGAAAGGTTGCTGGTTCCTTGAAAGCAGTGATAAGAAGCAGGGAAGTGAGCATGGAAGTGAAAAAGTTACTACATGACAGTATTGTGATACCAACTCTAACGTATGGAAGTGAAGCTTGGACGTTGCTGGAAGGACACAAGTCAAGAGTGAGAGTAGTGGAAATGAGTTATTTAAGAGGAGCCTGTGGAGTCACATGGAGAGACAGGCTGACAAATGAGGATATAAAGGAGCGTTGTGGTGTGGATGTGGATGTGATAGGAAACGTTAGGAGGAATACACTGAGGTGGTTTGGCCATGTAGAGAGGATGGAGGGTGAGAGACT
Organism: Coenobita brevimanus; assembly: GCF_032717465.1. Taxonomy (NCBI): domain Eukaryota; kingdom Metazoa; phylum Arthropoda; class Malacostraca; order Decapoda; family Coenobitidae; genus Coenobita; species Coenobita brevimanus. The sequence goes on along the minus strand of NC_136959.1, from coordinate 51,615,786 downwards.
GACGAAGACGGTGTATGTGAGTAAGGTGGAGGGGGGAAGAGGGAGGGGGAGGCCGAGGATGAGATGGAGGGATGGGGTGGAGAGGTATATGAGAGAGGGGGGTGTGAGTTGGGAGCGGGGCAGTGAAATGGCGGGTGACAGGGCGACGTGGAGGCGATTAGTTTGTGGCCACCCCGAACGGGATTGAGGCGTCTGGCAATAGATAGATATAATAATAATAATAATAATAATAATAATAATAATAATAATAATAATAATAAGTTAACACTTTTTTGTGGAAGTCGCAAAACGGGAGAACGGTGCACCAGAGGGGAAGAAGTAAAGGGGAAATGGTTTACTCTGTGTGCGTTTCAAGATCATATTCTACGACTTGAGGTTTACATACACTGAGACACACACAGAATGGCAGCGCTGGGTCCATCTGTTGCTCTCATCACTCACGGCAAGCTAAGTATGCCTCTTCCATCTGAAAACAAAACAGTTCGGTAGCATCAGCCTGTTTCAAGTCTCCCTTCACATTTTCTGTACAGAGTTCTTTTACCTTTTCCCTTCCGTCCACCTGTTACGTTGTTGTAATTGTTGTTGTTATTGTACGGAAAACTGCACCGTCTTTTTGTACTTCTCCTTTATGTGTCTTGATGTTTCCGTTTTAATGCTTTTTCTTTATAATATGTATCAAAGTATAATAAACAACTCCTGCCCCTTTAACAAATTTACCAGCAGAATACAAGAACACCATGATACACTTCTGTGTTTTTAAGCTGTGTCCGTTCTGATTTCTCTTTCCTGATATTATAATTTTAAATAAAATTCTGTTCCGTTTTTACGTCTCTTCTTGCCCATTCTGATTACCGAGAACATGTTAGGATTCCTTGGCCGCCGCTGCTCTCGTGTGCTATTACTTTCATCTGGTAATGGGAAACGACGAGACGAGACGAGACGAGAGAGAGAGCTGAGGACGACACAGGTTGAGAGAGGCAAGCTGAAAAGAATACAGAGAGAGGGAGAGAGGGAGAAAGGTGAAGGAGAAAGAGAGAGACTGCCGCTCATACAATGGCCGGGTTATGTCACACGGACCCTCCACCTGTCTCCTCTCTCTCCTCGTCTCGGTTATAATCACTTTTTCTTCTCCTGTCTCATTGTATTCTTTCTGCTGTATAGTTTCGATCCATCTCCTCCTTTGTCACCCGCTCTTACCCTATTTCATTATTCTTCCTTCTTTTCACTCCCTCTCCTTCACCCCTTCCCTCTCTTGTTACCGCCTTTCACGCCCCTTCCTTTCTTTCACTCTCCCTCCATCATCCCTTTCCTCTCCTCTTGCCCTAGTTCCTACCTTCTTTCATACTTCATCCTTTCCTTTTCACTCACTCCTTCATCCTCTCTTCTTACTCTTTTCATGCTCCTTCCTTTCTTTCACTCTCTCACTCTCCTTCATCCCCTCCTTTATTTTTATTCTCGCTCTTACCTCCCTTCCATGTTGCCTCCTCTCTCCCGATATCCCTCTTTATCTCCCTCACATGCCATGCCTCTCTCTTCCGCGCTCCATCCTTCATCCCCTTCCTCTCTTTCCTATTTTGTGATTTTACTCTCTCTCTCTCTCTCTCTCTCTCTCTCTCTCTCTCTCTCTCTCTCTCTCTCTCTCTCCCCAGACAAAGCGTGTCCCTGTCAGCCTTTCAGGATAATACGACTAATACCCAAAGCCATAGAATTCTCGACCTCCATCTCACGTAGCGGAAAGAGGTTATTAAAATGCTCGCTCGGGGTGGAAAGGCTTCTATTTTATATTTGTGGTGTTTGTTGACGGCACACCTTCCTGGAATAAGGCGTTTGGTTAAAGATTGATAGATAGATAGATAGACAGAGAGACAGATAGACAGACAGACAGAGAGACAGTTTCTAGTGTTCGCAAGGCCTTGATTGGTGCGATGTTTAAGGGATACTTTTGCTATCTTTACTGTTTTCTCTGTAACTGAAGACATTATCAACATATGTAAACACTTGGATACAGGCAGGTGATGTTGTGCTTGCTAATGATGAATGGAATCTTTGCCGACTGGTTGAACTGTAATGTTTGTGAGCCGCGTAGGTTGTTAAGAGAGGTGACTCGTGGTAAATGGAGAGACTGGAGAAGGAAGTAGGAATCTTGGTTCAGTGATTAAAAAAAAAAAAAAAAAGTGGAACTGTATCAAGCAAATGGACTACTAAGTGGCCCAAGGGAATGCAGTTGCAGATGCTAAGAAGGCTTCATACAAAAGGGAAGTCGAGTATATTAAATGCAAGAGGGCTGCATGAAGGTGTGTTAGTGCCATTAACGTATGGGTGTGAGAATATAGAAAGGCATGATAATTATAATTATAAAACACAGGCAACTCTACGTTGTTGCAACCCTTCATCCGACCAGGCACCCCCCCCCCCACCTCCCTGAACCATGCGCATAACGGCCCTCACCCCACCCCCCAATCTTTTCTTTTAAAGGTGGGCGTAAGGAGAACGCCCTGAAGACACAAAACCTGGACTCTTCAGATTCCTTGCGCAGGTCACATTGAAATCTCTGGAAAAATTATTATTTTTTTAATTTTTCATTAAAAAAAAACTACTTACGACACAGCATTCTACCCAACAAAAGGCGCCAGTTTACTATAAGACACGTAACTATGTAAATTTTCACTACTCTGTAGTGAATACTTTCTGAGTTCTGGCCCAGAAACGAAATCTCTACGCCCAGGCAGCCGCCTTGCCGCCCAACTCTACTTACGGACACCTATTGATCCCACTGATAACAACATCCTCCTCTGACTCTGTCAGGTGGAGGGTAAAAAACAAAGAGCTAGAGCAGTAAAGCAGCAATGTGAATCATAATAAATGCATGTGCGTTTAGGCGATTGGATAGAATAAGAAATGTAGTAATATGTGAAAGATGTGGAGTGGGAAAGTCCTTTGATCGGAGGGTAGAAGGGTGTACGTAAACGATGAGGCCACGGAAAAAATGGATGCGACTGGGGTGGTGAAAACGATATATACGTGTGCGTCTGAAGGTAGGAGGAGGTGTAGAATATTAGGAAGAAGGACGATGGATAGGGAAAATGAAAGTGAATATGTCCGGTGTAAAAGCTGATGATACAAAAAGAAATGACGAAGAGACTTTGATGAGTGAAGTATATATGGTAGGCGCATAAAAGAAAAGGTTGCACCACTATAAAATGTGGTAAGAGACGAAGTAGTATCCGTCGCACATTCATCATAAAGCATAGTTTGTGTGAATCGTTGGCCTTTCAGGAGGAGTCAAGAATTTCGAAACCTTGACTGATGTTTGATCGATTGTGTGGTTCATTTTACTGGGTCCTTTGATGTCTGTTCGCCTGCTTTCTTGTTCTGAATATCTTCCATTCTATGCATTTAAAAGTGGAAAATAAGGCTATGGTGATGACGGTGATGATAATAATGATGATGATGATGATGAAGATGATAAAATGTCAGCTTACAGGAGGAAAATTTTAACAGCCACTGGATGTAATACACAAGTCCCTCCCTATACGTTAAAGACTATAGTTAGGCATATAATACAGAGGAAAAAAAATCTGCCAAATCGCGAGAACACTCCACCATAAAGTATATTTTGAAACCACACATAAATCTGCCCCAGACCTAGAGAGCAGTTCGAAAGTTTGGCGTTGGTCGACTCTCTGGCTGCGTATTTGTGGAGAAAGTGTTAAGGGTCAGTTTATTGTGCTGTGTGTGTGTGTGTGTGTGTGTGTGTGTGTGTGTGTGTGTGTGTGTGTGTGTGTGTGTGTGTGTGTGTGTGTGTGTGTGTGTGTGTGTGTCTCTCTCTCTCTCTCTCTCTCTCTCTCTCTCAAACCGAGGGTCATATTTTAGGTGCCATGAGAGACCTCGGAGCACCTCTTCCTAAGCGATTTATTTTGCATACTACACCTTACCATTCTCTTGCATGTTATTTATATCATTTTAATATCAGCATACTTTGCATCAATACTTTACATAAGGATGGTACTAAGGTGCTATATGCAGAATAAATCGCTAAGCAAGACGTGTTACGAGATGTCCAAAGCCACGTAGAATAGCTGCCAATACCAGCACAAACTGACTGTAAGGCTCACGATATTCTACTTTAACTTGGCCTAAAATTACAGTCTCTCCAACTTGAATATCGACTTTTAACAACAGATTAACACTGGAATACGATGCTATTGGTGAAAAGGCATTATGGAAAGGATGTAAAGAGGAAGTACTGCCTTTTCTACTACTGGGCTACATTAAGTAAGCTAGAAAAGGCTGGAAATCTAGGCCATGTTTTGCCGAAAGAACTACACTAACGCCAACACAAACTAAGATGTGGGATCGAGCGAGGGGGACAGACATGATCACTGGAACCGATGTGTACGCGGCGCAGCTGGATGGGCCCACGACGGTGCTGCTGTCCCGGTAATTGACACCATTTATGTGGAGGTGTCAGCTCAGATTTGGTGTAAGGCATCGGTGCTGTGTGAGTCAGGTGGCGTATTGTGCTCCTCGGCGCTGAGTACGTGTCGCGTAGTGCCTTGAAATGAGGGATCTGTTATTTGTCCTTCATGATTAACAGCTTTCTCTCTCTCTCTCTCTCTCTCTCTCTCTCTCCTTGTCTGTCTGTCTGTTTCTCTACTTACATACTATGCCTTCGTGTTTCAGTTTGACATGACCATATAATGAACCAGTAATCATAAGCAAAGCCAATGCAACTTATAAGCTCTTTCCCACTCGTCGATCTTAGGAAAATGCTGAGTGACATTTTTCCTATCAATGTCTATACGAAAGTTAAGGCTGAAGCTCGGTGTTTCAGCCAACGGAGCCCTGATATGCTGGTAACGTATCTCTCTTTTTAAAGTTTATTCTTACTGCCTCCAGACAATTCAATTTAGGACCATTTTCGTACTGAAGAGGTTAATGAAAGCTATATATGACAAGCATCCCGGTTTGAGAAGACTTGGCTAAATCGTCTGGAAGTATGGAGCAAAAGGATGAAAAACTTATTGGACCGAAGAGATTAAAGTGGACAGACAAAGCGTCCTTAGCCTACAGTTGTTTTTTTACTCCTTTCAAGTCAGTCAGTGTGCTTGTTCGCGTGGACTGATGTGGCAACGTGTGTAACTATAATTTTTCTCGCATTTTGGCTCGTGTTTGTGCGCATATGTGTCAGTTTTTGTGGGGTATTGCCTGCGTGCGTGTATCGGCATATTTTAAGGCATCCCTGCGTGTGTGGCTGGCTTTTATCTTGAGGGGGTATGCGTGTACGTGTAGGCGCTTTGCATACCAGTGTCTGCAGGTGCGCGCGTGTGAGTGCTAGGCCAGATCAATGAGCTAATACACTAATACAACTTTAACATAGGCTCTAGCCGCCGCCGCCGCCCCTGTTCTACCAACCCCACCCAACCCTGCCTACCATCAACACACACACACACACACACACACACACACACACACACACATACACACACACACACACAA